>NC_134364.1:61942962-62282962 GCF_048569485.1 Anomaloglossus baeobatrachus | reverse complement strand
AGATCGGATCTTATGTAAATTCATTAAAGAAAAAACAAAAGATCCCTATTGTGCATTGTTTATTCCGGATATACCGGAGCTCTGTGCTCCGATGGGTTCTACAAAGTAGCAGCAGCGCTAAGCTGTGGTTTCTCTGATATAAAGCGGGGTTCAACGGCCAAAAAACAGATAGTGGCTTATTCCAAAAAAACAGCGACATGCCCAAGCACAGGTTGTGCCTGGTACTGCAGCAAAGGTGCATTGAAGTGAATGGGGCTGAGCTGCAGTAGCAAAAGCAACCTTGCTGCTCCGATCTGTTCATGGTTTACGTCAGAGTTTGGAAATCCTCTGAGGTTGGTTTCGGACACTGAAATTCACACACATGGTCCAATGAGCCAAACTCTACAGTCTCAGAGGGTTGGGAGGCTGTTGAGTTCGGGCTCGAAACGACCACTGCACCATGCACAGGACAGCCCCCCCGCAGCGCAGAGAGGCAGCCTCCCGCAGCACACAGAGGCAGCCCCCCGCAGCGCAAAGAGGCAGCCCCCCGCAGCGCAAAGAGGCAGCCCCCCGCAGCACACAGAGGCAGCCCCCCGCAGCACACAGAGGCAGCCCCCCGCAGCACACAGAGGCAGCCCCCCGCAGCACACAGAGGCAGCCCCCCGCAGCACACAGAGGCAGCCCCCCGCAGCGCAAAGAGGCAGCCCCCCGCAGCGCAAAGAGGCAGCCCCCCGCAGCGCAAAGAGGCAGCCCCCCGCAGCGCAAAGAGGCAGCCCCCCGCAGCGCAAAGAGGCAGCCCCCCCCAGCGCAAAGAGGCAGCCCCCCCCAGCGCAAAGAGGCAGCCCCCCGCAGCGCAAAGAGGCAGCCCCCCGCAGCGCAAAGAGGCAGCCCCCCGCAGCGCAAAGAGGCAGCCCCCCGCAGCGCAAAGAGGCAGCCCCCCGCAGCGCAAAGAGGCAGCCCCCCGCAGCGCAGAGAGGCTGCCCCCCGCAGCGCAGAGAGGCTGCCCCCCGCAGCGCAGAGAGGCTGCCCCCCGCAGAGCAAAGAGGCAGCCCCCCGCAGCGCAAAGAGGCAGCCCCCCGCAGCGCAGAGAGGCCCCCCGCAGCGCAGAGAGGCCCTCCGCAGCGCAGAGAGGCCCCCCGCAGCGCAGAGAGGCACCCCGCAGCGCAGAGAGGCACCCCGCAGCGCAGAGAGGCACCCCGCAGCGCAGAGAGGCACCCCGCAGCGCAGAGAGGCACACAGAAGCACAGGGCGGCCCCCCACAGCGCAGAGAGGCACGCCGCAGCGCAGGGCGCCCCCCCCGCAGAGCGGTAGCCCCACAGCCCAGGGCGCCACCCCCACAGCGCAGAGTGGCGGCCCCCCGCAGCGCAGAACGGTCCCCCCGCAGCGCAGAACGGTCCCCCCGCAGCGCAGAGCGGCAGCCCCGCAGCGCAGAGCTGGCACCATTCGGCACAAGTTGCACTTTAAGTTCAGCCCATCGGTGGCAGTGATTACCTCTAACTTTTTGGTTTCTCAAAGTAGAAAGAAGTTAAGCAAAAAAAAAAAGATCAAAAAATAAAACGCTCTCCTGCCTGGAGCACTCTAACGTTCCGGCTGCACGGAGCAATGTTCTCATACTGATACGTCCTCAGTTATCTAGTCGTGGAGCGCGGTTTTGCTCAGGTCAAGGTTGCCGTTTCCACCCCCGTAGATTCCAGAGAAACGCTGATCATCGGCTCAACTTCCAGCACCAGCTAGGACTGCAGAATCCAAAAGGGGGATTCTCAAATCTGGTAGTTATCTGATCTCAGGGTCCCCCGCCACTCCTGAGCCCCTTGTGAATGGAGGTGGGTCACGCACGCTGCGCTCCGGCACCCCCATAAGATCAGCCGCTGCTTCAGTCACACAGGGCTCTCCGAGAGGCGGAAATCCAAGAGATCGGGAGGTCATCCCCCACCCCATGGATAGGAGCCAACTCCCAAACTTAAAAATATTCCTTTAATGCTAGAAAAAAAAAAAAAAAGCCTCCAAGCTCGGCCACATTTCCACCATGAAACTGAGCAAAAACGCTCCAAATCCTTCTCAAAATCTTGCTGTGGATTTAATCCTTGTAAAGAAGCAGAGTGAAATCCGCACGTAACACATGGGAATATTGTTTAAGAGTCATTATTGGGGGAACAGTGACCAAATCTGCAGCAAAAAAAACCCAGAAACCGTGGGTGAACATGGCCCAACAATCGGTCCCCCATGACCCGGCACGACGGTGGTGCTCTCAGCCAGGTCTCCCTGTACCCCGACCACTCCTCATCGCTGGAGGTCCGGACCCAAATTACACCTGCGATTCACTGAAATCTTTGATTGTCGGCTCTGTTCACACAACAAGCGGCAAAATAATCATTTCATGCCAAGGATTCCATGGACACCTATGGATTTCACAGTAATGCCTTTTTTCCTCTACGGTGACCCTGTATGGGAATAAAAGGGACGTGGGTCCAGCGGCAGCGCCTCTATCGCTACTGTCTGTTAAGGTCTTCATTGCCAACGACATGTTGACAGCGCTGCAGCCAATCAGTGAGCTGCCAAAAACTTGGGTAGAAACTCTGAACTCAGTGATTGGCTGCAGCGCCATCAATGTGACATCAGCACTGCAGACAGTACTGGTATGTGCACATGTTAAATGTTTGGTGCTGAAATTCCTGTACCATTTCGGCATCTCTTGGCAGGAAAAACGCACTTTTTTGCTGCCTTTTTGGTGCAGATTTTTCCCACTCAGAAACAGAAAACGGGGCAGTGGTCGAGATTTAGTGCTGGACCTGGGGAGGGTGAGTACAGCCATTTGTGTTTTTTTTTTAATCAAAACAGTGGCCAAGGAAGAAGGGTTTTAGGAAACAGTAAGGCTATGTGCGCACGTTGCTGATTTGGTGCTAACATTTTCTACACCTTCTGGCAGAAAAAAAAAAAAACGCACCAAAAACCGCATGCGTTTTTCTTAATGAAGTCAATGGGTGGAAAGGCTGAAAAACGCAGGAGAAAAGGCACCAAGAATTGATATGCTGCAGATTATTTTCTGCACCAAATCTGCAAGGAAAAAGCAACGGGCGCACACTTCAGAATTCTGATGACAAATCTGCACCAAATCTGCATCAAAAACGCACTGTGCGCACACAGCCTACAACAATTCCAGCTCATTAATAGAGGTCTCACAGCTGGACACCCCAAGATCAGACCAATTTCAAAGCGCTGCACATAGCACGGTCCGGTGATCTGTGTGAGTGCCGACCCCCATGGGGGGCCCACCACGGCGATATAAAGTCACTGTATGGAAATCAGCAATAGGCTGAAAGGGGTTAATGATTTACTGGACGATACTTCAGCCTCATGCTAGAAGGAAAGCAGAGCAAACATCAGGCCGGATTCACAGATCGGGGCTTCCAGGTCCAAAACACATGGATAATATATAATAAATATATATATTTGTTTTTTTATTACTATTTTTTAAATTTTATTTTTCTATAAAATAATATAAAAATATATTTATTATTTTTATCTATATTTATTTTATAAAAAAATATTTTTTTATAAAATAAAAAATTTATAAATATTTATCTATTATTTATATATATATTTATATTATTTATATATATATTAAAATATTTGATATATTATAAAAAAATAAAATATATATTTTGTTTCTTTATAAATATATATATATATATATATATTTTTTTTTTTTTTCTCATTGAAGAGCAATATTTAGCCCTAACAATCACAGTCTCCTATGAAGCTTAGAAAGCTTGGACATAGGTTACAAAGGGGACAGCAATGGGGGTGTCATCAAGCTTCTGACTGGCACCTGGTTGGCCCCCCTGGGATCACATCTTGGGGGCGGGGGTGATCACACATTGGTCGTGGAGGAGCTGATGACAGTCAGTCTGCTGCCATTTGTTTCTGACAGCAACAATCAGAGCTAGATCCTATCACTGCTATTATTAACCCCATTAAATGCCACGGTCATTCACCGACAGCAGCATTTAAATGGGTTTTCCTAAACCAGCGCAGTTTGTTTTTAAGGAACAAATTATGCTCTACTTACCCTCCCCAGGTCCAGAGTTGAGTTTCCACTGTTACTTTCCGTGTATGTTATTGTCTGCAGCGTTGATGTCACGTCGATAGCACTGAGCTCAGAGGTGAACTCTGATCAAGGACTGGCTGCAGCGCTGTTGATGTGACATTAGAGCTGCACACAATAACATACACGGGAAGCAGCGGCAGAGACACAGCGCTGGACCCCGGGAGGGCAAGAAAAACACAGTTTCAGAAAACCACTTAAAATGCCAATGTCAGTGATTAGCAGCGGCTTTTAAGGGGGTGCACAGAATTGATCAATGCTGTCAGAGGCGGGTGCCGGCTGCATAGTACAGTCATCACCTCCTGAATCCACTCCACACACACCCAACCTCTCCATGATGGGGCATAAAGGAATTAAAAGGGGTTTTACTAAACAGCGCCACACGGGATACGGCGGCTCATGTCAGCCAGAATCTACCAATGGAAGAAAGCAGCCACGTTTTATTTTCCTGTACAAGCCCTTTAAGAGAATCCGGTACATATGTAATAAAAGGCGTCGGTGGTGACTATACAGCATCCGTGCATGTGTATACCCACACATGTATAGAAAGAAAATGTCACTGGCAGAAAAGCCTGGCTGGAGACGTCGCAGCACTTAGTTACCATAGAAACAGGAAAAGCTAAAAAGAAATTGCCGAAATTTGTCTTCTACACTCCTTGAAGTCACATACGACACGAAGTCCCCCGCCGCGCTCACACGAGCCACAAACACGCGCTATTAATTATATTATTTTTAGTCCAAGCGTTAAAAACACCAAGTGTAACAGAGCCCAGGGGAGCGTCCACAGGGGGCTTACTACCAGGGGGCAACGTCCACAGGGGGCGCCCTACCAGGGGGGCAACGTCCACAGGGGGCGCACTACAAAAGGTGGGAAATCCCCCCCAAAATCAGCAGATTTCAGTGAGGAATTTTACCGATTTCTTTGTGGATAAAAGTATATGAATATCCAAAAATTATTAAAAAGATGAGCTTTTTGGAGCATTTTTGGCGCGTTTTTAAGAAGTATGTGTGCGCTTTATGGTGTATTTTAAAGCGGCATTTGAGTGATTTTTGGTGCATTTTTAGTGTGTTTCAGACCAGTTTTTTTGCACTTTTTGGACCAGTTTTGGTGTTTTTTGAAGCCTTAAGACTGCTTTACACGAGACGACCGATTATGCAATAGCACGAGCAATCGTACCCGCCCCTGTCGTTTTTTCGTCACGGGCAATTGGTTGCCCGTGGCGCACAAACTCGTTTAACCCCGTCACACGCACTTACCTTCCGGACGGCCTCGCTGTGGGCGACGAACGTCCACTTCCTGGAGTGGGACGGACGTTCGGCGTCACAGCGACGTCACACGGCAGCCTGCCAATAGAAGCGGAGGGGCGGAGATGATCGGGATGTAACATCCCGCCCACCTCCTTCCTTCCACATAGCCGGCAACAGCCGTGGGAGGCAGTAAGCTGCTGTTAATCGTTCCCGAGGTGTCACACGGAGCAACGTGTGATGCCACGGAAACGATGAGCAACCGCCGCCATTTTAATTAAACAATTTGATGAAACCTAGCGACGAGTACACGACTCACGATTTGTGAGCGATACTGCGTCGCTAGGGGGCGTTACACGAGACGACGTCGTGTACGATGCCGGATGTGCGTCACGAAAACCGTGACCCCGATGATGCATCGCACGATCAGTCGTCTCGTGTAAAGCCCGCGTTATTTGTGCACTTTTTAGAGCATTTTTGGTGTGTTTTAGGATGTTTTGATCATTCTCATTGACTTCAATATTAGCAAAACGCAGCCAAAATGGCAAAAACAATTGACATGTTGCTTCTTCAAACAGAGATTTTGACAAATTTTTGACACCAAAAACGCAGCGCTTTTTTATCCATCGGCCGCACAAGAAAGCCCCAATTCCCATAGACTTTGCCTAAAAATCAAAATGCATGCATTTTTGCATTAAAACACTGCAGTTCAAAACGCTGCGGAAATGCATGAAAAAACATAACGTGCGCACATAGCCTTAAAGCGGCATTTGTCCACTTTGAGCATTTTTGGTGTGTTTTGAAGCGGTATTTGTGCACTTTTTGGAGCACTTTGGGTGTGCTTTAGGCCATGTGTGCACGTTGCGTTCAGTACCTTGCAGAAATGAACGCATCCTCTTGCAGAATTTGTCATTGTCAAATTTGGTTTTGACCACATAAACGCAGGATATACGCGTGCGTTTTTTGCCGCGTTTTACATGCATTTTCAGTGCTTAAATTGAGATGCATTTTCTATACAAATACACAACTAAATAAAGTTAGAACATTCAAACCGTAGGAAGAAAATGAAAATAAAATTGGAAAAAAAAAACCCAAAACAACCTTTAAATCATACACTATAATGATAATTTACCGAAAATGATTATTGAGATTTAATAATTACGGTATGTTCAAAATAAAGTAAAATTATTGTTTGACTCATTTTTTAAAGTCAGAATGGATGTGAGCGTAAATGGAAACCTCTTGACCTCACTATAATGTCAAAAACGCATGCTTTGATTTTGACAAAAAAGCATGCGTTTAGCATCAAAAAAGCAAGTAAAACGCTAGAAATTTGATTTAGGATGCGTTTAGATCATTCTCATTGACTTCAATGTTACCAACACGCTCAAAACAATTGACATGTTGCTTCTTCAAATGCAAAAACTGACAATTTTTTTTTTTTTTTTTACAAAAAACGCATAGGGACACAGAATATGCCTATTTCCCATAGACTTTGCTTGAAAATCAAGACGCATGCATTTTTGCATTAAAACGCTGCAGTTCAAATCGCTGCAGAAACGCATGAAAAAATGAAACGTGCGCACATAGCCTTAAAGCGGTATTTGTGCCCTTTTTGGAGCATTTTTGGTGTGTTTTAAAGCGGTACTTGTGCGGTTTTTGGAGCATTTTTGGTGTGTTTTGAAGCGGTACTTGTGCAGTTTTTGGAGCATTTTTGGTGTGTTTTAAAGCGGTACTTGTGCGGTTTTTGGAGCATTTTTGGTGTGTTTTGAAGCGGTACTTGTGCGGTTTTTGGAGCATTTTTGGTGTATTTTGAAGCACTACTTGTGTGGTTTTTGGAGCATTTTTGGTGTGCTTTGAAGCGGTACTTGTGCGGTTTTGGAGCATTTTTGGTGTGTTTTGAAGCGGTACTTGTGTGGTTTTTGGAGCATTTTTGGTGTGCTTTGAAGCAGTACTTGTGCGGTTTTTGGAGCATTTTTGGTGTGTTTTGAAGCGGTACTTGTGCGGTTTTTGGAGCATTTTTGGTGTGTTTTGAAGCGGTACTTGTGCGGTTTTTGGAGCATTTTTGGTGTGTTTTAAAGCGGTATTTGTGCGGTTTTTGGAGCATTTTTGGTGTATTTTGAAGCACTACTTGTGTGGTTTTTGGAGCATTTTTGGTGTGCTTTGAAGCAGTACTTGTGCGGTTTTTGGAGCATTTTTGGTGTGTTTTGAAGCGGTACTTGTGTGGTTTTTGGAGCATTTTTGGTGTGCTTTGAAGCGGTACTTGTGCGCTTTTTGGAGTATGTTCGATATGCTGTGAAACTGTAGTTATCCGCTTTTTAGCGCATTTTTGCCGTGTTTTGAAGCAGTATTTACGCACTGTTTAGAGCATTTCTGGTGTTGTTTAAAGCAGTTTCACACTTTTTTCTGCTTCTTTTGATCCAGCATCAAATTCAGAGAAATTTTCCCAACCAAAAACTCCTCAAAAATTGACTCTTTGCTTCTTTTTCTACATAGGAGGAGGAAAACCAGCATCGTGTGCCCCATACACGTGTTTTTCCTTATGAAATTAAGAGGAAGCTTATTCCAGATGTATTTGGAGCAGTTTTTCATGTGGATTTTCACACAGGGCTCGTTATCGGTATCGCTCCATAACTGAGGTAAAATCTGACATTAAAGTGTTCCTTTTTCCTACAGCGCCACCAGAGGAGAAATGAAGCATTACACAACACCTATACAAATCAATGGGCTTTCTTTGTAATGAGGGACAGGACGGGTCCTCCGGGGCGAGAGATGACTGTATAGGAGGCGTAAAAAAAAACATTAAAAAATAAAATACCATAAAAAACTAAAATTTGATCAGACCAGATCCCATTTTAGAGAAAAACACCAAAACCTTCCAAATTCTCAGTCCGTGCCTCATGAGCGGCAGGTATCAGTGTATACCGGACCTATAAACATATTAGTCAGCCGATGACGGAAAAAGGACAGAAAATAAGACAAATTATCCGCGGATTGTGTATATCCTCCGTGAGCACAAAAGACGTAATTGTGTCAGTAATGGCCGCCTTTTATGTGGATGTAAAACAATCTGAATGCAATTCTCCTAATGACTAAACACCCTGACATTTCACTGGCATCACCCTCCCAAGAAGTCAGCGGGTGACGTGTCCTGGGTGGAATGTCAGCACGTTTTATTAGGGCTGGAGCGAGACATGACTCCGGCGATGTTACTACTAGTCCGGGACATGTGCCACCGCGAGGACACCCTGCCCCGATCCCAAAGAGGAAGGGGCGGTGCAGTAATGGATTAATCCTCCATCCACCCTAAAAAAGCTAAAAACTATAATCTTACGTATCGTTCTGCACTTCCCAGGAATATACATGATCACAGCAGTCAGTGATTGGCTGCAGCGGTCACGTCAGTGAATGACAGATATACAGCAGCCGCAGCGGTCATGTGTTGATCACCATTGAATTAAGTGCAGTGGTCACACTATGTCCCTGACAGTAATAAGAAAGCTTAGGCTGCTTTCACACATCCGGCTTGCGCTCTGCGGCTCAATCCGGCTGTGCAAGCTATGCAACGGATGCGGTGAAAACACCGCATCCTTTGCATAAGTTTTTCCTTTGCGGCCAGTCCGGTTTTTGCCACTTGCGGCATGCTACTGAGCATGCGCAGTGGCAAAAACCGCATGCGGCGGCCGGATGCGGTTATTGCCGCATCGCGCCGCATCCGGCCGCCATAGGCATGCATTGAAAAATGCGCCGCATCGGCCGAATGCGGCGCGATGCGTTTTTTTGCCGCACGAAAAAACGTTCCAGGCAACGTTCCATCCGGCCGCCGCATCGGCTAAATCTGCCGCATGCGGCAAAAACCGGACGGAACGCAAGGCCATGCGGCACAAAGCCGCACTAATTAAAGTCTATGCAGAAAAATCGCAACCGGCAGTAAAAAAAAATGGTTGCGATTTTCCTGCAAAGTGCCGGATTGTGCCGCATAGCAAAAACCGGAGGTGTGAAAGCAGCCTTACAGGTGGTATAGAAAGCTGCAGCCCCCCACTCAAAAAAAAAAAAAAAAAAAGGGAAAATGCAGAGGCGTGAGCGCAGCCCCTCCAAAAAAAGAAGATGCAGCGGCGTGAACGCAGCCCTCCAAAATGATGCAGCAGCATGAGTGCAGATTCCCAAAAGCAAACAGAAGATGCATCGGCGTTAACGCAACGCCCCTAAAAAGCAGATGTATCGGCGTGAGAGTAACCCCCATATAAAGGTGATGCATCGGTGTCAGCCCAGCCCCCCAGAGAAGGAGATGCAGCAGCATGAGGGCAGCCCCCCTAAAAAGAAGATGCAGCAGCGTGAGCACAGCCCCTCAAAAATGAAGATAGTGACATGAGCACAGCCACCACCCCCCCTCCCCCCCCAAAAAAAAAAAAATAAAGAAGATGCAGCGGCGTGAGCGCAAATCCCCCCAAAAAAAGAAGATGCAGCGGCGTAAGCGCAGACCTCCAAAAAAAAGAAGAAGATGCAGCGGCGTGAGCGCAGACCTCCAAAAAAAAGAAGAAGATGCAGCGGCGTGAGCGCAGACCTCCAAAAAAAAGAAGAAGATGCAGCGGCGTAAGCGCAGACCTCCAAAACAAGAATAGCCCCAAATAAAGACATTGAGTTGTCAGCACAATCTAAAAAGCAACCAAAAGTGATATCAATCCTCACTGGCCCCAATCACCGTGAAATCCTGCAGACATCTTGAATATGAATCAAAAATCAGAAGGGACCTTGGTGTCTCCTCACACGGCACAGGGCCAGCTACACACACAGATATATATATATATATATATATATATATATATATATATATATATATATATATATATATATATATATATATATATATATATATATATATACACACACACAATACATACACATTATATATATTATATATACCCTGCAAAGGGTAACGAGCCCTCACCGGCTGCGGGGTGGCCATCAGATACACTGTACACAGATATACACTGTACACAGCAGCCTCCTCCATCACACACCGCAGGTGCACTGCTGACAATCACCGCCGGCACACACCGCAGCGCTCTTACCGGCATCATGGCTGCCTCTCCCGGGAGCCCCGTGCACGGGCCGGACCCCCCGCCTTCCTGCTCTCAGCTCCACGGAACAGGCAGGGAAATCCAAGCACGAAATGGCTGCGGATCCGCAGGGCAGGCCTATCCTCCTCCTCCCTCTCCTCCTCCTCTCGCCGCTGTTTCCTCCCCCTCCTCCTCTTCTCCTCCCTCCCGGGTTTCCTTCCTTCCTTCCTTCCTTCCTGGCGGCCGGGTAGGTAGAGAGAGACTCAGGTTGGGAATGAGAAGGCTGCGATGCTGCGGAGAGGAGGGGCGGGGACAAGAGGGAGGGCGGGGCTCAGGTAGATGATTGACATATCCCTGCGTGATTGACAGCTCTGGATGTGATTGACAGTTGGGCGGGTCCGACGTGACGTCACCAGAGGGCAATGTCAGGAATGAAGGAGAACCGGGCGGCACAGGAGGCTCCGCCCCGCGGCGCTCAGGTGCTCCGTGCTGCGGGGACACTCACTGCACTCTGCAAGGAAGAAGTCACGTGTCCATCACCCGAAGCACAAACCGGCAATAATCCTCCTGGGCTTTATGTCCGGGGGTGAAATAATGGGGGGACACAATAAGCGGTGCCACATGTGCCCCGAGCTGTGTATCCTCTCTATGTACAAGATCAGTGCCACATGTGCCCCAGCTGTATATGCTTCCTATATACTAGATAAGCGGTGCCACATGTGTCCCAGCTGTATATCCTCCCTATATACTAGATAAGCGGTGCCACATGTGTCCCAGCTGTATATCCTCCCTATATACTAGATAAGCGGTGCCACATGTGTCCCCAGCTGTATATCCTCCCTATATACTAGATAAGCGGTGCCACATGTGTCCCAGCTGTATATCCTCCCTATATACTAGATAAGCGGTGCCACATGTGTCCCAGCTGTATATCCTCCCTATATCCTAGATAAGCGGTGCCACATGTGCGTCCAGCTGTATATGCTCCCTATATACTAGATAAGCGGTGCCACATGTGCCCCCAGCTGTATATCCTCCCTATATACTAGATATGCGGTGCCACATGTGCCCCCAGCTGTATATGCTCCCTATATACTAGATAAGCGGTGCCACATGTGCGTCCAGCTGTATATGCTCCCTATATACTAGATAAGCGGTGCCACATGTGCCCCCAGCTGTATATCCTCCCTATATACTAGATATGCGGTGCCACATGTGCCCCCAGCTGTATATGCTCCCTATATACTAGATAAGCGGTGCCACATGTGCCCCCAGCTGTATATGCTCCCTATATACTAGATATGCGGTGCCACATGTGCCCCCAGCTGTATATCCTCCCTATATACTAGATAAGCTGTGCCACATGTGCCCCCAGCTGTATATGCTCCCTATATACTAGATATGCGGTGCCACATGTGCCCCCAGCTGTATATCCTCCCTATATACTAGATATGCGGTGCCACATGTGCCCCCAGCTGTATATGCTCCCTATATACTAGATAAGCGGTGCCACATGTGCCCCCAGCTGTATATGCTCCCTATATACTAGATAAGCGGTGCCACATGTGCCCCCAGCTGTATATCCTCCCTATATACTAGATATGCGGTGCCACATGTGCCCCCAGCTGTATATGCTCCCTATATACTAGATAAGCGGTGCCACATGTGCCCCCAGCTGTATATCCTCCCTATATACTAGATATGCGGTGCCACATGTGCCCCCAGCTGTATATCCTCCCTATATACTAGATATGCGGTGCCACATGTACCCCCAGCTGTATATCCTCCCTATATACTAGATAAGCGGTGCCACATGTGCCCCCAGCTGTATATCCTCCCTATATACTAGATATGCGGTGCCACATGTGCCCCCAGCTGTATATGCTCCCTATATACTAGATAAGCGGTGCCACATGTGCCCCCAGCTGTATATGCTCCCTATATACTAGATAAGCGGTGCCACATGTGCCCCCAGCTGTATATGCTCCCTATATACTAGATATGCGGTGCCACATGTGCCCCCAGCTGTATATCCTCCCTATATACTAGATATGCGGTGCCACATGTGCCCCCAGCTGTATATCCTCCCTATATACTAGATATGCGGTGCCACATGTGCCCCCAGCTGTATATGCTCCCTATATACTAGATATGCGGTGCCACATGTGCCCCCTCTCAGCTGTATATGCTCCCTATATACTAGATATGCGGTGCCACATGTGCCCCCAGCTGTATATCCTCCCTATATACTAGATATGCGGTGCCACATGTGCCCCCAGCTGTATATCCTCCCTATATACTAGATATGCGGTGCCACATGTGCCCCCAGCTGTATATGCTCCCTATATACTAGATATGCGGTGCCACATGTGCCCCCAGCTGTATATCCTCCCTATATACTAGATATGCGGTGCCACATGTGCCCCCTCTCAGCTGTAGACTATCCATCGGCCCTTCCACTATAGAATTGACTTTCCTGGGCCAGTTCTCTTTATTTTCAGACATCTTATACAGTCTGGGGCTTTATGGTGATATTTGGTCAGGAACAAGGTGCAGTAATATCAGTTTCGGTTTATAACAGAGACCATAAGACAGTGCGAAACACCAGTCACGGGGGACATTACTATTTGACCCAATTGATAAAATTGTCACAGAAGGTTCGGATTAATTTTTCCAAATGTAAACAAGGCCTCAACTGAGACTTTCTGTTCACAGATTTATGCAGCCAATCACAGAGAAGCTCTCATTATTCATGAGCACAAAACAAAATGAGGGCTGCGCTGTGATTGGTAGCTATAGGCAACACAGACATGATTTCCTCTAGACAGTTTTTGTCCACTTTTGAGGTGTTTTTCATGGCTTTTTTTTTCTTTTTTGACAAATATTAAGTCTATAGAGAAATATTTTGGTGTGAGATATTTTTGTCGCGTTTCAGGGGCTTGTTCTGGTTTATTCTTTTTTTCAAAGATATGATTGCTGAGTCGCCATTCGGCTTTATTTCAAGGATTTTTACCAAAAATATATTGCATTAAGAATTTGCGGCCATTTTTCTTACATGGTTCTGCCATTTTCACAGAACAATCAAGTGACGTGTTTCATGAACCAGTGAAGCCCATTACCTCAAACTGTGGGGAGGAATGGAGAAAAAAAAGTCAACAAATTGTGATTTCTAATTTTGCATGCATATGAATAATAAAAGTAAATTATCCCTAAAAGTGGGTCTGAAGTAAGGCGGACCTGCTGGTGCTTGTGCCCAGGCTTCTGGATGGGCTCGATTCGAGTAACGAGTATAATGGAAGTTATGGGGAAACGTGAACATTTTCCCAGAAGACGCTCCCAGGAGGGCTGGGGGGCAGTAAAATTGTTGAAATGGATGGAAACAGCACTCAAATGGAATGGGAGCAGCATGGGGAAGACACCTGGATGCATTTCTGACACCCAGGTCGCTGTTGGGAACAATGTTGCCAGATTATTAGGCTGAACACACATGGCGAGTAAAACGGAGCGAGTGGAATGAGATAAAAAATCACATTCCACCCGGACCAATGTTACTCTATGCTCCCATCGGTGATTTTTTTCTTAGCCCTAATCGGACCGAGACAACAATCGCCGTATGCTGCGGGTGGAATTCGATTAGTTTTCACTCGCACCCATACAAGTCTATGGGTGTGAGAGAAACATCCCATTTCACTCGCATTACACCAGTGTAATGCGAGTGCAGTGCGAGAACTCATCAGTTGATAATGGAGGAGATAGGGAGTTTAATTCCTGTCCTCCACGGCTGTGCTGTGATCGCAGGATCGGATCACAGTGACATGACAATCGCATGACACTCGGCTTACACTCCAGCAGATCTCCACGTGAGTATCACCTCCGATGCGATATGATAATGACTCTCTGCTGTGAACATGAGCCGAGTGTCGAGAGATTGTGTTCCCAATCATCCAAGGTGTGGAGAAGAGGGAGAGAGCACTTTCTCCCTTTTCTGCCTGTGCGTACATTGCACTGTGCTCGGATGACATGCAATGTTTCATATGTACCCTTAGACTTGCATGGGTGCATGTGATGTGAGACTCACTACCAAGCATAGTGTGCTACTATTCTTTTTTCATGCCAATATGACATAAGAAAAGAATCGCAGATGGATACTGCCCCATAGTTTTACATTGGACTGATGCATGTAAAACGCAAGTGGAACCGAAGCCTTAGGATATGTGCACACATTGAGTATTTGGATGCAGAAATTTCTGCAGCATTTCTTGGCAGGAGAAACACCACGTCCGTGTACTTGGCTGAGTAACGACCATGCCTGAGCATCCCGATGCTTGATCGAGCACGCTCGCTCATCACTAAGGGTAATACAAGTGCTTCTCAATAAATTAGAATATCATGAAAAAGTTCATTTATTTCAGTTACTCAATGCAAAAAGGGAAACACATTTTATATAGTCATTACACACAGTGTGATCTATTTAAAGTGTTTATTTCTGTTAATGTTGATGATTATGTCGCGGGCGGGGAGGGCGCTGCGCTCACCCACTGCTCGGGTCCGGCTGCTGCTGCTCGGTGGGGGCTCGAGCGGTGGGCCGGATCCCGGGGACTCGAGCGGCGTTCCTCGCCCGTGAGTGAAAGGGGGTGGTTTGGGTTTAGGGATATTGTCCGTGACGCCACCCACGGTTGTGGTGAGATTGGTGACACCACCGCTGCTCTGGACGGGGATCCCGGGAGCGATGACGGGGAGCAGCTTGGATGTTGGTTCTTCCCTCCGTGGGTAGGGGGGTTGGTTGTCCCGGGGCCCAGTGAGGGGGTAGGGATGGATGGCAGGCGGGTTACAGGGCCTGGTGAGGTGCAGGGTCGCGGGGGCAGCGCGGTGCCGCACGGCACGGTAGTACTCACTCAGCCAATGACAAATGCAAAGTCTCCGGTAAGACAAACGGCTGGATGGACGGGTCCCACAGACGGCTGCGGTGTTTCTCCTCCCAGCAGGTTGATGGTGACTGCCTTTCCCTGCACCTGTGTTGTGTTACGGTTCCAATGGCTTCCCACCGGTAACCCGCTCCCCAGCTTGGATGGAGGCTGAGGGAGCCCCTTTTGCCCGCAGGCTCTGGCCCTGGGAACTGTAGCCTTGGCGGTGACTGTGTTTCCCTCTACGGTTTGAGCGGTTGCCTTCAATCGGGTCTTGGCTGCTGGGAAACCCCGGAGGTTCGCTTTGCTAACGGACAAATTCAACTGCGACTCCTAGCCTTGTCGGGGTCCGTAAGCCCTGCCAGATGGTGCTGACTTCTCTTTACTCTCCGGTCCGGTACCGCCGGGCCACCGCCCGTCCACGGTCCATACGGTTTGCTCCAATTAGCCTCTCCTGCAGACGGTCACCACCGTCTGCCAACCTTGCTGTTCCGTCCGGGCCACACACCCGGACCGCCTTCAGACTGCTCCTCTACCACTTTACTTCCTCTCCCATCAAACTTCAAACTCTATCTCCTCTCGTTTTCCCGCCTCCAGGACTGTGAACTCCTCGGTGGGCGGGACCAACCGCCTGGCCCACCCCCTGGTGTGGACATCAGCCCCTGGAGGAAGGCAACAAGGATTAAGTGTTTGGCTTCGGTGTGCCTAACCGGGGTGTGGGGTGTGTTGGTGTAGTTCTGTGACGACCTGGCTTGTCCAGGGCGCCACATTCCCCCTTAGTAAAATGCTGACCGTCCACGGGCTGCCCGTCCATCACCGGTTTTATTTTAACTGTACAAGATAAAACGGTAAAAACATTTAAAACACAAGCATTTTTCATTCTTCCCACATCGGGAGGCACATACTTAAACGTTACCAACATTTTTAATAACGGTTACGGCTTCCGCTCTTCTCCCACCCAAGCAACCTGGCCCTGATGCTGCCCCTAAGCAATTGGGCAGCACCCCTTGACCCCAGTCCAGCACCAAGTTGCCCGAGCGGGTTCTGTCCCTTTCAGGGGACCCGCGTCCATGGGGACCCCTGAACCCCCGGAGGATCGCCACCGGTTACGGTAGTGGCGGGCCTGGGCCATCACTTTCCTCCAGGCCCATCCTCCAAATCAGCCTCTCCGGAGGCGGTCACGGTTTCAAGCCAACAACATTTTTATTTACATTCCACAAGTTCGTGGTTGCCCTGCAAGTTCTCGGGCTTGTCCGTAAGCAGTTCCTTACGCAAGGATACAGACAGTCCCCACAGGGACAACAGTTGCCGGTAACGACCGGTTCAATCACGGTTGATAATCAGGTAAACTTTCGGTTGATCATTTCCGCTTATCATTCTCAAACTTTTAAACTGTACTGGTGGTTCCAACGGGGACAACTTGCAGCGGAGCTCCGCTGACTTTGGAGCGGATACCACCGCAGGGGGTCTGCCCACTCGGGGACCGGTCGGTACATCGGGTTTTCCTTCCACAGGCAATTCAGTCCAGAACCACTAACGGCCATTAAGAACGGTGGAGGGGGCAGCGTGGTCGGAACCCCCTCCTCCATCAGCGACATTCTCTCTGGACCTCCGGCTGCGGTGCCAGCTCCCATGCAATCAGGGCTGGTTCTGGGGTTTGGGTGGACTGGTCGCGACGCGGCACGGCCGCAGCGGCCCCTTGCTCACGGGCCCCCACTACGGCAACCATCCTGCGCATCTCCGCCTTCCAGTCCAGCAGCTGCTGCAGGCTCTGCGCCCTCACCTTGAAGCAGAACCTGCCCAGCTCCCGCTCCAGCCACGCAGCGGTCCCGGCGGGGAGCTCACCCGGGCCGTAGTCTTCAAAGGCTACTCCTCCTCGGTTCCCCCAGAGCTTAGATGCTCCGGTAGCGGGTACTCCCGCTCTCCAATTCGAGGACGCCGCCATTTCTCCATCCGCGTCCCCCTTAGTCTTTTTCCGGCTCCTCCTCTACAGGGGCGGGGTTTCGGCTTTCGCGCCTCCACTGCTCGAGGAGACGCTCGAGCGGGGATTTTTCGCGCCCAAAATGGCGGCTTCTCAAAATTTTCGGCCGGACACCTCCGGCGGTCACAAGGCGCACCTCTACCAGACGGCAGAGCGGTAAGATCCTGTTTGTGACGCCAAGTTGTCGCGGGCGGGGAGGGCGCTGCGCTCACCCACTGCTCGGGTCCGGCTGCTGCTGCTGCTGCTCGGTGGTGGCTCGAGCGGTGGGCCGGATCCCGGGGACTCGAGCGGCGTTCCTCGCCCGTGAGTGAAAGGGGGTGGTTTGGGTTTATGGATATTGTCCGTGACGCCACCCACGGTTGTGGTGAGATTGGTGACACCACCGCTGCTCTGGACGGGGATCCCGGGAGCGATGACGGGGAGCAGCTTGGATGTTGGTTCTCCCCTCCGTGGGTAGGGGGGTTGGTTGTCCCGGGGCCCGGTGAGGGGGTAGGGATGGATGGATGGCAGGCGGGTTACGGGGCCTAGTGAGGTGCAGGGTCGCGGGGGCAGCGCGGTGCCGCACGGCACGGTGGTACTCACTCAGCCAATGACGAATGCAAAGTCTCCGGTAAAACAAACGGCTGGATGGACGGGTCCCACAGACGGCTGCGGTGTTTCTCCTCCCGGCAGGTTGATGGTGACTGCCTTTCCCTGCACCTGTGTTGTGTTACGGTTCCAATGGCTTCCCACCGGTAACCCGCTCCCCAGCTTGGATGGAGGCTGAGGGAGCCCCTTTTGCCCGTAGGCTCTGGCCCTGGGAACTGTAGCCTTGGCGGTGACTGTGTTTCCCTCTACGGTTTGAGCGGTTGCCTTCAATTGGGTCTTGGCTGCTGGGAAACCCCGGAGGTTCCCTTCGCTAACCGACAAATTCGACGGCGACTCCTAGCCTTGTCGGGGTCCGTAAGCCCTGCCGGATGGTGCTGGCTTCTCTTTACTCTCCGGTCCGGTACCGCCGGGCCACCGCCCGTCCACGGTCCATACGGTTTGCTCCAATTAGCCTCTCCTGCAGACAGTCACCACCGTCTGCCAACCTTGCTGTTCCGTCCGGGCCACACACCCGGACCGCCTTCAGACTGCTCCTCTACCACTTTACTTCCTCTCCCTTCAAACTTCAAACTCTATCTCCTCTCGTTTTCCCGCCTCCAGGACTGTGAACTCCTCGGTGGGCGGGACCAACCGCCTGGGCCACCCCCTGGTGTGGACATCAGCCCCTGGAGGAAGGCAACAATGATTTTGTGTTTGGCTTCGGTGTGCCTAACCGGGGTGTGGGGTGTGTTGGTGTAGTTCTGTGACGACCTGGCTTGTCCAGGGCGCCACAATTATGGCTTAGAGACAATGAAAACCCAAAAGTCATTAGCTCAGAAAATTAGAATAGTTACCACAAAACAACTGCAAAGGCTTCCTAAGCATTTAAAATGGTCCCTTAGTCTGGTTCAGTAGGCTACACAATCATGGAGAAGACTGCTGACTTTACAGATATCCAGAAGGCAATCATTGACACACTACACAAGGAGGGTAAGCCACAAAAGGTCATTGCTAAAGAAGCTGGCTGTTCACAGAGTGCTGTATCCAAGCACAGTAATGGAAAGTTGAGTGGAAGGAAGAAGTGTGGTAGAAAAAGGTGCAGAAGCAACCGGGATAACCGCAGCCTTGATAAGATTGTTAAGAAAAGGCCATTCAATGTTTCATATCAGAATATTGCCCCATCACTCTGACTCTCCTGGCTTCTTTTCATCCATAGTGCACCCTGGTGCCATCTATTCTCTGGGTAAGGCCAGTGTCATACTTGCGAGTGCCTCGCGTGTATCTCGCGCGAGTCTCGCTTTGCATCACCCGGCACGGACTCACACTCTCCTCACAGGAGTGGGTCGGTTGCATAGAGATGCATGCAACCGACCCGCTCCTGAGAGGAGAGTGTGAGTCCGTGCCGGATGATGCAGCGTGAGATACAAGCGAGGCACTCGCAAGTGTGACACCGGCCTAAGGGCGGCTTTGCACACTACGACATCACAGGTGCGATGTCGGTGGGGTCAAATCGAAAGTGACGCACATCCGGCGTCACTTACGATGTCGTAGTGTGTAAATCCTAGATGATACGATTAATGAGCGCAAAAGCATCGTTATCGTATCATCATTGCAGGCTCCGACATTTCCATAATGCTGGTGCTGCGACAGGTACGATGTTGTTCCTCGCTCCTGCGGCTGCACACATCGCTGTGTATGAAGCCGCAGGAGCGAGGAACATCACCTTACCTGCCACCGGCCACAATGCGGAAGGAAGGAGGTGGGCGGGATGTTTACATCCTGCTCATCTCCGTTGCTATTGGCCGCCTGCCGTGTGACGTCGCTATGACGCCGCACCACCCGCCCCATTAGGAAGGAGGCGGGTCGCCGGCTAGAGCGACGGTCGCAGGGCGGGTGAGTGCATATGAAGCTGGCGTAGCGATAATTTTCGCTACGCCAGCTATCATAAGATATCGTACCTGCGACGGGGGCGGGGACTATCGCGTGCGACATCGCAGCATCGGCTTGCGATGTCGCAACGTGCAAAGCCCACCTAAGTGATGCACACTCATTCAGCTGTCAACATGATGAAAATGTGATTCATCAGACTAGACGACCTTCAGCCATTGTTCGTTTCATTGCCATTTGTGGCTTTGATAATCATATGCATCTACACACTTTCAGCTATGATCAGAGATTAACAAAGCCACTCTGCAGCTTTGCAGAACCATACACAACAAGCCACGATGAGCTGCATGTGCTGACATTTTCTGTTATGGCCAACATTTCATTTTTCAGCAGTTTGTTGCATAGTAGCTCTTCTGTGGGATCAGACCAGATGGGCTAGCTTTCTGTACCTATTGATCAATAATAATAATAATAAGACATAATCGCTCGTGACTCATCATCCATTCCATTGTCTTCTTTGCACCACTTTTAGTAGATAATGACTACTGTGTACCAAAACCCCTGCCATTTTTCTAAATCATCTTACCCATTTAACTAGCCAGCATAAAATGGTTTTTGTCAAAGCTTCTCCAATCCGTACTTTTGCCCATGTTTTTCTTCATGGCACATAAATGCACAAGAAAGCATGCGTTTTTAGTGGGGGGGGAAGAGTTCTGCCAGAAGGTGCAGATTTCATATAGAAAAGTTCTGCACCAAATCTGCAGCGTGCGCATATTGCCTTAATTTGCACTTTTTTTCGAAGTCCATTATACAGTATGTGTTCGCTATTTTATGTTTGCCAATTTGGGCATATTTTGTTATTTTACAAGTATTTGCAACTGGCACTATTTTTCTATATAATATATGTATTGCACTTTTTGTATTGAATTACTGAAATAAATTAACTTTTTGAGGGTATTCTAAGTTATTGAGATACACTTGTAACAATGAAGATTTACGTAGCTGTGTGAACCTGTGAATCTGTCACCCATAGAAATTAAAATACGGTAAGTTCAGCCTTTCTAATGCAAACCCCCATAGAGTGTGTGTGGGTCTGTAGTACAACTTTCCAGACAGTGATGGATGACATCTTATACGATGGTATTCAGAAAGCAGATGAGTAGTCGGAGTAGATATGTGACCCCCTTCATGTTACTACTTGAACACTACGGCTCTAAACTACTATCGGGATTCATTTTTCCCCCCATTGTCATATAGTTATTAAAAAAGAATCTGATAGAAATCTAAGGGCTTGTGCGCACGTCGCGTAATAGCATGTATTTACGCTGCGTATAGCACTGCAGCGTAAATGCATGCGTCCTGCGTCCCCAGCACAATCTATGTAGATTGTGCATGATACGTGCGCACGATGCTTTTATGAACGCAGCGATTTTGGTGCTAAAATTTTGACCCAAATCCGTGCGTTCATAAAATGAGCATGTCAATTATTCCGTGCGCTATGGATGCAGCTCCCACTCTGTCTATGGTGGGGGCAGCAGCCATAGCGCATGAAATCGGCTTTTTTTGTGCAAAAAAACTGCATTCATTATGCAGTGTTTCTGCAGCGATTTGACGCACACATGTGCTGTCAAATCGCTGCAGAATATTCAGCAGTTACGTGCGCATGAGCCCTTAGGGGGATAAGTGCCCCAATGTGCGAATGTTATCCAGACTGCAACAAATGACAAATCTGGATCGCCATTGCACTGACATCAGAGAAAAAGAGATTCAGCGTTCCTTTTCTAAATTATTTATTCAATTTATTTATTTATTTATTTAAATAACTATAAGGCTATGTCCGCACTTTGCGTCGAGGTAGTTGCAGTTCCAAACGCATTCTCTGGCAGAAATTGTCTTTGTCAAATTTGGGTTTGACCACAAAAACGCTATAAATACGCTTGCATTTTTACCGCGTTTTAGCCGCGTTTTACCGTGATTTACATGCTTTTCCACTACTTAAAAAAAAGATGCGTTTTGACTTCAAATACAATGCTAAATAAAGTTCAACCATGCAAACACTATAAAAAAAAAGGAAAAAATGGTAATAGATATCAATATTAAAATCATATAAAAAATGGCTTATTTTATTAAAATGATAACTGTGTGCTAATATTTATGCATAAAATTACATTTATTTATTGATTTTCATACATTTAATTGTCAGACTATGTGTGTGTGTAAAGGGACATATCATGCCATTAATATTTTGTCAAAAACGCATGCATTTAATTGGTCCAAAAAGCATGCTTTCTGCATCAAAAAGCATGTTAAACGCTAGAATTTTGAAGTAGAATGCGTTTTGCAACTTCTTATTGACTTCAATGTTAGCAAAACGCTGCCAAAATGGCAAAAACAATTGACATGCTGCTTCTTTAAACGCTGAGTTTTTGCCAAATTTTCTGCAACTAAAACGCTGCGTTTTTAACAGCATTGTGCACACAAGAAATCCCAATTTCACATAGACTTTGCTTGAAAATCAAAACGCATGCCTTTTGGCATTAAAACGCTGCAGTTCAAAACGCTGTGGAAACAGGTAAAAACGCTAAGTGTGCACATAGTCTAAAGGCCACTTTACACACAGAGATAAATCTGCGACAGATCTGTGGTTGCAGTGAAATTGTGGACAATCAGTGCCAGGTCTGTGGCTGTGTACAAATGGAACAATATGTCCATGATTTCACTGCAACCACAGATCTGCCAAAGATTTATCTCTGTGTGTGGCGGGGCCTTAAGTCAGAAAATATGTGATCAGCACAGAAAAGAATGCAGGTAATTAACTCTTGTCTGGTACCATGAAAAAAACCCCATCACTAATTTTACCCATCTGCGTAAGGTCACATAAAGTAGTCCGATAGATGGCATATATAACCTATCCAAAGGATGGATGGTAAATGTAAGATTGCTGGGTGTCTGATTGTTAGGATCCTCACTGATTCTGAAAACGATTGTACTAAATTCCTTTGTGTGAAAGTAGCGGCAGTGAGCATGTGCGACCATCACACCTACAGACAATGAGCATGTGCGACCACCACTCACATACACAGTGAGCATGTGTGACCACCACACCTATAGATAGGGAGAATGTGCGACCACCACTCCTATACACAGTGAGCATGTGCGACCACCATTTCTATACACAGAGAGCATGTGAGATCACAACTCCTATCCATAGTGAGCATGTGCAACCACAGCTCTATTCACTGTGTATAGGAGTGGTGGTCGCACATGCTTACTATATATAGGAGTGGTTGTCGCACATGCTCACTGTATATAGAGGATCGGTGGTAGCACATGCTCACTGTGTATAGAGGATTGGTAGCCACACATGCTCACTGTGTATAGGAGTGGTGGTCGCACATGCTCATTGTGTATAGGAGTGGTTATCTCACATGCGCATTGTGTATAGGATTGGTGGTTGCACATGCTCACTGTGTATAGGAGTGGTGGTCACACATGCTCACTGTGTATAAAGCAGTGGTGGCCACACATGCTCAGTGTGTATAAAGGAGTGGTGGCCGCACATGCTCACTGTGTACAGGAGTGGTGGTTGCACATGCTCAGTGTGTATAAAGGAGTGGTGGTTGCACATGCTCACTGTGTACAGGAGTGGTGGTTGCACATGCTCACTGTGTACAGGAGTGGTGGTTGCACATGCTCACTGTATGTAGGAGTGGTGATCGCACATGCTCACTACCTTTAGATTTGCAAAGAGGATGTGGGAATACCCCTTCTTCTGATAAGTGTGTATGCTAGTTGTTTGACCCTTTACGTTAAAGAAAAACTGTCTTCATGGGATAACTCCTCTAATACACACCAATTGTAATTACTGTGATTTTAAGAAGTGTTCAGTGCAAGCAGTCGTCTTGTATTCATCCCTGAGTCTTTTGGAGATAAGTTATTTGTTTACTTACCCCCTATTTGTTTTCCCTATGTCTTTTTTAGAGCTTAGTGGGGTTGAGTAAGCGCTCATCCCATCCACTCCCTCCTTAGGGTCTACTTCAGGGTCAGCCAGGGTCAGGTATGCTTGGCGCATAGGTGCGGAACCTATCTAAGGCGGTGAGGAACCCAAAGGACCAGCGGTAGGCTTGGTCAGGGGTCACCATCTACCTGTTCCCTAGACACAGGATTTCTCTTCCCTCTCGCCATTCGCTTGGTATTTCTCCGTACCTAGCGTGACAGAACCCTTGTAAACTGGAGAAAAAAAACCCACAGTTAATAATATAGGATAGTTGAAAACCTCTGTTAGGCACCGAGCTCTACTAAAGGGACACTGCAAAAAGCAACCCCAATTTAATGGGTGCCATGTAACACCACAAGTCTCCTCTAGTGGTCGCTGCAGGCGTTGTGTTGCTGGACTTGCTGTTTGCACAAATAGAGCAAGCCCTTTAAATACCAGTCAGAAAAATTCAATAGAAACTTTTTATATATATTTTTTTTACAATACATTGTTTAAACTAATAAATAAGATTTTTTTTTTCCTTTTGTTCCTTTATTTCCTTTATTGCTTACTATGACGTATCACTGACTGTAGCCCAGTGCCTGTTTTAGCGTGTTCGTCACTTTTTGATTAATGTCAGGTTTATGGACAGTGTAATGTCGCTGTGTGTCTTGTACATTTACCTTCTTTTAATCTGAACATAAACTTTAACTGCAATCCTGACATGATCTTGCTCAGAGGCATGAGCATGTAACATGAATAATTACATGTGTAATGTATACTTACACCTATGAGATGTTACTGGAGCCGGGAGGCCATGGTAAATTCCTGAAATGTTTCCTTTTTACATCCATCATTTTCATAACCCATAAAAAAAACTGTGTGACTCTCAGTTTGGGGTCACTTTTGAACCTCTTGGTCCAGATTGCTCAAATTTCTTAACACTTAGAGGATATGGACACCTTTTTTTTCAAAAAGCTGATCATTCAAAATGTTGTTTTCAATTGCCTTTATGCATCACAGTACATATAGACTGCAGAATAAGTTACCAGTGGATACGTCAATGTTTGGGGTCCGCTGCTGAAGGTGGGAGACTTCTTAATTCTTCTAACTAGCTACTCAAAAGTGAGTCCGTTTGGCCTCAAATCGCTCTAGCACACTAACAATCACCACCCACTTACCCGTCACTCATCACAGCTGTCACATGCTTGTCACCAGATTTATTGGAAAAATCTGCAGAGGAATAACATAGTGGAAGAAGCTGAGGAGTCGTGACAATTGCAGCTGTGGTGCTTCCCTGCATTGGAAAAGTTTGCAGTGTTTTCCTTATTGTGTCTATTTCCCCCCCTGTTTGTCTCTTTTCATCAGCACTTGCCTGGTGGTTTTATATACCTTCACTTCCTATTAGTCGGTGCCGGTGATAGCTCATATACCCTTTGCAAGTCTTCAATGCAAGCAGTTGGTTTGTATACTTCTGGAGAATCTTTGTTGTTGTTGCAGTTCCCCTCCCTGAGTCATCTGGAGATAAGTTGCCCATTCACAACCACCCTGTGTGTTTTCCCTGTATGTTCTTTAGAGCTTAGTGGGGTTGACTAAGTGCTCATCCCATCCAATCCCTACCTATAGTCTATATCAGGGTCAGCCAGTGTCAGGTATCCGGCTCAGCGCATCGGTGCGGAACCTATCTAGGGTGTTGAGGGAAGCCAGGGCCCAGCAGTAGGTCATCCTAGACACAAGGTTTCCCTTCCCTTTCCCCATTCGCTTAGTACTTCCCGTACCTAGCATGACAATAATACTGGCTGATCGTGCACATGCATTAAATTAATACAGGTGCATGATACCGGCTGATCGTGCACATTCAGTTCATAATTACAGGAGCATGTTACTGGCTTGCCACACATTCATTAGATCACTACAGGGGCATGATAGCGGTTGATCGTGCACATTCATTACAATAATACAGGTGGGAGGAGGAGACATCAGATCAGGACTTGTCAGGAACAGAGCTAGGAAGGAGACTCAGGCATGTCCACCATCAGGAGTATCCCTGATCGTGACAAATTACTGCTGATCGTGCACATTCATTACATTAACACAGGGGCATGATACAGACTGATTATACACATTTAATTCATTAATACATGTGGGGGGAAGAGGCATCAAATCATAACTGGTCAGAAGCAGGGCCAGGAAGGAGACTCAGGCCTCTCCACCATCAGGAGTATCTCTACCTGATCTATCTATTAGAATAAATAACATCACACTCTCCCTAGTACCCAAAGTCCGCTGCCTCAGAGTGACTTTCAATTCTGCCTTGTCCTTCATACCACACATACAATCCCTCACCACCTCCTGCCGTCTACAACTAAAAAATATTTCCAGAATCTGACCTTTCCTCAATTTTCAATCTATGAAAATGTTAGTGCATGAATCTCCTGCCTGAATTACTGCAACATCCTCCTCTGTGGCCTCCCTGCTAACACTCACGCACCTCTCCTCTCCACTCTTAACTCGGCTGCCCGACTGATCCACCTCTCTCCTCAATACCACCCCACCTCTCCTCTCTGCAAATCCCTCCATTGACTCCCAATCCCCCACCGTATCCAATTAAAACTACTACCACTGACCTACAAAGTTGTCCATAATCTGTTTCCTCCATACATTTCCAAACTAATCTCCCGATATACTCCATACCGTAATCTCCGGTCCTCCCAAGATCTCCTCTCCTCTTCTCTCATTCGCTCCTCATGCAACCGCCTCCAAGACTTCTGAGTATCCCCTGTCCTCTGGAATTCGCTGCCTCAACATGTCAGATTATCTCAACATGACTACACTTGCAAGCTTCAAATGGAACTTGAAAACCCATCTGTTCAGAAATGCCTATAATCTCCAATGACTCCACCGCCTCACCATCGCCGGAGCTCCCACCTCACCACCGTGCCGGAGCTACCACCTCACCACCATACCGTAACTGCCGCCTTACCACTGTGCCGGAGCTGCTGCCTCACCACCGTACCGTATCTGCTGCCTCACCACCGTGATGGAGCTGCCTCATCACTGCCGCCGGACCTGCCGCCTCACCACCACCCCACCTACTATTTCCTCCCCATTATCCTGTAGACTGTAAGCCCGCAAGGTCAGGATCCTCTTCCCTCTGTACCAGTCTGTTTATTGTAACTTGTATGTGTATTCTGTATTTAACTCTTTCTCATGTACAGCATCATGGAATCAATGGTGCTCTATAAATAAATATTAATAATAATAATCCCTGAAATTAGGGATAACATAAGGCACCCTAGCTTGAGGGACAGTTTAGGAGCCATGGTTCCCCGCTATCCCATAGTCATTGTGACAGATTACTGCTGATCGTGCACATTCTGTACATTATTACATGTGCATGATCCTGGATGATCGCACATACGGCAGGCATCAGTGGTAGTGATGTCACTAGTATGGATGGTAGCAGAACCAAAATAACCCTCTAATTATATCGGAACAGGAAGAATTTATGCAAATTCCTTGTTGCACGCATATAATCAGTGGGAAAGGAAACTTTTCCCAATCCCATTCATCGACATTCTACAGTAAGAGCAGAATCTAAATACACAGAAATCCATAATCGTTCTCATTTTATGGCTAAGACCCCAGGAGGTCGGATGAAGGAGCGTCTTGAGGAACATCTCAGACACCTTTCCATTAGAACATGTAGAAAACATATGTCCCAATATAAGTGTAACGCCCCTGAACTATAAGGTCATCACAGGGTATTGCACAATCTGCCCTCCCGTGCAGTATCCAGCTCTTTCTTGATTTTGGGTCCCTAACTATATTGCCTACATCAGCTAATCAAATCCTAGACACACCCTGCACCACACGCACCAGACCCACCAGTGGATGGCTTGAGTGGAATAGAGTTGCCCACCTGGGGGGTTGGGGAGGAGAGGTCAGGAGTGTCAGAAGGAGAGAGTCGGGTCTGAGAAGTGAAAGTGAGAGGAGGTCAGGAGCAGGGCTCCTGGGAAGCAATCTAGGTAGCAAACGGTGGTCTGGGCCTAGAGGAGCTGGACCTCCGGTTGCAGGGGATCGTGGCAAGGGGCACGGATCTGTTGAGGAGGACAGCCGGCAGCCTTGCACCATCACCGGGCTGGGACCAAGTCACGACGGGGTACGTGGACCCTAGGTCAGGGAGTAGCTTCAGGCAACCTGACAATTTACCCGAGGAGAACAGTCTTCAAGAGCCGTTCCCACCCGCTCCAAAATCTGGGTACTAGCGCAACGAGGGGGATAGGACTTTCCACTCAAAACGGTCCAGAAAATCCCAAGCGTGAACCCTGAGAGCAAGCTCCCACACTTAGCCACACTGGGGAGAGGGACCCGGCAGGTTTCATACTACCGGGACCAACAGAGAAGTAAACTTAGTGCCAGGAAGCAGGTCACGAATCACCAGGCAGTACCATTGGGGACGGGACCCGAACTAAGGTCCCCTCAGCGGCAGCGGTGTCCAGAACTTTTGTTTATCCAGTTCTCAGTGTCAGCTTAATGGACTGAGTGAGTACGCAAGTGACCCCTTTGTATCCAACGGCACCCCCCCTTCACTGAGCCCCGGGGTATCCCCCCTACCCGTGGAGGGTCACAACACCTTGCTGCCCCATTCCATCATCCCCGGGTACTCCCAACTGCAGCAGTGGTACTCCTAATCACCACATACCACATAGTGGCATCACAAACTCTATAACTCCCCTGTAAATACCCCCCCTTTATTTGAGTGGCAGCACGACCCCCGGGTCCGGAGACCCTCGAGCCACCGCGGATCCGGATCCGAGCAGCTCGGCTGCTGGCACAGGGGCGGCACATAAGACCAAAGTAGCAGATTATATATAGGCAACATTCTACAGTAGTGAAGTGACTCAGTTTTTAATGCTCCGGCCTTGGTGTTGTGCATACACGTCTATAAAATAGCAATTTTTATATGGGATGATTAATTTCTGCAGAAATACCAGAGCAGTGACAGAATCAATCATTACTGCTCGTAGTTATCGAGTCTATGTCAGTCCGCCTTGTCTGGGTGATGATTTCATCTGTCAGAAATGGAGTTCTGCTCGACGTGATAATATTACATACGGCAGATAAGTTGTGATTAAAACACGAATCTACATCATCACATTACATATACTGGAGATTTGCATACGTTTCCCCTGCAGCAATGTGTATCAATGCAAAAAGGTTTCTTGAGTCAGCAATGTTGTGTAATTCTGTATTATGGGTATTATTAGACTTAGACCACCCCACAGGGTCCTTATTATTTAACTGACCTTTCAGAATGAGCTGTCATGTGTGTGCATTATATATGGATAGGATATCATATTATATGACTTGTATACGGCATTTTTTGCCAGTTTTCCCCTTTGCAGACTCTATCACTAATTTCCAGTTGTCTCTGGGCTAGTGAGTGGAGACTGGCTGATATGATATCTCCCATACACAGCACACAAAGACATTAGGGATATCTTCAGAAGCTGACTGTCACACAGACATTTTTATAACTTTGCCAACTGTCATGGCGGCAGCGGGATCTGTTCAGACTACATATTTTGACACTCCACCTGATAACTTCTCTGGTGTCTATGATCAATGCAGGCAGACACAGGCCTCGAACTGCAGAGGCGTAGTTTATAGGCAGGATAGCAAGAGTTAACCTCTGCTAGTCTGCTTGTTAGTCTCCTTTGATCACATGTTGTGGGGGAGCCAATCACATTTGCTCCCCTCCTATGTATGCTGTCTAGATCCTTCTTTCTATGCCAGCTATAGTTTTTCTTACCTGGTCCGGTGAAGTGTTGTGATCCAGACTATCTGGTGATTGTGGTACTTGTTTCTGAGTGCAGTTGTTTGCTACCTTCCTGCTCTTGCTTTCCTACTGAGTCTCTCATTGTCTATTCCTGTGTGAGTTCAATATGTCAGCGTTTTGGTTTCCCGTGTCTGTCTTTATCTGTGTTGTTTCTGCCCCTTCCTTCCCTGCTGGGAGAGGGGAATCAGATTAGATCTGTCAGGAGCATAGCCAGGCATGGGGCTATGGCATCTCCACCATCAGGAGTAACCCAGAGGTTAGGGATAGCCTAGGGTCCCCTAGCGTGACGGAGAGAATAAGAGCCCCAGTCCCTCGTTATTCTATACACTGCGACATCGCCGCAGCATAGATGATTTTATACAGCAGTACTGAGCAATGCACCTGTGAATCCAGGTTTTTGCGCAATAAAACACTTACTTGAAAGCAGCAGCACAAGTGTGTGTGTGTGTGTGTGTGTGTGTGTAGGGACATTCTCAGCTCCCCCGCACTCATTATATCGTCATTGTGTTATCCGGACAGCAGTCAGGGTATATAATGAACAACAATATAATAAAATACTGACTTTCAGTATTCAGTGACTTCCCAGGTATAACAATACTTTTAAAAGGGGTTTTCCAGAACCATGATTTTGATATCAGATTGGTGATGATGGTCCAACACCCCTCACCCCCTCACCCACACTGATCAGCTGTTATTAGGTTCCACTGCTGCCAGAAGCACATAGTGTACAGAGTCAGAACAGCACAGTGCCCTATATTGTAGTGGCTGTTTCCGGTACTGCAGCTCAGCTCCTATTGAAGTAACCAGGAACAGTAAATGATTGCTTTCCATTGACATCTACTCCATTTTTTTCCCTTACACTAGTTTTCATAAACCTCTTCTTTTATTCTTTATCTCTTCTCGTCCGATTGACGCCTTGATACAATGACTATTTATTTTCTTATTTGTGCATGTGTCCTACGCCTTCTACTGTCTCTATTTATATATGTGTATTTATGTATGTAGGATTGTTGCAACATTTACTGTATTTTGTTTCTTATCTCAGTATTCAGTGACTAATTCATTGTACATCCCACACAGGGGTGGATACAGCACATGAAACTGATGTGGGAAGAGACATCCGGCCATCGCAATTTAGAAGTAGATTTATTTTTGCTTCTACATTTCTATTTTTCAACAACTTACGGCCTTTATATATTATAACTACAAGCTGTAGTACCCGGCGATGCCTGGGATAGTAACTGTCTCTGTCTCTCTCCCACTGTCCCTCTCTCCAAGTCTCTGTCTCTCTGCCTCTGTCTCTCTCTATTTGTCTCTTTCCCTGTCTGTCTCTTTCCTTGTCTGTCTTTTTCTCTGTCTGTCTCTTTCCCTGTCTCTTTGTCTCTCTGTCTTTCTGTCTGTCTCTTTCCCTGTCTGTCTCTTTCCATGTCTGTCTGTCTGTTTCTGCCTGTCTCTTTCCCTGTATGTCTTTCTCTGTGTGTCTCTTTCCCTGTCTGCCTCTGTCTGTGTCTGTCTGTCTCTTTCCCTGTCTGTCTCTTTCCCTGTCTGTTTCTGCCTGTCTGCCTGTCTCTTTCCCTGTCTGTCTCTGTGTGTCTCTTTCCCTGTCTGCCTCTTTCCCTGTCTGTCTCTGCCTGTCTGTCTGTCTCTTTCCCTGTCTGTCTCTGTGTGTCTCTTTCCCTGTCTGCCTCTGTCTGTAGCTTTGTCTGTCTATATCTTTCCCTGTCTGTCTCTTTCTCTGTTTGTCTGTCTCTCTGTCTCTGTTTGTGTCTGTCTCTGTGTGTCCGTCACTGTGTGTCTCTATTCGTGTCTGTCTTTCTCTGTCTGTCTCTGTCTCTCCACAGACATCATATTACCTCACACATGAGCTTTTTATACTAACAATGTCCTTCGTTGCCTATAGCAACCAATCACAGCTCCTATTAATAACCTAATAGCTCGCAGGTCCATTGACTTTAATGGAGGCAGGTTTTTTGGAGAGTAACTGTAAAGTGCGGGGTTACATTTTTCTATCAAAACATAGTCTATGACGTTCCCTGAGTCACATGGGGTGTCTGTGCAAAATTTCATGATTTTAAATGCGACGGTGCGGATTCCTTTAGGCTAAGTTCACATTTCCATTGTTTTGCATCAGTCACATGCGTTGCTTGATGCATGTGACTGATGCGTTGTACAACAGATGACAACGGATGACAAAGAAAAGAATTTCATTGTCGGACTCCGTTGTGTGCGGGGGGCGGAGTTCAGGGGGCGGAGTTCGGGGGGCGGAGTTCGGGAGGCAGAGCTGAAGACGTCAGTGCCGCGGTCTGCATGGCTGGGGACAGGTGAGTGAGTGTGTGTGTGTGTGTGTGTCTACATGCGTGTGTACATGCGGAGTGCGGGAGGGGGCGGAGCAAAAGGGGACGGAGCCGAGCGGGGCCGTGTAGCTGAGGACGTCAGTGCTGCGGGGACTGCAGGGCTGGGGACAAGTGAGTGTGTGTGTGTGTGTGTGTGTGTGTGAGAGAGTGTGTGTGTGTGTGTGTCAGTGTACACATGCGGAGTGCGGGAGGGGGCGGAGCCGAGTGGTGAAGTGTCGGCCTCCTTGCACACTGTATCCAGGGTAAATATCGGGTAACTAAAAGCAAAGCACTTTTTGCTTGGTTACCGGATATTTATCTTGGTTACCAGCATACACCGCTTAGCGCGGGCTCCCTGCACCCGTAACCACTGTAAATATCGGGTAACTAACCAAAGCGCATTGCTTGGTTACCCGATGTTTATCCTGGTTACGGGGGTAGGGAGCCAGAGAGCGCATGCGCAGCAAAATCCTACGGATGGCGCTGCTCAAAAAACGTTACAGGCTGCGTTGCTCCTGCTCGGCGGTCAGTTAAAAAACGACTGACCGCGACGCAGCGGATGCAACGCAGCATCATCAGTCGCAATCCGTCACTAATAAAAGTCTATGGGGAAAAACAGGATTCCTGCAAAATATTTTGCAGGATACCGTAATTCCTCTAGGCGACAGATTGTGACTGAAGCAAAACAACGGAAGTGTGAACTTACCCTTAGCGGATACACACACACACACACACACACACACACACACACACACACACATACATACATACATACATACACACATACACTCAGCTTTATATATTAGATTATATATATGCAGCGTGCTTGATACTGGGGTACATGGGATGAGTGCGTGTTTTCAGTTCAGAGGGCCCTGCATAGATTGTACCATTACAATGTATATATATACTGTACATATACATATATATATATACATATTTTATTTATTTATTTTTATTTTTTTCTATTCTATTCCATTTTGTGACAGTGACTTCTCACTGGCAGGAAGTCAGAAGTTATAACACAAGCTGCCTAAGCAGGTCTATGAGAGCCAGGTCAAGGCTTTTGTATTGCTAGTCACTACTTACGGGTAGTATGGACAGAAGAGTAGTCAGGAAAGCTGGGATTTGGTAGCGGGAAGACACGTATGAGCACAAGGAGTAAGCAAAGGCGTAGTCAAGGTCAATATCCGAGGGTCAACAATCCAGGTGAGCACGTAATAGGTTCAGGGAGAAAACAGAGAAGTGGTCAGGAAATGGTCCGAGGTCAGAAGGCAGGAGGTCATGACAGGAACAAGGAGCGGGCAGAGAGGAGTCAAATAACAGTGAGGGGTCAGAAAACAAAGAACAGAACACTATCAGAGACACAAACCAACAGCACAACTGCACAACCAGAAAATACAACTGGCGAGGTCCTGGGCAAGCATGCTCAGTAAAGAAGCCTGAGCAATTATCAGAAGGTGGAACACATGATAGATCAGCACCAACATGGAATCCTACACTGTCAATCAGGCTGCTAGCTCAGTAACTCAGGAAGGCGCAGCAGAACATGTCCAAAGGCAAGATGCTCTGCACAGAGGAATCGTGACAGCTCTCATAGACTTGTATTGAGTTGTGATCTCCGACCACTCCATGAAACACTGAAGATGGCGGCAAGTTACAAATCCCTGAAATCAACCGGAGCGGCTGTTAGAGAAGATGAAGCCGCCGGAAGATGAGTATCAGACAGGGGGCGACATGGCACTTTCATATAAAGGATCACTACAGGAGTACAATAAAAAAAAAAATGCTGGAGTGGTGCTTTAAAGTAGTCATAGACTTCAGACAGCTATTCCTTCCAACCTCCTTATACACATGGTTCCTTTGTGCAAGGAAACTGTCATGACACTATTGCTGGCGAGGAGTAGGACAATGCTTCTCGGATGAGTAGTCCATGGTAGGGGTCTTCTGCAGCGTCTCCTTTCCCCGCTCCCCTACACTGACGGGTCTCCTGCAGCGTCTCTTTCCCCCACTCCCCTACACTGATAGGTCTCCGGCAGCGTCTCTTTCCCCCACTCCCCTACACTGATAGGTCTCCTGCAGCGTCTCTTTCCCCCACTCCCCTACACTGATAGGTCTCCTGCAGCGTCTCTTTCCCCCACTCCCCTACACTGAAAGGTCTCCTGCAGCGTCTCTTTACCCCACTCCCCTACACTAGCATGTCTCCTGCAGCATCTCCTACCCTCACTCCCCTACACTGACAGGTCTCCTGCAGCATCTCCTACCTTCGCTCCCCTACACTGACAGGTCTCCTGCAGCGTCTCTTCCCCCCACTCCCCTACACTGAAAGGTCTCCTGCAGCGTCTCTTTACCCCACTCCCCTACACTAGCATGTCTCCTGCAGCATCTCCTACCCTCACTCCCCTACACTGACAGGTCTCCTGCAGCGTCTCTTTCCCCCACTCCTCTACACTGACAGGTCTCCTGCAGCATCTCTTTCCCCCACTCCCCTACACTAGCAGGTCTTCTGCAGCATCTCCTACCTTCGCTCCCCTACACTGACAGGTCTCCTGCAGCGTCTCTTTCCCCCACTTCCCTACACTGACAGGTCTCCTGCAGCGTCTCTTTCCCCCACTCCCCTACACTAGCATGTCTCCTGCAGCATCTCCTACCTTCGCTCCCCTACACTGACAGGTCTCCTGCAGCGTCTCTTTCCCCCACTCCCCTACACTGACAGGTCTCCTGCAGGGTCTCTTTCCCCCACTCCTCTACACTGACAGGTCTCCTGCAGCGTCTCTTTCCCTCACTCCCCTACACTGACAGGTCTCCTGCAGCGTCTCTTTCCCCCACTCCTCTACACTGACAGGTCTCCTGCAGCGTCTCTTTCCCCCACTCCTCTACACTGACAGGTCTCCTGCAGCGTCTCTTTCCCCCACTCCCCTACACTAGCAGGTCTTCTGCAGCATCTCCTACCTTCGCTCCCCTACACTGACAGGTCTCCTGCAGCGTCTCTTTCCCCCACTCCCCTACACTGACAGGTCTCCTGCAGCGTCTCTTTCCCCCACTCCCCTACACTAGCATGTCTCCTGCAGCATCTCCTACCCTCACTCCCCTACACTGACAGGTCTCCTGCAGCGTCTCTTTCCCCCACTCCTCTACACTGACAGGTCTCCTGCAGCGTCTCTTTCCCCCACTCCCCTACACTGACAGGTCTCCTGCAGCGTCTCTTTCCCCCACTCCCCTACACTGACAGGTCTCCTGCAGCGTCTCCCTCCCTTGCTCTCCTATACTGACAGGTCTCCTGCAGCGTCTGCTTCCCCTGCTCCCTTACACTAGCAGGTCTCCTGCAGCATCTTCTTCCCTCGCACCCCTACACGGACAGGTCTCCTGCAGCGTCTTCTTCCCTCGCACCCCTACACTAACAGGTCTCTTGCAGCATCTTCTTCCCTCGCACCCCTACACGGACAGGTCTCCTGCAGCGTCTTCTTCCCTCGCACCCCTACACGGACAGGTCTCCTGCAGCGTCTTCTTCCCTCGCACCCCTACACTGACAGGTCTCCTGCAGCGTCTCTTTCCCCCACTCCCCTACACTGACAGGTCTCCTGCTGCATCTCCCTCCCTTGCTCCCCTATACTGACAGGTCTCCTGCAGCGTCTCTTTCCGCTGCTCCCCTACACTGACAGGTCTCTTTCGATCTCTGTGTATAGGAAGAGATCCGTCAGTCTAGGAGTGGGGTGTGAGAAGCTGTCAGAGACCTATTTTGGACTAGTCATCCGAGGTGCATGGTCCCTGGACGATTTTTAAAAGTCTGTTTTATCCGTTTCAAAGTTAAACGTGCCCGGTTACCTGTCTATCATGTATGTACAGTATTGATGTGTCCATTTATTTCATATCTATTAGTTTTCAACATGCAAAAGAAAGCGACTCTGCACGATAACAAAATAAAGATCAAAGATCAATGACCAGCAGGATAAACTGAAAAAGTCCCAAACTTTCTACCTCTTTTCGTGCGCGGTGGAATCCCCACTATAGAGCCCAGGACCGCACGGTGACCTACTGCTGCTAATCACAAAGTGAGATCTGTACAGATCCCCATAAGCCTAAAGGGCACTTTACACGCCGCGATATCGCTATCGAGCGTACCCGCCCCCGTCGGTTGTGCGTCACGGGCAAATCAATGCCTGTGGCACACAACATCGCTTACACCCGTCACACATACTTACCTGCCTAGCGACATCACTGTGGCCGGTGAACCGCCTCCTTTCTAAGGGAGCGATTCGTGCGGCGTTACAGCGGAGTCACTAAGTGGCCGCCCAATAGAAGCGGAGGGGCGGAGATGAGCGGGACGAACATCCCGCCCACCTCCTTCCTTCCTCATTGCGGGCGGCCGCAGGTACGGTGTTATTCCTCATTCCTGCGGTGTCACACATAGCGATGTGTGCTGCCGCAGGAACGACCAACAACCTGCGTCCTGCAACAGTAACGATAATCGGGAAAGGAACGACACATCAACAATCAACTATATGGTGAGTATTTTTGATCGTTAACGGTCGTTGGTGCGTTTCACACGCAACGACATCGCTAACGAGGCCGGATGTGCGTCATGAATTCCGTGACCGCAACGACATCTCGTTAGCGATGTCGTTGCGTGTAAAGCGGCCTTAAGGCTAAGTGCTGCGTTCTGGACGCAGCGTGTCCTCTGCTGCGGGGCCACGAGTGTTCTCTGCGGGAGATTGCAGCTGCCCGTGGCCCTGATCAGAGTTTGGGCCGCTGTAGTCTTCCTCTCTGTTCTCCCTGCAGAGAACACTCGAGACTCCACAGCAATAAAATGACATGCTGCGGCTCGAAAAGCTGGGGGAAATCCAAGCGAAGTGTGCAGGAGATTTCTATAAATCGTCTCCACTGTGCTTGTACTGTACAACAAAGAGTTTTGGACACAGCGAAAACATGCTCCGTTTAAAACGCATGAATCCTGATTGTGGGCATGCACCCTAAAGAAGACCTGTCACTTTTCATCAAATTTGTTGACCGGAGTAAAACCTGCTTTTCTCCTGAATCCGGCGATGTTTTCCTTTTGGACCTATATAGCCCCAAGAAATTTTTTAGCCAAGTAGGTGTGGTCATTAAATCCTTTTTTTGTGGGAGTGTTCTTGAAAATCCATGCCCAGTTGGCTAACATGGCTGTCTTTACATAAAGGACAAAGGGGGCCACATCATAGGAACAAAAGTAATATAACGCCAGAAGAGCGGAATTTACACCAGTGAAAACAATTACGGTACATATTTATGGGAAGTGATAGGTCCTAAATTCAAAGGATAATGCTATATACAATTAGCGCCCCCTTGTGGTGGGTGTTTGCAAAATTATATCATTTTTTGTAAGTCAGATAAACCTAGATCCACTATACAAGCACATTATGGAATGAATTGGGATGGTGGTTTCAATTTTGTCTTCTGTATGGTGTCTTTTCAAATACACAATTAATTTTTCTATTGGTGTGTTGAATGCACGAGTTTCTCTTCACATTTCTAAGAAGATACATTTTCTACAAGCACTGACCTTCAAGATAACACACTATCTAAATTTTCCCTTGAGAAGGAATGCAGAGCTCATTATTTTTGCTTTGAGAAGCATTAACTATTAAAACACTAGTTGAAATTAATATAAAATCATGTAGATTTAAATACAACCAATCAGTAGTAAAATGCTAATGCAACCAAAAAGGTGTTTATATTTTGTATATTATCTCTTTCGAATGCCAAAAGTGAGACTGTATAAAATACAGTACATCCTCCTAATAAAGGGGGATTTTTGTTATAGCTAGAGCTGCTGGTGTATATGTGTGTCCTTATTCCATCCATCAACGGCATTCATCTCTGACACAAGGTGGTCCCAGAATGGCACTACACCCCATAGTTGCAGCAACATAATTTATAGTATAATATAGTCATGGCCTTTCGAAAGTGTTGGCACCCTTGAAATTGTTCCAGAAAATGAAATATTTAACCCAGAAAAAGTGTGTGATGCTTGTTCAAACAAACCTATGACAAATAAGAGGTGTGGGCAATATGAAAATCACAACTGAAACCAGATAAAGAGGGGAGAGGTTGACTCAATCTTTGCATTGTGTCTCTGTGTGTGCCACACTAAACACTGAGAACAGAAAGAGAAGAGAACTGTCTGAGGACTTGTGCACCAAAATTGTTGAAAAATATCAACAGTCTCAAGTTTACAAGTCCATCTCCAGAGATCATGATGTTCCTTTGACCACGGTGCGCAACATAATCATGAAGTTTATAACACATGGCATTATAGGTAATCTCCTTGGAGGTGGACGGCAGAGAAAAATTGATGAAAGATTGCAATGCAGGATAGTCTGGGGGGATGGATAAGCCTCTCCAATCATGTTCCAAAGAAATTCAAGCTATCCTGCAGGCTCAGGGGCATCAGTGTCAGAGCAATCTTTCCATCCACTTCTGAATGTGATGAAATGCTATGGAGGAGACCCAGGAGGACCCCACTGCTGACACAGAAACAGAAAATAGCTAGACTGCAGTTTGCCAAAATGTAATGAGTAACCAAAATCCTTCTGGGAAAGTGTCTTGTGGACAGATGAGACCAAGATAGAGCTTTTAAGTAAAGCACATCAATCTACTGTTTACTGAAAACAGAATGAGGTCTACAAAGAAAAGAACACAGCACCTACAGTCACATATGGTGGAAGCTCAGAGATCTTTTGGGGTTGTGTTGCTGCCTCTGGCACTGGGGGCTTTGACTGTGTGCAAGTCATCATGAAATCTGACAATTACCAAAGGATTTTGGGTGGTAATGTAGTGCCCAGTGTCAGAAAGGTGGGCTTCCTAGGTCATGGGTCTTGGGACTTTGTGTGTAATGAAGATGAAGAATGTATGGAGTAGCGCTCAGTGGAGCCCATTCCTCAGTGGTTTTGTTATGGGTTCCTATGATTTCTGTATGTGTCAACTGCAAATAGACATATCCCAGAATACACATCTTGTTGATTGGTGATCGATACTAATATTAATTGGTATAGTGAGACACATCCACATCTCAGGGTCCCGTAGGACCCTTTAGGTTACAATAAATGACGCTCGCCCCATTGTGGTGATTACTGACGGCAGCATCCACAATGACAAGTACAAGTGGGAGAAGCTCATTTCGCTGGTTTAATGTGACATATTTGGATCAAGCGATTTAGTCAATTCATATGAATATCAGTCACAGAGATCAGGAATTGAGTAACATCTGCTAATTAGGGATTAAGGAAGGAAAAGTCACTGCGATTGTTATCCTGATCCGGCAGTAATTGGCGGTGTGTATTGCATCCAGTACTATTTCACTCTTACTATCATTGACCTCAGGGAAACTGAAATATGGAGAAACTTTTTTAGTTTTGCAACTTTCAAATATTCTTTATTTAAAGGGATTTAAAGCTAAAAATAACCATCACTCCCCTTTAAATTCCATTCTGCTGCAAATCATTCCTGCTGATTCTATTTCAATGATGACCACTGCAGCCAATCTCTGGAGGGGAAGTGGATTTAATTAGAAATGGTTCAAATCCTGAACTAGCTGACTAAAATCCGTCTGCCATCAGCCACCACTAGAGGGAGCTTACTACATACCATGTTTTCCCGAAAATAAGACACTATCAAATTTATTGCCCCAAAAAAAATGCGCTAAGGCTTATTTTCGGGGAAGGTCTTATTATGGGGGAAACATGGATTGGAGGTAAAGTTTACTCCCCAAAAAAGGCAGACTACCCCCCCCCAAGAGAATCATACTTAAGAAACCCGCATTGCTCCCAGGCCCTCAGCGTGCACTCCTTGTAGGTCCTTGTCTTCTCCAAAGTGGACCTCCCCTGCTTCCAAACTGCCGGACCGCACTTACACACACACATCACACATACACATCCGGTGATAATGCACTGCTTCCGGCAGACAAAGGGACCTGGGATGCTGTGAACACGAGGACCTGAGGTGGAGTGCATTGAGGACCTGCAGTGGAACACATTGATGCGTTCCACTGCAGGTACTTGCGTTCCACAGCGTCACAGGTCACCAGAGCAGTACAGTATCACCAGATGTGTGTGTGTATGTGTACGTTCCACCGCAGGTCCTCAATGCGTTCCACCGCAGGTCCTCGATGTGTTCCACCGCAGGTCCTCAATGTGTTCCACAGCGTCCTCTTCTGGGTCTGGTAAGTATGATTGCAGGGTCTTATGTCTTCTTTCTTTTGGGGGTGTCTTCTTTCTTTTGGTTTTGGGGGTGTCTTTCTTTTGGGGGGTGTCTTCTTTCTATAATGAAGTGTCCTGCAGTATTCTTTAACGTTTTTTAGCTGCATGGACATTTCATTACTAAACCGTGACAAGGGCTTATTTTCAAGGTAGGGCTTATATTAAAGCCTTATTCCGAAAAGGCCTAAAATTCCTGCTAGGGCTTATTTTCAGGGAAACACGGTACTTGTTATAGGTTGAACTCAATAATAAAGGAGAATTCATATGAATATGTGTTTCAACATATCTGATATTTTATCCATATCTACATGAAGTATAACAGACCATTATATGTCTTGTATGCAGCCTATTTCACCAGTTTCCCTCTATGCAGGCATTATCTCTTATTTGCAGTTGTCTCTGACCTAGTGAGGATACCTGATGTTATGTCTCCCATATGCAACGCAAAAATATAGGAGGGATGGCTGCTCTACTGCCTATTTCCAGTACCTGCTCAGAAGCAGCAGCATGGATCACAATATACAGTATGTACTGAGCAGTGTAGCTGTGAATCCAGCTCAGGCTGAGATATAACTATATAATTCCAGCGCTGAGCGCGTCTAGATGTGTTGTCCTTTCTTTTGCACTTCGTCCTGCCATGACAACCCATGAACTGTGATAACTTTATCTACTCGGGTCATTTAAACTGGACTCAGGTGACAGGATGCCGCCTGAGTATTCAGGTAGTTAGCATTGCTGCATCACCACTGTAAAGTCAACTCTACTATTCCAGTTTTAGCACTGCTACATCAAGCCACCCTGTACAACGCTGCTTTTCCATTGTTCCAAAACTGCTGCATCAAGCCACCCTTTATAACGTTGCTTCTCCATTGTTCCAGCACTGCTACATCAAGCCCCGCTGTTCAATTCTGCTATTTTGGTAGTCAGGGTTCAAGTACAGTGACATCAAGCCTCTCAGTGCAACTCTCCTATTCCATGGTTTCAGCACTGCTATATTGAGCCCACCATACACTAATGTATACACCTGTCTCTCTATGTACAGGGAAGTACCCAACGAACGGCGAAAGGGAAGGGAAACCCTGTGTCTAGGGAAGAGGGAGATGGCGACCCCTGACCAAGCCTACTGCTGGGCCCTGGCTTCCCTCACTCCCCTACATAGGTACCAAACCTATGCGCCGAGCAGGATACCTGGCCCTAGGCTGACCCTGATCTTGGCCTTAGATAGGGAATGGGTGGGATGAGCTCTTCATCAACCCTACTAAGAGCTAAAGGACACACAGGGATAACAAACAATAAAAAATAGGAGACAACTAATGTCCAAGAAGATTCAGGGAGAGGGACTGCAACACGGAACGAAGTTACTCCAGATGAATGCGTGCTGACTGCTTGCACTCGGGATCTGTAAGGAGTTAGAGCTATAACCAGCACAGACAAGAAGGGAATGAGAGTATTTAAGGACACAAAGGGGAGTGCTGATGAAAACAGCTGAAAGAGAGAGGAACTCCGCAGGGTCCTAAAGAGAAAGGGATGAAAACCAGCAAAAGAGATACAGAAGATACCATATACACCAGGCAGGAATAAAAGATCAGGGAGCAGTTTGCACAGCCAAACACTGTGACCTTCTATAGCCGGACACCACAGGACTGTCTGGCACCTGTGACATTCACATACTAATCTCCCCTCTACTAACTTGCTCCCTCAGTGACTTGCAGTCCATCTTGTCTTCAACAGGAATAATTTTACCTGTTTTCAATATGTTCTATGTCCAAAATATTATGATGATTCACATGGAAATATGTGCCATGAACTCGCCAATAGTAATAAGTATAAACAGATGACAAAGCAGTAGATTATGCGCAGGACATAATAGCATGTCCATGGTTACAGCTGCTGCTTGGCGACTTCTCCAGAATAAGCATCCACTTCCTTCTGCAGAACAGCAGTGCTATGGGAAAGATAAATGGACGGGTCATGCCCTAGCACGGGTTTTCCAGGCGGACAGTGCAGGTTTATTCATTTCATCATGTATTTGGACAGACTATTTGTATTATCCTGTGGAATCATCTGCTCTATTGTTTCATCTGTTATTACCAGGTACATGTTGTACTCGGTAATGTCACCCTGTGCATAAGCTCATTCCTGTGATACCCAGTATTAGATCCAATTTCTCCTATAGCACCCCCCTTTGCCACAACTTCGGTTGGCGCTTACTAGTTTTTCTAATATGTTAATGAGACACTCGGTGCATCCTGGGCGTGGCAGAGCAGTTCAGTGCACCTTCCCAGCTACTTGGTTTCCATCCGTCTACACCAGTCGTGTAACTTGAATTTTATGAACCCGTCAGGAATGTGTCGCATCCGCAGGTTATATCTTGCGTTGGCGCGGATTTACTTTTGCTAAAGACTCTTTCCTTTCTGCCTGAGTTTACTCATAACCTTAATCACAGCAGCGCCATTTTGTCATCAAGCCCTTCCACTATATTTACCCACTTCTGGCTTTACTCCATGCCAATGATAGAATCACTATACTGACCACTTTGAAGGACCCGGTCTCTGGCGTAGCTGAGGTGTCATTTCAGTTGCAGCTGAAGAAACCTTGAAATGTTATTTGTTGTCTTTCCCCACCCCAGTTGTCTTACTTTTCTTGTGTTGTTTTATTATAGTAGTGGGACCAGACAAAGAGGAAGTAGGTCCTCTCCACTGGTCCAAAGTACCATTCACTGACCCGGAGGAGCGAACCTGGACGGCCACCGAGTCTTCACTACTGCCACAGGAGGTGAAAGCAGGTACACATGCTGGTAACTGTCCACCAGAAAGCACCCCCGGCGAATCCTGGTACCTTGGCTGTTGGCACCACAGGACGGAGACCAGGAGCCGGAGCAGAGGAGACCGAAGCTGGTGCGGTCCAGGGCAGAGTAGTACTGGAGTTCATAGGCAGGTGATGGGAGCTTGCAGGGTCTGGAGAACACAGGCTAGTAACAGGCAGGTACACGGGCACTAATAGGCAGAATGGATACAGAGTCACAGACAAATATGGTATGCAGGACAGGGACCTGACAACTAGCACAGGCAGACCAGCTACGGTGACATGTTGACCAGGCAGCTCCCAAAGGGGGAAGGATGTCTTAAATATCCAGTACCTGTAAAGGCCATAGGAAGGACTTCCGGATCAGGTGGTGCTGGCCCTTTAAGAATAGGGAATGGATCACGGCTGCAGCCAACCGCACATGTGAACACTTTGGGAGCTGGATGACAGGCCAGTAATCACGGGGGAAAAGGTGGCAGGAGCAGACCGTCAGCGCTTCTGTGAAGGAGGCAACGGGGGTGCCGATGGAGGTGTGGAGGAGACCTGGGAGCCGCGAGACAGGTCAGGAGGAACAGGGACCGGACAAGTTACTGAAAGATGGCATCAGTGCTCATGATGGCGTGATGGGGACTAGTGTCTCGCAGACCTCACCCTCACTAGTCAGGGTCAACAAAGGCCAAGGCACATGACGATGTACGGAGGGGAAGGACCCGTCTAGGGATGTTAGGGAGCTCAGGGATCAGTCACAGGTGAGTGTGAGATGATGACCCCTCTCCCTATGAACAAGGCCTTCCTCTGCAACTGCCCTGGTTTTCCCCGTGTGTTGTGTCACACACAGAGTGTTTCCTCGCCCTGCAGTGACAGCCCCAATGCAAAAGCTTCAATGGGGCCCCATTATTACAAATCTTCAATAACATTAGTCTTTTCCTAAGGACGTTTTAGACCCCCTGGGATCCAGGCCCTGGGTAAGATTGCAATCCCTACGCCTATTACAGTTAAGCCCCAGATCTAGACCCAGGAGAGAAGTATAATTGAGCGGTTTGGCCACACCAAGGGTGCACTTAGCGATTCATTAGCAGATTTCAATAAAGTGCAATTTCTTGCAAACACAGCAATAGATTTGGGCACTAAAATCTGCTGTGCTTGGTTTGAGCAGTCATGTTGAGCAGACTTGTATCTGTTATAGAATCACATAGTCCAAGAAGGAAGTCAGAAAAGCTGAGGTCCAGTAATGTAGACGTAGCAAAGTTTGGGAAATTAACAAAAGAGTCAGAGTGACGGATGGGGGGGGTCACACATGTATGATGATAAGCGTGCGGCTTGTATATAATAGCAGATGCTGGTGTTCAGTGGATATTTTTTTTTTTAATTGATATGTTATAGGATGATGGGTCGTCTTTTAGCTCAGTGACATCCGTCTCTTGCGGTGTAATGAGCCGATTTAAATCTTTTCATACGTGTAAGTTATAAATTATTTTATAAATGATGGATAATGCAAATCACCGCAGGCCGTCTCTGCTCAGACAGATGGCTGCACAGTGATTGTGTTTTATGTGATGTAAATATCTAAAGGGGGTTTGCCATTGACATCTGCGTGATCCGGGCCATTCTCTCCTGTGGCGGAGCGCTCACTCCCAGAATGCATGGCATTTCCCCAACTCCTCAGGCCATCACAAATTTCTGTGAAATTCGACTTTGACTTCATTCATCCTATGTCCCTCTCTACTCCCTTCACTGGTGAAAACAAATTAACAAAAAGCTGAAGGTATGTCACATGCATCATTTTATACTCTCACTAGAAATCACACCTAAATAAAAACTTGTGCAACTTTCTGAATGTATTTTTATCCTGTACTGTTGTTGAGTTACATCCTGTATGGTAACTACCTCCAAAGGTTTTCTATGGGGTTGAGATCTGGAGACTGGCTAAGCCACTCCAGGACCTTCATATGCTTCTTACAAAGCCACTCCTTCATTGCCCTGGCGGTGTGCTTGGGATCATTATCATGCTGAAAAACCCAGTCACATTTCATCTTAAATGCCTTTGTAGATGGAAGCAGGTTTGCACTCAAAATCTCACAATACATGGCCCCATTTATTATTTCATGTACACAGATCAGTCATCCTGGTCTCTTTGCAGAGTAACAGCCCCAAAACATGATGTTGCCACCCCCATGCTTCACAGTAGGTATGGTGTTCTTTGGATGCCATTCAGCATTCTGTCTCCTCCAAACATGACAAGTTGTTTTTCTACCAAACAGTTCTACTTTGGCTTCATCAGATCATGTGACATTCTCCCAGTACTCTTCTGGATAATACAAATGCTTTCTAGAAAACTTCAGATAGGCCTGGACATGTACTGGCTTAAGCAGGGAAACACGTCTGGCACTGCAGGATCTGAGTCCCTGGCGGCATAGTGTGTTACTGATGGTAGCCTTTGTTACGGTGGTCCCAGCTCTATGCAGGTTATTCACTAGGTACCCCGATGTGCTCCTGGCATTTTTGCTCATCGTTCTTGCGATCATTTTGATCCCACAGGGTGAGATCTAGCGTGAAGCCCCAGATCAAGGACAGTTATCAGTGGTCTTGTATGTCTTCCATTTTCTTATTTTTACCCTCACAGTTGAATTCATCACAGCAAGCTGCTTGCCTATTGCAGATTCAGTCTTCCCAGCCTGGCGCAGGGCTACAATTTTGTTTCTGGTGTTGACAGCTCTTTGGTCTTCCCCATAGTAGAATTTGGAGTGTGACTGTTTGAGGTTGTGAACAGGTGTCTTTATACTGATAACAAGTTCAAACAGGTGCCATTACTACAGGTAATGAGTGGAGGACAGAGGAGCTTCTTGAAGTTACAGGTCTATGAGAGCCAGAAATCTTGCATGTTTTTAGATGACAATACTTATTTTCCACCATAATTTGCAAAACAAATCTTGCCAAATCAGACAAGATGATTTTCTGGATTTGTTTCTCATTTGGTCTCTCATAGTTGTGGTCACCTATGATGTCAATTGCAGGCCCCTATCATCTTTTTAAATGGGAAAACTTGCACAATTTCTTCTCACTGTACATGCTGTATTATACTCCAGAGCTGTGCTCACCATTTTGCTGGTGCAGTCACTGTGCACATACATTACTGATCCTGAGTTACCTCCTGTATTATACTCCAGAGCTGCACTCACTATTCTGTTGGTGCAGTCAGTGTACAGTACATACATTACGTATCCTGTACTAATTCTGAGTTCCATCCTGTATTATACCCCAGAGCTACATTACTCATCTTCTACAGATCGCAGTTAGATTATGCTCCAGAGCTGCACTCACTATTCTGCTGATTGTCATTAGTAGGTCACAGGCTTATCTGAGCTGCTATACTGCAGGGGGACAGTTATATTTTTCTGCGTTAGATTACAGCTCAGTGCCCGGTGTAGGGACATTGCTTTCTAGGATACAGATCATTAGCTCTTGCAGACATTATGGCAGCTTGTAGTCCCAGGAGATTTCAGCTCTGGGTTAGAAATGCACCTGCAGCAGAATAACCATATTACAGCTCTATGGGCAGGATTTTTTTCCTGGTTTCTATGCCATTTTCCATACAACGGCTATAATTCCAAGCATGGCTTCTGCTACCAATATAGTTAGACTGACACCTAATGGCCATTTGTACAGACTGAAGTTGCAAATAAAGTGCACAAAATGGAAGGCATAAGAGATAGAAGATTTATACCTCCACCTCTATACAAAACACTCCCGTGTACCTGCACATCAGGTCTACCTGTCCCTGTATTGCACCAACTCCATAATATAAATTCCATTTTAATTCCAAAGTGCTGACTTGGGATTGGGGTGGAGAACGTTTCCATTATCCCGGCTGGCAATGTTTTATGGGTGCGGTGCTAAGAGGAGCTGTACATACATAGTGGAGAACCCTACTAAATCTATCCCTGCAGTCTGCACACTGCCTTCGACATGTACGCAGCTGCACAGAGCAGTCAGCGGCGCCTCCTGTGCCAGAGACTGGCATCTACTCACATATAGATCATTCTATAAATCTGATCGAAATGAACTGAATGTGCTTTGCTCATCCTCCCCGGGTCCAGCACAGTCATTTAGTGAGCTGAGCTGCTTGTGCCGTCAACTAAAGCAGAAACACTGCGCTCAGTTGTTCGCTGCAGGGAAGTTATCGCTGAAGACAATAACCGACATCAGGAGCAGTGGAGACTCCGCGCTGGACCCAAGGAGGGGGGGGTGGGGGTATGAGAAGGAGAAGAGTGAAGGACAGTTAAATAGGAAAAAAATAAAATTTACAGCTGGGGGACAGGTTTTCCCACCCTATGTAACTCTTGTGCGCCATTTGGGGCAATCCATGTGGTCCTTCCGGCACTGCTCATAGTAAACAAAGAGCAACAGTAAAGCGGTTACATTTGGAAAAACACAGCTTTATTAAATATTTTCGGATGTGCGACAATTTTCTTGCAGCTTAGGAAACAGGTCAAGGCTGCATCTACACGGAGACGGGGGCTGCGGGGTCACCGGCGGATAAGGTCAGCAGCCTAGTGATGTCCTGAGGACTCTAGAAGAACAAGGAAAGGCAAAAAGAGAGAGATTAAAGAAGTCCGGACCCTTGGATTTCACCTCTATTTCCTCCAACCAGGGACAACTACATAGATCGTATTTTTCGGAGTAGAAGACGCACTTTTCCTCCCAAAAATTTGGGAGGAAAATGAAAGGTGCGTCTTATAATCCGAACGCATCTTACCGGGAGGTAGTGGAGAGGGGTAGCTGGGGCCTGCGGGGCCCTCTGCTGGGGTTTTGCGTGGCTCTGTGAGCTGCTGTGCTGTGAGCGGTGAGGCAGCAGCATCCAGAAGATGTCGGCGGTGTGGGCCTAAAATAATGGTGCCGGAGTTAGCACGTGCACAGATGGAGCTCTCAGCTCAAGATCTCATCTGCCCAAGCGCCGACTCCGGCCCATTAATCTAGCAGCGGACGTAAGGAAAACGGCGCCCGGAAGTGGCGCGTACGTAGATAAGATCTCGGACTGTCATTCAGCTGATCGTTCAATCTGCTCAAGCGCCCACTACAGACGCCATTTCTTTGAAGCTCACACTGCCGACATCTTCAGGATGCCCCTGCCTCACCGCTCGCAGCACAGCAGAGCACAGCAGCCCACAGCCCTGCAGCACAGCGCCCCGCAGACCCCAGCACAGCACACCACACCACCTGGAAGTTGCCTACCTGACAGCATATGGGACACCCGCAGGCCACACCACCCTGCCTCCTGTGACCCACTCCACCACTGCTGCCGCCCCCTCCCCTCCACCAAGTAAGAGACCACCGGATTACAAGACAGACCCTTTTTTATTCGCTAAATTTAGGGTCCATCTTATAATCTGGTGCGTCTTATAAACCGAAAGATAAGGCAGTTATACTTACTAGAATCTTTTACTGCTTTCTTGCCTGGAACAAAGAAAAAGAAATTAAGACGTTAAGCGTGCTCTGCTCTTCCTGGAAGTGAAGCAAGCAGAAATAATCTATAAGACCCACTGATGGTAAAGAAGGGAATTTTGTTTACTTACCGTAAATTCCTTTTCTTCTAGCTCCTATTGGGAGACCCAGACAATTGGGGTGTATAGCTACTGCCTCCGGAGGCCACACAAAGTATTACACTTTAAAAAGTGTAACCCCTCCCCTCTGCCTATACACCCTCCCGTGCATCACGGGCCCATCAGTTTTGGTGCCAAAGCAGGAAGGAGGAAACTTATAAATTGGTCTAAGGTAAATTCAATCCGAAGGATGTTCGGAGAACTGAAACCATGAACCAAAAGAACAATTCAACATGAACAAAATGTGTACACAAAAGAACAACAGCCCGAAGGGAACAGGGGCGGGTGCTGGGTCTCCCAATAGGAGCTAGAAGAAAAGGAATTTACGGTAAGTAAACAAAATTCCCTTCTTCTTTGTCGCTCCATTGGGAGACCCAGACAATTGGGACGTCCAAAAGCAGTCCCTGGGTGGGTAAAAGAATACCTCGATAAAAAGAGCCGAAAAACGGCCCCCTCTTACAGGTGGGCAACCTCCGCCTGAAGGACTCGCCTACCTAGGCTGGCATCTGCCGCAGCATAGGCATGCACCTGATAGTGTTTTGTGAAAGTGTGCAGACTCGACCAGGTAGCCGCCTGACACACCTGCTGAGCCGTAGCCTGGTGCCGCAATACCCAGGATGCACCTACGGCTCTGGTAGAATGGGCTTTCAGCCCTAAAGGAATCGGAAGCCCAGAAGAACGGTAGGCTTCAAGAATCAGTTCCTTGATCCACCGAGCCAAGGTTGACTTGGAAGCCTGCGGCCCCTTACGCTGGCCAGCGACAAGGACAAAGAGCGCATCAGAACGGCGCAGGGGCGCCGTGCACGAAATGTAGAGCCGGACTGCTCTCATGAGATCTAACAAGTGCAAATCCTTTTCACAATGGTGAACTGGATGAGGGCCAAAAGAAGGTAAGGAGATATCCTGATTGAGATGAAAAGGGGATACCACCTTAGGTAGGAATTCCGGGACCGGACGCAGAACCACCTTATCCTGGTGAAACACCAGGAAGGGGGCTTTGCATGACAGCGCTGCTAGCTCAGACACTCTCCGAAGTGATGTGACTGCCACTAGGAAGACCACCTTCTGCGAAAGGCGTAATCGAGATAACCCTGAGGACGCTAGGAGCCAGGACTCAATGGCCACGCAGTCAGGTTGAGGGCCGCAGAATTCAGATGGAAAAATGGCCCTTGAGACAGCAAGTCTGGTCGGTCTGGGAGTGCCCACGGTTGACCCACCGTGAGGTGCCACAGATCCGGGTACCACGACCTCCTCGGCCAGTCTGGAGTGACGAGGATGGCGCGGCGGCAGTCGGACCTGATCTTGAGTCACACTCTGGGCAGCAGTGCCAGAGAAGGAAATACATAAGGCAGTCAAAACTGCGACCAGTCCTGAACTAATGCGTCCGCCGCCAGCGCTCTGTGCTGGTGGTTGATGTACGCGACCGCCGTGGCGTTGTCCGACTGTATTCGGATCTGCCTGCCCTCCAGCCACCGCTGGAACGCCTTTAGGGCTAGATACACTGCCCTTATCTCCAGAACATTGATCTGAAGGGAGGACTCTGGCTGAGTCCAGGTACCCTGAGCCCTGTGGTGGAGGAAGACCGCTCCCCACCCTGACAGACTCGCGTCCGTCGTGACCACAGCCCAGGATGGGGGCAGGAAGGATTTTCCCTTCGACAAAGAAGTGGGAAGAAGCCACCACTGAAGAGAGGTTTTGGCTGCCAGTGAAAGAGAGACGTTCCTGTCTAGGGACGTCGACCTCCTGTCCCATTTGCGGAGAATGTCCCATTGAAGTGGATGCAGATGAAACTGCGCAAAGGGAACTGCCTCCATTGCTGCCACCATCTTCCCTAGGAAGTGCATGAGGCGCCTCAAGGGGAGTGACTGGACCCGAAGGAGAGAGTGCACCACTGTCTGCAGCGAACGCTGTTTGTCCAGCGGAAGCTTCACTATCGCTGAGAGTGTATGAAACTCCATCCCGAGGTAAGTCAGTGATTGGGTCGGTGTCAATTTTGACTTTGGGAAATTGATGATCAACCCGAACCTCTGGAGAGTCTCCAGAGCAATGGTCAGGCTGTGTTGACATGCCACCCGTGAGGGTGCCTTGACTAGGAGATCGTCTAAGTAAGGGATCACCGAGTGTCCCTGAGAGTGTAGGCCCGCCACCACTGATGCCATGACCTTGGTGAAGACCCGTGGGGCTGTCGCCAGGCTGAAAGGCAGAGCCACGAACTGAAGGTGTTCGTCCCAGATGGCGAAACGCAGGAAGCGTTGATGCTCTGGTGCAATCAGCACATGGAGATAAGCATCCCTGATGTCGATTGATGCTAGGAAGTCTCCTTGGGACATCGAGACGATGACAGAGCGGAGAGATTACATCAGAAACCGTCTGGTTCTCACGTGTCTGTTGAGCAGTTTGAGGTCCAGAACGGGACGGAATGATCCGGCCTTTTTTGGCACCCCGAACAAGTTGGAGTAAAGACCGCGACCACGTTCTTGAAGGGGAACGGGGATCACAACTCCTCCTGCCTTCAGAGTGTTCACCGCCTGAAAAAGTGCCTCGGCTCGCTCGGGGGGCGGAGATGTTCTGAAGAAACGAGTCGGAGGACGAGAGCTGAGCTCTATCCTGTAACCGTGAGACAGAATGTCTCTCACCCATCGGGCTTGGACATGTGGCCACCAGGCGTCGCAAAAGCGGGAGAGCCTGCCACGGACCGAGGATGCGGTTTGGTGAGGCCGAAAGTCATGAGGAGGCTGCCTTGGAGGCGGTTCCTCCGGCGGTCTTTGTAGGACGTGACTTAGACCGCCATGCAGAAGAGTTCCTCTGGCCCTTCTCTGACCTGTTGGACGTGGAGGAACGGGACTTGGCTGAGGGCCGAAAGGACCGAAACCTCGATTGTATTTTTCGTTGCTGAGGTCTGTTTGGTTTGGACTGGGGCAAGGACGAGTCCTTTCCCTTGGATTGTTTAATAATTTCATCCAATTGCTCGCCAAACAAACGGTCGCCAGAAAATGGCAAACCGGTTAAGAACTTCTTGGAAGCAGAGTCTGCCTTCCATTCGCGTAGCCACATGGCCCTGCGGACTGCCACCGAATTGGCGGACGCTACCGCTGTACGGCTCGCAGAGTCCAGGACAGCGTTCATGGCGTAGGACGAGAAGGCCGACGCCTGAGAAGTCAAAGACACAACTTGCGGAGCAGAGGTACGTGTGACCGCATTAATCTCAGACAGACAAGCTGAGATAGCTTGGAGTGCCCACACGGCTGCAAAGGCCAGAGCAAAAGACGCGCCTATGGCTTCATAGATGGATTTCATCAGGAGCTCTATTTGCCTGTCAGTGGCATCCTTGAGCGATGAACCATCTGCCACTGCTACTACGGATCTAGCCGCCAGTCTAGAGACTGGAGGATCCACCTTGGGACACTGAGCCCAACCCTTAACTACGTCAGGGAGGGGGGGGGGGAAGGGGTAACGTGTGTCATTAAGGCGCTTAGTAAAGCGCTTGTCCGGAAATGCTCTGTGCTTCTGGACAGCATCTCTGAAGTTAGAGTGATCGAAAAACACACTCCGTGTACGTTTGGGAAACCTAAACTGGTGTTTCTCCTGCTGCGAATCCGACTCCTCTATAAGTGGAGTTGGGGGAGAGAGATCTAGCACCTGGTTGATGGACGCTATAAGGTCATTTACTATAGCATCCCCTTCAGGTGTATCAAGATTGAGAGCAACGTCAGGATCAGAGCCCTGAGCTGCGACCTCCGCTTCATCCTCCAGAGAGTCCTCATGCTGAGACCCTGAGCAGTGTGATGAAGTCGGGGAAGGTTCCCAGCGAGCCCGCTTAGCCGGTCTGGGACTGCGGTCCGTGTCGGAGTCCTCACCGTGGGACCTAGGCATCACCTCAGGAGCACTTTGCTGCGCCGACCGAGAGGGGCCTGGGGGCGATGAACTCACAGTGCCCTGGGCCTGTGTTACCAGTCTGGACTGCAAGGCTTCTAGTATCTTAGCAGACCATCTGTCCATAGACTGAGCCATGGATTGTGAAAGCGACTCAGTTTCTCAGCCAAAACTGCAAACTCTGTCCCTGCCACCTGGACAGTGGAAGCCGGCGGTTCTACCTGAGCCAAGGGTCCCACCAGTGCCCGAGGCTCCGGCTGAGTGAGTGCCACAGGGGCCGAGCATTGCACACAATGAGGGTAGGTGGAACCTGCAGGTAACAGCCGCACAAGAGGTACAGGTTGCAAAATAAGCCTGTGCCTTGGCACCCTTGCTCTTTGCGGACGACATGCTGTTGTCTCCTCTTAGAGTGATCAGTGAGGGTATATAGCCAAAAGCAAATAATGCGGCCGAACAGAGAAAATGTATAATATATATATATATATATATATATATATATATATATATATATATATATATATATATATATATATATATATATATATATATATATATATATATATATATATATATATATATATATATATATATATATATATATATATATATACACACATATATACACTTCGGCACCCAAGGGGGACCAGCACCTTGTACCGGTGTGGCTTACCGACCGCCCAAAGCGGTTTTGTGTTCACCAGATTCCCTGCCTGGGCCTCCCAGAGCTGCAGAGCTCGTTCTGAAATCCTCCACCGGCAGAAGTGAATATAACAATGGCTGCCGGAGCTCTCAGGGGAGGAGGGAGCCGTGGGCGTGACTAATAAAGTGCGGGAATCTGGTGCCCCACAGTGCTCAGTGAGGGGGGAGGAGGACACCAAAGTATGCTCCAGCCCTCACTGCCGACGTCCAGTCGGCCGTCCCGCCCTTACCCCTGACTGGCAGGCCCGGGAGTTATGGTACTAGGCCGCAGAAGCCGGGGACTAAATTTAATAACGCGGCCGGCAAACAGGCGCGGTCGGCGCGGTAGTCCCGGTCCACAAAAAAAAACACAGCAGCCGCTGCAGCGTGTGTAACACAGACGCTCCATGCAGCGTCCCCAAGGGGACACAGAGTACCTTATAGATGCAGGGCCTTGTCCCTGATGATTCCAAGTCTCCTGTCCGGCAGATTCCCCCAGGGGCTGCGGATGAAGCCCGGTCCCAGTGAATGGTGACCGGTTAGGATCCCACTTCTCCCAGAGCCTCTAAGGGATGGGGAAGGAAAACGGCATGTGGGCTCCAGCCTTTGTACCCGCAATGGGTACCTCAACCTTAACAGCACCGCCGACTTAGTGGGGTGAGACGGGAGCATGCCGGGGGCCCTGTGGGGACCCTCTTTTCTTCCATCCGATATAATCAGCAGCTGCTGCTGACTAAAATGTGGAGCTTGCGTGAATGTGTGCCTCCTTCAACACAAAGCATAAAACTGATGGGCCCGTGATGCACGGGGGGGTGTATAGGCAGAGGGGAGGGGTTACACTTTTTAAAGTGTAATACTTTGTGTGGCCTCCGGAGGCAGTAGCTATACACCCAATTGTCTGGGTCTCCCAATGGAGCGACAAAGAAAAAAAGGACTCGTGGATGACACTGGTCCAAAATACTGATGACACCGCTAACATTTTTTCGCGAAGACAAAAAATGTATCAGCTCAGCAAGCTTGCTGCAGTCCCATAATGGAGGATTCAGCGCACGGAGGGTTAGAAGTCACCACTATTAATTGTGATGTAATTTATATATCTTGTATATGTTTTTAATTGTATGTTTTTTTGCATGATAACCCATTAGTTGCTAGCCCCACAGGTGAGCAATTATTATTGGGTGGACTCACTTATTAAAGTAGTATTTGGCCAGTTTTGGTTCAGACCATGATTAAGACAGTTTGTTGAAGCGCGTCGCTCTGACCTGGGCATCTTTATAATCTATGCTGCATGTTCCTGGATTTTATGAAAACCATATGAATAAAGAAGATTGTTTTTAATCCGTTATGAGATTGTGCTGGATTTATGCTTTCTAATTTTTTCACATACGTATGAATGAAGCCTAAGACCGTATAGCAAAGGCAACTAGTATTAAGTCTGGTACTCCAGCACTTTTCACTTTAGAGAGGGTCTCAGCACCAAGACTACATTACTACACATACAGAAACACCATACACTAGACCTGCAGACTAGTATAACCCCACTTCTGGAGCACGTTAAACTTAAATATAACTTGTGGAGCAAGCTACCCCTGTCAGTGGTTGGCAGAATAAATTTAATCAAAATGATATTACTTCCAAAGCTTAGTTATACACTACAACATAGTGCAGTATCAGTACCCAAATCCTTCTTCTCAATGTTGAACTCTCTTACTACTTCTTTCATATGGGAAAATCCAGACCCAAACTTCGGTTATCCATTTTACAGAGATCCAAAAGACTGGGAGGGATGGCTCTGCCGGAGTTCTTCCTCTACTACCTCGCGGGACAGCTTAGGGCACTAGAGACTTGGATGCCTGGATGTTAGCTGCCAAACTCTGAGAGTCACTTGGCACACGCGGCTGGGACTGATTGTTTAGTGGGTTTTCTGGAATCAGATGGACTGAGAACACCATGGCAATTACCCCTCCTCAGGTTGGCAAGATTAGTCTGGCGACAAGCCAAGAGGGTGGTACACTTCGAAGGGGTGGTGGCGGAACTCCCATTATGGGGGAATAGCCACTTCCATACTCTGGGAGGTCACCCCTCGGCGCAATTCTGGGCCACTCACAGCGTCAGTGCATTAGGTGATCTTTTTGTCCCGGGAACCACAACCTTCAAGTCCTTTGAACAAGTCCATATTGAATATAATGTTCCAAGATCACAGTTCTTTAGATACCTGCAGATTCGCACAGCGATTCAATCCCACATACAGAAAATTGGAGTGAGGAAATTGATATCATCACTTCCTATGATAGGTATTCTAAAATCACAAGGACCTCGAGGCCTCATCTCAGCTATATATACTTACCTGTTGTCGGTGGGGGTGGAGTCGGACCCCTTGCCAGCCCAGGATAGATGGAAATCTCTAATTCCCTCTCTACAGGGAGAGGAATGGGAAGAGATATTGGAATCTCCGACTGCGGTATCCCCTTCGGTTAATAATAAGTTGATTCAATGCTACATTGTCCACCAGGCATACCTTACTCCAACTCGATTATTTAGTATGGGCCGTTCTCGTACATCGGAGTGCCCGAGGTGTCATCTCTCAGGGGTAAATTTCATACATATGATTTGGAGCTGTCCCAATATATCTTTGTACTGGCGGGGAGTGACATCTCTGCTGACATCGATTGTGTCGATTCCTGTTTTGTGTGACCCTTTGATATGCCTGTTTGGGGTGGTGGAGGAAGAGTCCTGGGATCATTACATGACAATATTCCACAGAGAGGCATTGTTTCTGGCTAGGAAATTAATAGCTCTGAGGTGGATGGGAGATTCGAATCCAACTGTGCGGTCCTGGGTTAAACTAGTCAATGCAACCATAGTCTATGAGCGGGTGGTATATTATAATAGGGGGTGCCCGGGAAAATTTAACAAAATCTGGGGTTTGTGGAATTCTTCTCCAGACACACTTGCGGAGGTTTGAGGGAGATTATGCGGATAATGGTGGTTCCCGCTAGATGTTGGGATATGAAACACTGTCCAATGGTATATTGAGGTATAATAACGCAATGTGGCTGTTCTTCTTTCTTTTCTCCTTTTTCTCTTCCTTTTTCCATCTTGTTTTCAAAATATGGTCATGCTGATAGTTAGAGCTGTTCTTATGCTCAATATAAAATTAGATATATATGCAAATGATAAGAAGTATGGATAATAACATTGTTCTATGTTAAGTGCTAAAGATATTATGGACTTTATATGACTGTTCATTGTTATATTTAAATATTACTATCTATATACTGAGCTATCTTTATATGGCAAATGTCAGTTGTACCATGTTTGAAATTGTTAATAAAACGAAGTTTAAAAAAAAAAAAAAAAAAAAAGACTACATTACTACTCATTAACCACTTCATAATCTGGGCAAATAGGTCGTTTTTGTGCCTTTTCTTACAAAAAATACAGTAACCCCTTCTCCATCCTACATGAAGGCTTGTTTTCTGGCAGGACAATTTTATAGTTTTGAATAACAGAACTTAACCATACAGTGTACTGAAATATAATAAATATATATATATATATTTCAGTACATTATATGGTGCATACGCAGATGAGATCTTGAGGCGAGAGCTCCATCAGTGCACACGCCAACTCCAGGCGTCATTATTTTGAAGGATTTTAAATGATGGTGCCTGTAGCCCCAGCCCAGCACAGCGCCCTTGGCCTGCAGTTCCAGCACAGCACCCTCAGATCTAGTACAGCACAGCTCCGGCATATTTGACCTGCCATGAGCAGCGCAGATCAAAGTATTGCAGTGCGCAGGACCTAAATGCCAGCCTGTGTCAATGACCTAGACGTGTCATACACCCAGACTTCAGAAGGAGGACAAAGATGGCCAGAAGAGGAGGCGCCGGTACTGGAGAACGGAAACACCCATCTGACCAGTCTTCTCTGCAGCGACTGTTTAGGTGAGTATTATAAAGTCTTATTTACGTTCTACACAGGGGCCTGGGCTCTTATATATACAGCGTGTTAGAATACTGTATATAAGAGCCCACTGGTGGTGGCCGCAGCTTATAGTTGCCATATCTGGTGACAGGTTCCCTTTAAGTGTTCACAATAACAGTAATTTTGACAAGGGTGTGTCCAAACTTTTGCAGGCCACTCTATACCAGTGTTTTCTGATCACCGATCCAATTACTGAAAAGTCTCCCATTGTACAAGAAACTGCCCATTAGGTCATGGTGCAATTCCCTTCACAGACCGCAGCTGCCTCCATGTTTAGAGTCTATCCTTTACGTCTTGTCCTTTGTTCCGTTTTTTTCCCTGATACACAATGTATTCCTCCCAACTGCAGCTTTTCCAGATATCCGCGTGCACTTACCTCCATATGATATTTTATAGTAAAAGTACATCATAATCGGGATTCCGACAAATAGCTCTTGGTAGGCCTTTGTATAATACGGTCTGGAAACCGACCACCAGGCGGCAAATGCTTTCCCTGCCATCTGAGACAAGAAAAAAAAGTCAACATTAAAAAAAAAAACTAAAAAAAAAAAACAAAAAACACAACATGGCATCTCTGACCGATGGAAATCCACAGGTTACACCGCCCTAGTAAAGGCCTAATGGATGAAGAACCACTTGGCTTTTGAAGCAGATCTGTCTCCAGATGCCACAATGTGAATTATGTAGACCAGGTCTACGTCCTATTGTACAGTTTGGATTGTGAGCTCTGCTGACAGATACGGTTTAAGTTTGTCCTACAGCAGCAAAGTCACTGCCTGAAGAACAGCAAAGTATAAGGTGAGGTGGGCATGGGCCACAGTGCCCAGACTCCCAGGAGTAACGCTCTGCAGCAGCCATGGCCCCAAATGTTCTGGTGACCTTGGCTTCCAAAGATGTAATCTGCAGGCAGCCCCCCTATTGGAATCCCGGCAAAAAAGTGCAGTGATTGATGAAGGGGGGGGGGGGTCTTAGGTGGTCATTTAAGCATGTGGACACAGTAATTTCCAATGTCATCTATGATGAAAAGCTCTTGGCATGAAATAATAGGGCTCTGTTCACACAGCATTTCAACATTTGTTCTGGAAGTTTGCATTGGTGGTATATCCTGGGGCAACAATCTGGCATAAGTCAGGTTAATGGGGCCTGTAAATGTTAGTTGTGGTCATGAGTAGGGTTAAGTGAACCAGAGCGGTAAAGTTAGTGATTCATACAGGACCCCGGGGGTCTGGGGTTCAAACACATTTAAAAAAAAAAACTGTGCCCAAAGTTCAGGTGCTGGGTGTATGCTAATAAAGTTTGTTGAAAGGCTGCAGTGGACAAAGAAAGAAGAAGAGAGAGGGCAAGGGGCCGAAGCGGGGGCGCATGGGACAAAGGGGCCGAAGCGGGGGCGCGTGGGACAAAGGGGCCGAAGCGGGGGCGCGTGGGACAAAGGGGCCGAAGCGGGGGCGCGTGGGACAAAGGGGCCGAAGCGGGGGCGCGTGGGACAAAGGGGCCGAAGCGGGGGCGCGTGGGACAAAGGGGCCGAAGCGGGGGCGCGTGGGACAAAGGGGCCGAAGCGGGGGCGCGTGGGACAAAGGGGCCAAAGCGGGGGCGCGTGGGAGAAAGGGGCCAAAGCGGGGGCGCGTGGGAGAAAGGGGCCAAAGCGGGGGCGCGTGGGAGAAAGGGGCCAAAGCGGGGGCGCGTGGGAGAAAGGGGCCAAAGCGGGGGCGCGTGGGAGAAAGGGGCCAAAGCGGGGGCGCGTGGGAGAAAGGGGCCAAAGCGGGGGCGCGTGGGAGAAAGGGGCCAAAGCGGGGGCGCGTGGGAGAAAGGGGCCAAAGCGGGGGCGCGTGGGAGAAAGGGGCCAAAGCGGGGGCGCGTGGGAGAAAGGGGCCAAAGCGGGGGCGCGTGGGAGAAAGGGGCCAAAGCGGGGGCGCGTGGGAGAAAGGGGCCAAAGCGGGGGCGCGTGGGAGAAAGGGGCCAAAGCGGGGGCGCGTGGGAGAAAGGGGCCAAAGCGGGGGCGCGTGGGAGAAAGGGGCCAAAGCGGGGGGCGCGTGGGAGAAAGGGGCCAAAGCGGGGGCGCGTGGGAGAAAGGGGCCAAAGCGGGGGCGCGTGGGAGAAAGGGGCCAAAGCGGGGGCGCGTGGGAGAAAGGGGCCAAAGCGGGGGCGCGTGGGAGAAAAGGGGCCAAAGCGGGGGCGCGTGGGAGAAAGGGGCCAAAGCGGGGGCGCGTGGGAGAAAGGGGCCAAAGCGGGGGCGCGTGGGAGAAAGGGGCCAAAGCGGGGGCGCGTGGGAGAAAGGGGCCAAAGCGGGGGCGCGTGGGAGAAAGGGGCCAAAGCGGGGGCGCGTGGGAGAAAGGGGCCAAAGCGGGGGCGCGTGGGAGAAAGGGGCCAAAGCGGGGGCGCGTGGGAGAAAGGGGCCAAAGCTGGGGGCGCGTGGGAGAAAGGGGCCAAAGCGGGGGCGCGTGGGAGAAAGGGGCCAAAGCGGGGGCGCGTGGGAGAAAGGGGCCAAAGCGGGGGCGCGTGGGAGAAAGGGGCCAAAGCGGGGGCGCGTGGGAGAAAGGGGCCAAAGCGGGGGCGCGTGGGAGAAAGGGGCCAAAGCGGGGGCGCGTGGGAGAAAGGGGCCAAAGCGGGGGCGCGTGGGAGAAAGGGGCCAAAGCGGGGGCGCATGGGAGAAAGGGGCCAAAGCGGGGGCGCGTGGGAGAAAGGGCCGAGATGGAAGGGGGGGGGGGGGCGAGGGAGAAAGGGTGCATGATATTTTTTCAGCAGGGTCTCCATTGACGTCTTTGGGATTCAAGATCCAGGGTCAAGTTTGAGTGCCGAACCAAAATGTTTAACTAAAGTCCAGAAGACTCCAACCTGTCATGGTCGGCTCGTCCTGAGACAGCAGGTCAGCGCTGCTGCCAGTCACATGCAGCGTTACGCGGTCATGTAACCTTCCCTTGGGTGACCGTTCCCTCACGTGACCTCCGGGATAAGCGGCGCCCGTACACTTCTCTCCATCACTTAGACGTGCGGCTGATGAATGGTGACTGCAGAGGGCTCGTCACCCCCCGCCTCTGGGGACCTCACAATACTGACCTGACACCAGCCAGGACGGGCCAGCCTGCACTGCCCCAACAAGCCGCATAGAGATTCATGGGCACATGAGGGGTCCTCACCGCACAGCACCCAGCCAGTGTCCACACTGCCAGACCCTCTAAGGAGAAGTCAATAATGCAGCATTTAGGCCCTGGGACAGATGGTCACAGAACGACTAATCTGACTTATCTGCACAGAACGAGAGTAATCGAGGCAGAAGCCGCTCCGTATCCGCAGCAGTGTGCACGACCCCCCTCACCCACCTTCAGCGCTCAGCACAGTCCGCAGCTCAGGAAGGTCACCGGGGCCTTAAGGAAGCGCAACAGTCATAGATACAGCACGAGAGAGAGCGTCCTGCAGCGACTCCTCCGCCACAGCGCCATCTAGTGTCGGATGAGTGTATTGCGTTCTGCAGAAACAACGATAAAACAGCGCCATCTAGTGTCGGATGAGTGTATTGCGTTCTGCATTGATTGATATTCACATCCAGGGATTACTGAGCATTGTACTGCTCGCACATCACTGGTTACCAGTAACAGATGGCCCTGCTGTGTAACTATATACTCATCAGTATGTGAGATACTCCATAAATAGTGTAATAATATACTCCATCAGCAGATTACAGACAGTGCCTATGGCAGCCTTTATTCTGTGAATTGGATAAGCACATAATCTGCCAGTACAAGGTGACAGCTCTTCTGCTTCCTCTAGTTCTAGAATACAGGCTGCCATGGTGTATATAAGACCCGCAACACTCATCCGTTTTTTTGTACGTGTGCGGTACGTATTTGCACGTACCGGAGACACGGAGACCCATGGTATTTAATGGTAGATGGCACACACGTAAAATCACACGGAACGTGTGTCCGTGTGGTAAGTACGTGTGTGCGCTTTTATACACGGACGACATGTCCATTTTTGGCCGGCAGCACGCAGGCACGGACCCGCTTTAGTCTATGGGTCCGTGCCTGCACGTACCGCACACGGAGTATGTCCGTGTTCAGCACGTATCGTCCGTGTCCATTTTTAAACACAAAATCTGAAACACTTGTTACCAATCTATCAGGTCAATTGATGGCAAACAACAACACCAGGATCTCATGATGAATGATTAACAACGTTAATTGGGTAAGAATGCGGGCCTTTAAAAACGGACAGCACACGTGCGTATTTTATGTCAATACGGATATTCCACACGCACACACAGCTCGCATACGCCATCACACGGATGCTATACGTACCGGAGAAACACCCCTAAAAAACGGAACACGGACCCGAAAAACGGACCGTAAGACACGTACTTTTTTTTGCGGAAGTGTGTTTTAGGCCTAAGAATGTATAATCCGCTGTATGTATACCCAAGAAAGGTGGCTATTGTCCCGTCTGAGTAGAAAAGGCTGCGTTCCCTGTGTATGGCCGCACACTGCCAAATCATAACAGCCCAGCTGTATACCCCATTAAAGGTGGGTGGGCACATGATCAGCATGTATGTCATTTGCATATTTGTTGTCACATGCAGACTAGACTTCTGCCCTTTTTTCAATTCTTTTATACAGAGAGAAGCCAGCAGAGACTAGTCTGCACATGACCGTCACCCGGTAAGGTTGATTCTCAAAATCATAGGTCTGGATGTGCAATGCAAACTAGAGGCATTAGTGCTGTGGGGAACGAGCACAGCTGGATATGTTGGAAGTATGAGGAGTAGCGTTGAACAGCAGAGCTGGACTTGCTGGAAGCATAACCAGCAGCATGGAACAGCAGAGCTGGAATGCTGAAAAACGAGGAGCATCATGCAGCAGCAGAATGAGTTATGCTGGTAAAATAAGTTACAGCATGGAACAACAGAGCCTGAGATGCTGGAAAAACGAGGAGTTGTGTGAAAAGCAGAGGTGGTGATACTGGACAGCAGAAGAAGCATTGTGGATCAGCAGAGCTGGATATGGTGGAGGCACGAGGAGTAGTGTTGAACAGCAGAGCTGGATTTGCTGGAAGAGTAACCATCAGCATGGAACAGCAGAGCTGCATTTGCTGAACACCTGGAAACAGCAGAGATGGAGATGCCAGAAAGCAAGGAGCAGTATGGAGCAGCAGAATGGGATATGCTGGAAGCAAAAGGAGCAGCATGGAACAGCAGAGCTGGAGATGCTGGAAAACGAGGAGCATCGTGGAACAGCAGACTAGGATATGCTGGTGGATAAGCTGCAGCACGGAACAGCAGAGCTGGATATGCTGAGTAGCAGGGAACAGCAGACCTGGAGATGCTGGAAAATGAGAAGCAGCATAGAAAAGCAGAATGAGATTTGCTGGAAGCACAAGGAACAGCCTGGAACAGCAGACCTGGAGATTCTGCAAAACCGATGATCAGCAAGGAACAGCAGAATTGGATATGCTAGAAGCATAAACAGCAGAAAGAAACAGCAGAGCTGGATATAATGGAGGCACAAGAAGCAGCGTGGAACAGCAGAGCTGAAGATGCTGAACAAATTAGGAGCAACATTCAACAGCAGAATGGGATATGTTGGAATCATAAGGAGCAGCGTGGAACAGCAGAGCTGGAGATACTGGAAAAATGAGGGGCAGTGTAGAGCAGCAAGATGGGATATGCTGGGAGCACAATGTAGCATGGAACAAAAGAGCTGGAGATGCTGGAAAAAACGAGGAGCAGCATGGAACAGCAGAGCTGGATTTGCTGGAACCACAAACAGCAGAGTGAAACAGCAGAGCTGGATATGTTGGAGACACAAGGAGCAGTGTGGAATAGCAGAGCTGGAAGCAGTGCGGAATAGCAGAGCTGGATATGTTGGAGGCACAAGGAGCAGTGTATATTTGCAGAGCTGGTTATGTTGGAGGCTCAAGGAATATTGTGGAATTGCAGAGCTATATATGTTGAAGGCACAAGAAGCAGCATGGAATAGCAGAGTTGGATATGTTGCAAGCACAAGGAGCAGCGTGGAATATCAGAGCTGGATATGTTGCAGGCGCAAGGAGCAGCTAGAATAGCAGAGTTGGATATGTTGCAGGCACAAGGAGCAGCATGGAATAGCAGAGTTGGATATGTTGCAGGCACAAGGAGCAGCGTGGAATAGCAGAGCTGGATATGTTGCAGGCACAAGGAGCAGCATAGAATAGCAGAGTTGGATATGTTGCAGGCACAAGGAGCAGCATGGAATAGCAGAGTTGGATATGTTGCAGGCACAAGAAGCAGCGTGGAATAGCAGAGCTGGATATGTTGCAGGCACAAGGAGCAGCATAGAATAGCAGAGATGGATATGTTGGAGGCACAAAGAGCAGCATGGAATAGCAGAGCTGGATATGTTGCAGGCACAAGGAGCAGCGTGGAATAGCAGAGCTGGATATGTTGCAGGCACGAGGAGCAGTGTGGAATAGCAGAGCTGGATATGTTGCAGGCACAAGGAGCAGCATGGAATAGCAGAGCTGGATATGTTGGAGACACAAGGAGCAGCATGGAATAGCAGAGATGGATATGTTGGAGGCACAAGGAGCAGCATGGAATAGCAGAGCTGGATATGTTGGAGGCACAAGGAGCAGCATGGAATAGCAGAGCTGGATATGTTGCAGGCACAAGGAGCAGCGTGGAATAGCAGAGCTGGATATGTTGCAGGCACAAGGAGCAGTGTGGAATAGAAGAGCTGGATATGTTGCAGGCACAAGGAGCAGCGTGGAATAGCAGAGCTGGATATGTTGGAGGCACAAGGAGCAGCATGGAATAGCAGAGATGGATATGTTGGAGGCACAAGGAGCAGCATGGAATAGCAGAGATGGATATGTTGGAGGCACAAGGAGCAGCGTGAAATAGCAGAGCTGGATATGTTGCAGGCACAAGGAGCAGTGTGGAATAGCAGAGCTGGATATGTTGGAGACACAAGGAGCAGCGTGGAATAGCAGAGCTGGATATGTTGCAGGCACAAGGAGCAGCATGGAATAGCAGAGCTGGATATGTTGGAGGCACAAGGAGCAGTGTGGAATAGAAGAGCTGGATATGTTGGATGCGCACTTTGGTATACCTTCAGTGCTTAGTGCCAGTGGATAAAAATCTTTCCAGACCATGTGATGCACGGCTCGTACAGATCTAAGAGCCGGATCTTGGGACAAATTATAGATCACAGGACCAGGTCAGAATGATCAAGTCTATTGAATTACAGCAAGCAGAGATCTTGCAAATTGTGAGAAAGTCATGCAGAAAGCGTGTAAGAAAATGTCATAACTTTCCATTATTCAATAAATGACCTGTTTTTGCTAAAACTAATAGAACTTTAACTCTTTCGGAGAATCATGCAGATATCCCAATTAAAAGTCCATCTGTACCATGATGGAAGCCCTGTACAATATTTCATTCAGGTAGCTGTAATATAAGCCTATGGGCACACAGACGGTTTTTTAAGTCCGATCTAAAATAAAACCAAAAAACAACAAAACAAACAAATAAACAAAAAAATAGCTGAAAATAAAGCTTGAAAGTCTCCTATTCTTTTCTACTGGAAAATGACTTGTTGTTCTGGGCATATCACTATTTTAAGCGTTTCCTCTTGGAAAATTCTGCAAACTACGTAATGTCCAATGAAAAGGCTGCAAAAAATAAATAAATATATAAATAAATAATTAATAATAAAAAAAAATGGTGCGAACATATCTTTAGAGGTTCCCCAGCAAGAAAGAGAACACAGCACAGAGAAAGGGCAATAGCACCACCTTGTGGCGTATTTATATATTAAAATATGATGTCAGTACAGTCGTGGCCAAGTTTTGAGAATGCTACAAATATTAATTTTTACAAAGTCTACTGCTTAAGTTTTTCTAATGGCAATTTGCATATACTCCAGAATGTCATAAAGAGTGATCAGCTTAACAGCAATTACTTGCAAAGTCAATATTGGCTAAGAAAATGAACTTCAACCCCCAAAACACATTTCAACATCATTGCATTCCTGCCTTAAAAGGAGCAGCTAACATTGTTTTAGTGATTGTTCCATTAACACAGGTGTAGGTGTTGATGAGGACAGGGCTGGCGATCAATCAGTCATGATTAAGTAAGAATGACACCACTGGACACTTTAAAAGGAGGCTGGTGCTTGGTATCATTGTTTCTCTTCAGTTAACCATGGTTATCTCTAAAGAAACACGTGCAGCCATCATTGCTCTGCACAAAAATGGCCTAACAGGGAAGAGTATCGCAGCTACAAAGATTGCACCTCAGTCAACAATCTATCGCATCATCAAGAACTTCAAGGAGAGAGCTTCCATTGTTGCCAAAAAAGCTCCAGGGTAACCAAGAAGGACCAGCAAACGCCAGGACCGTATCTTAAAACTGTTTCAGCTGCGGGATCAGACTACCAGCAGTGCCGAGCTAGCGCAGCAATAGGCAGCAGGCTGGTGTGAGTGCTTCTGCACGCACTGTGAGGCGGAGACTGCTTGAGCAAGGCCTGGTTTCAAGGAGGGCAGAAAAGAAGCCACTTCTCTCCAGAAAAAAACATCAGGGACCGACTGATATTCTGCAAAAGGTACAGGGAGTGGACTGCTGAGGACTGGGGTAAAGTCATTTTCTCAGATGAATCCCCTTTTCGATTGTTTGGGACATCTGGAAAATAGCTTATTAGGAGAAGAAGAGGGGAGCGCTACCACCAGTCTTGTCTCATGCCAACTGGTAAGCATCCTGAAACGATTCATGTGTGGGGTTGCTTCTCAGCCAAGGGAATCGCACCACTCACAGTCTTGCCTAAAAACACAGCCATGAATAAAGAATGGTACCAGAATGTCCTCCAAGAGCAACTTCTCCCAACTGTTCAAGAGCAGTTTGGCACCCAACAATGCCTTTTTCAGCATGATGGAGCACGTTGCCATAAAGCTAAGGTGATCACTAAATGGCTCATGGAACAAAACATAGAGATTTAGGGTCCATGGCCTGGAAACTCCCCAGATCTTAATCCCATTGAGAACTTGTGGGCAATCATCAAGAGACGGGTGGACAAACAAAAAACAACAAATTCTGGCAAAATGCAAGCATTGCTTATGCAAGAATGGACAGCTATCAGTCAGGATTTGCTCCAGAAGATGATCGAGAGCATGCCAGGGAGAATTGCAGAGGTCCTGAAGAAGAAGGGTCAACACTGCAAATATTCACTTGCTGCATTAACTCATTCTAACTGTCAATATAACCTTTTGGTACTCATAATATGATTGCAATTATATTTCTGTATGTGATGTAAACATCAGACAAACACAATTAAAAACCAGAGGGCAACAGATCATGTGAAAATATCATTTTGGTGTCATTCTCAAAACCTTTGGCCATGACTGTATATAAAATGCAATGCTCAAGGGGCAGACAAAAATGGATCAATAAGAGAATTGTTGTCACTGATGTACGCACTGCTATGCTGAGAGCTGCGCTGCTCTTCTCCAGAACTACTTTTTATCAAATAACTGTATTTACATAATATATATTCACCTACTGATCCCCCAACCCATTTTTCATACTGGTGCCCAAGTCCCCTGATGGTCTCCTTGATTCCTCATTAGTGTCACGATTGCGAGTAACAGGGGGCTCCTATACTGTCCCTCACGCTAGGGGACCCTTAGCTATTCCTGACTGCCGGAATCCCATGCCTTACTACTCTCCTGACCAGATCTAATCTGTTACAACCCACCATGGAAGGAAGGGACAAGAATGTAATGGAAACACAGATTACGACAGAGAAAAAAAAACATTCAGACACACTGCAAACTCATAGAAACAAACAGAGTCTAAGGAAAAAAGCAAGAGCAGGAAGGTAGCAATAAAAAGACAACATGAGTTAACACCATAACCATTCACAGCAATAAAGTACTACAATCACCAATCTGGATCACAACACCTCACTAGACCAGTATAGGTAAACTATAACTTGTATTATTAAAATAATCCAGCCAGCATATATAGGAGGGGAGTAAACTTGATTGGCTCCCCATGGCATGTGATCAAAGAGACTAACAAGCAGCCCAGCAGAGATTAACTCTTGATAGCTTGCCTACGTCTGTGGGTTGATGCCCTAGTCTGCCTGCGCTGATGTTACAGGTGACAGACAGTCATGTGGTTTCTGCCCATAGAAGGTCACAGCGTCTGGCTCCGCCGAAACGCTCCCTGACTTTCCATTGTCTCTGCTGTCAGTATTCATTGGTATAGGTAGCTTTCATGCTGGATTCATCTCTCCCCATTTGGACACAGCAGGAGTTCGACTTCCACCCAGCTGGTGATCATCAGCATTCTCTTGGTGCTTAAATTCCCCTTCATTATTTGGACTGGTGCTGGTGATATTTTTCAGTTCCTTCAAGCCTTGAAGGTGGCTTGTACTCCTCTGTGGTATTGTTGTTGAAAGCTTTCCTGAATTCCTACCTGAGTGATCTAATGATCATGCTTTTCCCTCTGTGTGTCCTCCTTGTGTCTTCCATAGTTGTTCAGTGGGGCTGAGGAAGAGCTCATCCCACTCGTTCCCTATTTGGCGCCCAGCACCAGGGATACCTAGGGTCAGGTATCTGGCTCGGCACATAGGTGTGGAACCTATCTAGGGCGGTGAGGGACCCGAGGGACCAGCTGTAGGTTTGGTCAGGGGTCACCATCTCCCCCTGTGTGTCCTGCTTGTGTCGTCTATAGTGTTTAGTGGGGTTGAGGAAGAGCTCATCCCACCTGTTCCCTAGCTAGGGTCCAGCACAAGGGATTCCTAGGGTCAGGCATCTGGCGCATAGGTTCGGAACCTATCTAGGGTCATGTCACGCTTCCCGGTCCCCGTGCCCCGCTCTCCAGTCCCCGTGGCCCGCTCTCCGGTCCCCCTGGTCCGCTCCCCGGTTCCCGGCGGCGTCCCCGACTCACCACTCCGGTCCCGGTCCCTTCTTCCTTGCCTGCACCCTCCATGTGTCCTACTTCCCGCTCCCGGCGCCCCTCTGCGACGTGGGACACTCACCCGGGCACTCCTGCTTCCTCTGCACCGCTCCCTGGACTGGCTTCTGGCACACGGGCCTCGCGCATGCGCATTAGGGTGCGCGCGCGGTCATTGACCCTCTCTTAAAGGGCCAGCACCCAGAAACAGGAAATTGCATAGACAGGTACAGGGTATATTAGGATTCTCTTTCCTGGTGGGCGGGGCCTGTTCTACGTGTTTAGTAAGCTAGGAGTTCAGGTCCCCATATTGCTGTGTCCAGTATTAACCCCTGTCTGTCTCGCAGAGCCTGTCCTGCCACGCCAGCTGGTCCTGACCACGTCCGTTCCAGTACTACTGACGGTGACTTCGGCGGAAGTTCCACCACCTCTGCAGCTCCGCCAGTCTCCAGTCTCTGACTCCGTTTGGTGACCCGTCTCCTCGCTCAGCAGGTTCCGGATTCAGTCTGACCCTTCAACCCGGCCTCGGACCCTGAGCCTCGTCACCCGGACTAACGTCCAGAACTCCGTGTTCTCAGCGACATCTTCTTCCAGCTCTCCTACGGACTGGCTTGCTACCAATAGTGCTTCGGCTGCCGTGCATCAAGACCCTTTGGCGGGGTGACCGGCCTGGAGATGGCCCTAACCGCCGCCACAAACCAATCCCCTTTTCACTCACGGGCGAGGAGCGCCGCTCGAGTTCCCGGGATCCGGCCCGTCGCTCGAGCCACCGAGCAACGGCAGAAGCAGCCGGACCCGAGCAGTGGGAGAGCGCAGCGTCCCCTCCTCCGCCCGCGACATATAGTAAAAAAAAAATAATAAAAAATGACACTTTTATAAATAACGTGGTGTTATGTCACGTGGATCTTTAGAACACGGTGACACAATGCACGGAATTCTGATATTCCAGTAACTTTTTATGATTGTACCCGGCGCATACAACATTGTGCCACAGATGGAAAGATGTAACTGAAATGCGCTCATCTAATCTCTAACACAGATTGTTTGAGATAGGACCCTGTCTGTCCCAAAAAGGGTCCATCTTCTGGTCAGTGTGCAGTCCTTCTTTGAATTATTTACTTATCCCACTTGGAGGTTATTCTCATAAAAACGTTTTTGGCTCCCTATAACCCACGCTTCATCCATGCTTCAATCCTAATTTTATTATTACACCTAAGAACACATCCTCCAGTGTCATAGAGATGGAAATCCGCCATCAAATGAGTCTCCATGCTCAGGGTCACGTGGTGATAGAGCTGTGGAGTTCAGAGTCCATTTTAGGACATGATCATATATCAGTGTCAAACAGCAGAAATACCTTGTTTGATCACTGATAACTGATCACTGACATCTGACAACTAAAATCTGACAACTGACTACTGATCACTGACATCTGACAACTAACATCTGACAACTGACTACTGATCACTGACATCTGACAACTGACTACTGATCACTGACATCTGACAACTGATCACTGACATCTGACAACTAACATCTGACAACTGAATACTGATCACTGACATCTGACAACTGATCACTGACATCTGACAACTAACATCTGACAACTGACTACTGATCACTGACATCTGACAACTGATCACTGACATCTGACAACTAACATCTGACAACTGACTACTGATCACTGACATCTGACAACTGATCACTGACATCTGACAACTAACTTCTGACAACTGACTACTGATCATTGACATCTGATCATTGACTTCTGATACCTGACATTGTTTTCTTATGATATATTATTACCTAAATATAAAATGCAATAAATAATGACCCTATAGCTTAATGGTAAGGCATCTGTGTCACACATAGTATTATCCTTTCAAATATAATAATAATAATAATAATAATAATAATAAAAAACCCAAAACAAAACAAAAAACCACTATGGGGACTAGAACCCAGAGCTCTGGCCTTTCCCACTGTACAGACGGGGGATTATTACTCAGGTAGGCACAGAGGGGGGCATTATTACTCATGGAGGCACAGAGGGGGGCATTATTACTCATGGAGGCACAGAGGGGGCATTATTACTCATGGAGGCACAGAGGGGGCATTATTACTCATGGAGGCACAGAGGGGGGCATTATTACTCAGTGAGGCACAGAGGGGGCATTATTACTCATGGAGGCACAGAGGGGGCATTATTACTCATGGAGGCACAGAGGGGGCATTATTACTCAGTGAGGCACAGAGGGGGCATTATCTCCCATGGAGGCACAGAGGGGGCATTATCTCCTATGGAGACACAGAGGGGGCATTATCTCCCATGGAAACACAGAGGGGGCATTATCTCCCATGGAGGCACAGAGGGGGCATTATCTCCCATGGAGGCACAGAGGGGGCATTATCTCCCATGGAGGCACAGAGGGGGCATTATCTCCCATGGAGGCACAGAGGGGGCATTATCTCCCATGGAGGCACAGAGGGGGCATTATCTCCCATGGAGGCACAGAGGGGGCATTATCTCCTATGGAGACACAGAGGGGGCATTATCTCCCATGGAAACACAGAGGGGGCATTATCTCCCATGGAGGCACAGAGGGGGCATTATCTCCCATGGAGGCACAGAGGGGGCATTATCTCCCATGGAGGCACAGAGGGGGCATTATCTCCCATGGAGGCACAGAGGGGGCATTATCTCCCATGGAGGCACAGAGGGGGCATTATCTCCCATGGAGGCACAGAGGGGGCATTATCTCCCATGGAGGCACAGAGGGGGCATTATTACTCATGGAGGCACAGAAGGGGCATTATCTCCCATGGAGGCACAGAGGGGGCATTATCTCCCATGGAGGCACAGAGGGGGCATTATTACTCATGGAGGCACAGAGGGGGCATTATCTCTCATGGAGGCACAGAGGGGGCATTATCTCCCATGGAGGCACAGAGGGGGTGTGGCGCCCTGGCCTAGCCAGGTCGTCACAAATAACACTCAAACACTCCCACCCCCATTAGACAGGGACACCAGCCAAACAAAAATCCTTGTTGCCTCCCTCCAGTGTCTGATGTCCACACCAGGTGGGGCGGAGCCAAGCGGTTGGCCCCACCCACCGAGTAGTTCACAGGCCTGGAGGCGGAAAAAGTGACAGTAGTTAGAAGTTGGAGTTTGAAGTGAGAGGAGTGAGCACTTGGGTGTCTGGTTTTGTGGCCCAGGCACTAACAGCAAGGTTGGCAGACGGTGGTGGCCGTCTGCAGGAGTGGTGGAGCAACGTGGAACTGTAGGACCGGGGACGGGCGACGGCCCGCCGGTACCGACCGGGGAGCGAAGTGAAGCCAGCACACACAGGGAGGGCTATTGGACCCCGACCAGGCTTGGAGCCGCCGACAATAGTCAGATCCGAATGTGACTGGAACCCCAGGGGTTTCACAACAGCAAAAGTCCCGATTGAAGGCAACAGCCCACACTGTGAGGGTATACAGCTACCGCCTAAGGCTAGAGACCCAAGGGCCAGCATCTGCGGGCAAATGGGCTCCTCCAGTACCCATAGGGGAGCGGACTACCGTTGGGAATCCATAGTAGTCAGAAAGAGAACATTAAGGTGCAGGGAAAGACAGCCGCCATCGCCTGTCCGGGGAGAAGCACTGCAGCCGGCTGCGGGACCCGTCTATCCAGCCGTTTGGTTTACCGAGGACTTTGTACCTTTCTTGCTGAGTGAGTACACCCGTGCCATCCAGCAGCGCGCCGCGCTGTCCCTGCAACCCTGCACCTCACCGACCCTGCCTCCCCGTCACAACATCACCGGGCCCCGGGACCACCAACTCCTACCCACGGAGGGGGAAAACAACATCCCAGCTGCTCCCTGCCATCGCTCCCGGGATCCCAGTCACCAGCAGCGGTGGTGCCCATCTTCACCACGACCCGTGGGTGGCGTCACGGACTAACTCCCCCAAAGCAACCACCCCTTTCACTCATGGGCGAGGAGCACCGCTCGAGTCCCCGGATCCGGCCCACCGCTCAAGCCACCGAGCAGCCATCGCAGCAGCGCCGGACCCGAGCGTTAGCGAGAGCGCAGCAGCGACGGCGTCCTCCCCGCCCGCGACAGGGGCTTTATTACTCATGGAGGCACACAGGGGGCATTATCTCCTATGGAAGCACAGAGGGGGCATTATCTCCCATGGAGGCACAGAGCGGGCATTATTACTCATGGAGGCACAGAGGGGGCATTATCCCCCATGGAGGCACAGAGGGGGCATAATCTCCCTTGGAGGCACAGAGTGGGCATTATCTCCCATGGAGGCACAGAGGGGGCATTAACTCCCATGGAGGCACAGAGGGGGCATTATCTCCCATGGAGGCACAGAGGGGGCATTATCTCCCATGGAGGCACAGAGTGGGCATTATCTCCCATGGAGGCACAGAGGGGGCATTATCTCCCATGGAGGCACAGAGGGGGCATTACTACAGCCTTTGACACTTTGGATGGCTATGGTTTGTGCAGGCTAAAGATGCAGCTATTGGTGGACATTTTGAACTGTATGTGAGAGATGGAAACAGCCATTGTTAGATAGATAGGTGTTTCTGGATGTAATATCCATTAAATAAACATTGAAAAAGTTACATGTCATTTTAATACATAAAGCAGCACGTCCACTGCGTCTAATCTGAGGACCACCACATGCGCATTGCGCAGGCTCTAGGCCGCAGCGCGCCACCCGGTCTCTATGGTAACAAACTTTCCCGCCACAGAGGGCCGCTCACGTGACAGATTTCCACATATCAGTCAGCAGGACGCCGAGCTCCGAGCAGGAGGGCAGAGGAGACGCCATCATGCTGAGGAAGCTGACAGTGGAGCAGATCAATGACTGGTTCACCATAGGCAAAGAAGTGTCAGATGTGAAGCTGCTGGGGGCCTGGTCTGATCCCGGGCGACAGGTGGACCCGGAACATGGCCAACAACACCGCACCAAGGGGTAAGTCAGGTGCACTGCTGCTTCACAGACCGTCTCACTATTGGCTGAGAGGTGTAGGTTAATATAATGGGGAGGGGTGACTGGTAATACTGGGAGCGTGGGGGGATGGGGGGGGGGGGGGGACTGGGAGCATGGGTGTGACTGGGAGCGTGGGGGGATGGGGTGACTGGGGGACACTGGGAGCGTGGGGGGATGGGGGTGACTGGGGTGACTGGGAGCGTGGGGGGATGGGGGGATGGGTGTGACTGGGGGACACTGGGAGCGAGGGGGACGGGGGGGACTGGGGGACACTGGGAGCGTGGGGGGATGGGTGTGACTGGGGGACACTGGGAGCATGGGTGTGACTGGGAGCATGGGGGGACTGGGGGACACTGGGAGCGAGGGGGACGGGTGTGACTGGGGGACACTGGGAGCGAGGGGGACGGGGGGGACTGGGGTGACTGGGAGCATGGGGGGATGGGTGTGACTGGGGGACACTGGGAGCGAGGGGGATGGGTGGGACTGGGGGACACTGGGAGTGAGGGGGATGGGGGGACTGGGGCATACTGGGAGCGTGGGGGGGGGACTGGGGCATACTGGGAGCGTGGGGGGGGACTGGGGCATACTGGGAGCGTGGGGGGGGGACTGGGGCATACTGGGAGCGTGGGGGGGGGACTGGGGCATACTGGGAGCGTGGGGGGGGGACTGGGGCATACTGGGAGCGTGGGGGGGGGACTGGGGCATACTGGGAGCGTGGGGGGGGGACTGGGGCATACTGGGAGCGTGGGGGGGGGACTGGGGCATACTGGGAGCGTGGGGGGGGGACTGGGGCATACTGGGAGCGTGGGGGGGGGACTGGGGCATACTGGGAGCGTGGGGGGGGGACTGGGGCATACTGGGAGCGTGGGGGGGGGACTGGGGCATACTGGGAGCGTGGGGGGGGGACTGGGGCATACTGGGAGCGTGGGGGGGGACTGGGGCATACTGGGAGCGTGGGGGGGGGACTGGGGCATACTGGGAGCGTGGGGGGGGGACTGGGGCATACTGGGAGCGTGGGGGGGGGACTGGGGCATACTGGGAGCGTGGGGGGGGGACTGGGGCATACTGGGAGCGTGGGGGGGGGACTGGGGCATACTGGGAGCGTGGGGGGGGGACTGGGGCATACTGGGAGCGTGGGGGGGGGGACTGGGGCATACTGGGAGCGTGGGGGGGGGACTGGGGCATACTGGGAGCGTGGGGGGGGGACTGGGGCATACTGGGAGCGTGGGGGGGGGACTGGGGCATACTGGGAGCGTGGGGGGGGGACTGGGGCATACTGGGAGCGTGGGGGGGGGACTGGGGCATACTGGGAGCGTGGGGGGGGGGGACTGGGGCATACTGGGCGCGTGGGGGGGGGGGACTGGGGCATACTGGGCGCGTGGGGGGGGGGACTGGGGCATACTGGGAGCGTGGGGGGGGGACTGGGGCATACTGGGAGCGTGGGGTATGGGGGTGACTGGGGAATACTGTTGTGGGAGTGGGGGATGGGGGGGTTACTAAGAGCAGGAATGATCTAGAGATGGGAATTTTCTGGTTGTTTCGTTGCGGGGCATTGTCCTTTTCTTATACCCCAAGAGCAAACCCAATCCATTAGATCTTTCTTATTTCCCTGCAGCCATGAGAGGAAATAAAATTGTTGACAACTCCTCCGTATATCAATGTCTATTTAATTGTACTCTGCAGATTGTGGAGATGACAGCATTGTTTGTTTCCATGTGCCTAGCTTGTCTTTCCTGCAGCCTATAAATGAGAGCCTTCTATTAAACTGGCCCTAGATTTAAAAAAAAAAAAAAAGCACGTTTGAAAATCTTGCATCTATAACAAATGCACCACTATAGTAATATTACCTGCAAAGGACGATAAGTGTCGCTATTTTTGCTGCATCTGTTGCTGCTTTATGGTGGGCAGCGCAAGGTGCCATCTTGCAGTGTCGGTGGGGGGGTTACGTTCCCATAAAAGCTACGGCAAAGCTAGTCCCAATGGACATCACATAAGTATTGTGAGTAGGTAGGGAGACTGCATCATAAGAAACAATCTTCAGCATCGTGAGCTTATTTGTCAGTTTCTTATTCGGCAATTTTAGTATTTTTAGTTTTTTACAGGTTTAACAGCAAAAATAACACAAAAAAATAACATATAAATACACTTAAAATCAGCTGCAAAAATTATACAACTGGCAAAAAAATGGGTATCAAAGTATGTTAGTGAAAGGGTTAAATGGCTTTGGGCCACTGATCTCACACCACATTTACATACCTAGTGATGCCACACATCAAATTCAGATCACTCCAGCCTGGCCCAAACAGGTTCTGGGCATCAAAGTGGGCAAAACCAGTGTTTACAGATTTGAATATGTAACATGTGTTTTCTTCGGCGCTCCATTGGGAGACCCAGACGATTGGGTGTATAGCTACTGCCTCCGGAGGCCACACAAAGCATTACACTAAAAAGTGTAAGGCCCCTCCCCTTCTGGCTATACACCCCCAGTGGGATCACTGGCTCACCAGTTTTCTGCTTTGTGCGAAGGAGGTCAGACATCCACGCATAGCTCCACTGTTTAGTGAGCAGCAGCTGCTGACTATGTCGGATGGAAGAAAAGTGGGCCCATATGGGGTCCCCAGCATGCTCCCTTCTCACACCACTTGCGGTTTGTAAGGTTGAGGTACCCATTGTGGGTATGGAGGCTGGAGCCCACATGCTGTTTTCCTTCCCCATCCCCCCTCAGGGCTCTGGGTGAAGTGGGATCTTACAGGTCTCCAGGCACTGAGACCGGGCTCCATCCACAGACCCAGAGAACCTGCTGGATATGGAGCGGAGTATCGTCAGGGACAGGCCCTGCTACATTAAGGTACTCTGTGTCCCCGGGCAGGCGCGCACACACACACCAGCATTGCTGGGAGTGTTAGTGCGCCGGGGGCAACAGCGCAGAGCGCTCGTGCTATTAGTCACTACAGCTTTGCTGAGTGACTTTATGTATTGGGAACTGCCGCGCGGGCCGTTGCTGGGTGTTTTTTTTTTACACTGTGGCGCGGCTGGGACTTGTGGTGCGCCGGGGACTTCCGCGCTGGCCGTGCACATGGACGGCCGCGCTTATTACTCGAGTCCCCGGCTTTGCGGCCTAGTTTTCGTTTCGTTCCCGCCTCCAGCCCTGCCAGTCAGGGGAGAGGCGGGACGCTGTACAGACAGTCAGCGCCGAGGGCTGGAGTCTGCTTTGCATTCTCCAGCCCCCTTCACTGGACACAGTGGGACGCCAGTTTCCCGCTCTTGTCTGGGGCACGCCCACGGCCCGCCCCTCGTCACACGAGCTGGAGAAGGACGCCGGCAGCCATTCCTGCACGCCGTCCGAGCTGGGGAACGGAGACATGCTCTGGGCAACCAACACAGGGCTCTGGCGACCACACACCCGCGTTATAGGCGGGCGGTAAGCAGCACCTGAAGTGCTGACCCCACTAAATACCGAAGTGTCCATTTGTATTTTATGCTTGTATGCTATACACTGCACTGTAGGTCGCTGTCTTTGGCTATATGCCCTTCTAGATGGCGAGATAACAGCAGCAAAAACGCAAGGGTGCTAAGGCACAGGTTTTCTAGGCTGCTTGTATTACATGGCTGAAGTGTTCATTTGTACTTATGCTTGTATGCTATACATTGCACTGTACGGTCGCTACTCTTGGCTATATTCTCCTAGAGGGCTGGACAACTGCAGCAAAAAAGCATGGGTGCCAAGGCACAGGCTTTATAGGCTGCTTGCACTGCATGTGCTGAAGTGTTCATTTGTATATATGCTTGTATGCTATACATTGCACTGTACGGTCGCTACTCTGGGCTATATTCTCCTAGATGGCTGGACAACAGCAGCAAAAAAGCAAGGGTGCCAAGGCACAGGCTTTCTATGCTGCTTGTATTGCATGTGCTGAAGTGTTTATGCTTGTATGTTGTACATTGCATAGATGACTAGAATACAGCAGCAAAAAAGCAACACAGGCTTTCTATGCTGTTTTTCCTGCAGATACTGTTCCACCGGCAGGTTTCACTGACCCCCATTGTGGGCAATGCTCCCCTGTAGCACTTGGTCAGCCGGGGTCTCTACTAGAAGTGGCCAAAGAAACCACCTGTGAACCCTGTCCAGGGACAGGGACGGAGATTGTCATGGGATGGAGACTTTGCACTCCAGACAGGCCATGGGCAATCTTGACTAATGCTCCCTGGCCACCCTCATTTGGAACGTACTCAGTACTCCGGGGGGGTCCCAGGCATTCCAGGGTGAAGGCTCTGACACGGACGGCAGTCCCAGACAGCCTAAGCTAGCTCGCTGGGTACGACACTAGGCTTCATCACTGGTCAAGGTCCCAGCAGGACGACTCTCTGTATGATGAGGCAGACGTAGCTGATCAGGGCTTTGGTCCTGACACCGCTCTCAATCCGGATACACCGGATGGGGACGCCATAGTGAATGATCTTATAGCGTCCATCAATGGAATGTTGCATATTTCTCCCTCAGCTCCCCCAGTGGAGGAGTCAGCTTCACAGCAGGAGAAATCCTTTTTCAGTACTCATGCGTAGATTGAGTACTTTTTCTGACCACGCTGACTTCAGAGACGCAGTTCAGAAACACCACGCTACCAGATAAACGTTTTCTCCAAACGTATTAAGGATGCACGTTATCCCTTTACCCTGATGTGGTACAGCCCTGGACCCAGGGTCCAAAGGTGGATCCCCCAATCTCCAGGCTTGCGGCTAGATCCATAGTTGCAGGGGAGATGGGAATTCACTTAAAGATGCCATTGACAGACAGATAGACCTCTGGTTGAAATCTGTCTGTGAAGCTATCAGCGTGTCGGTTGCTCCGGCATTCGCAGCCGTATGGGCACCCTAACCTATTTCAGCTGGTCTTGCGCAGCTGGTCTTGAGCACATGTACATCTGTGCCGCAGGTGGTGTCCTTAACCTCGCAATGTCTGCATTGCGACTTACCCTAGTAATGCTGTCCTGGGGGGACAGTCGAGGTTGGTCCTTCCCAGGCTCGGGCAAGTCCCAATTGTACTCGTCTAAAAGGGCTCAAAAAGGCTCAGAGGGGCTCAGTTTCCGGCCGGGCTCATTCACGCCCAAGGAAGGCAGCAGGAGGAACCGCTGCCAAGGCGATCTCCTCATGTATTTCAGCTCTCTCTCCCCGCATCCGCGGTTGGTGGCAGAATCTCCCGCTTCTGGGTACATTTAGCTGCCACAGGTCACAGACCGGTGGGTGAGAGACATTGTGTCTCACGTGTACAGGATAGAGCTCTGTTCTCGTCCTCCGGCTCGATTCTTCAGAACTTCCCCCCCCCCCCCCGCCGAGCCGATGCTCTTCTGCAGGCAGAAGGAGTGGTAATCCCTGTTCCTCTTCAGGAACAAGACACGGTTTTTTTCCTCCAATCTTATTGGGGTGCCAAAAAAGGGTGGCTTTTTCCGTTCCGTTCTGGACCTAAAACTGCTCACCAAGCACGTGAAGGCCAGGCGGTTCCGGATGTAACCCTCCGCTCCGTCATTGCCTCAATGTCTCAAGGAGATTTTCCTAGCATCAATAGACATCAGGATGCTTATCTCCTCGTGCCGATTGCTCCAGAGCACCAGCGTTTGCTACGTTTCGTTATTGAAGACGAGCATCTTCAGTGCGTAGCCCTGCCCTTCGGTCTGGCGACAGCCCTACGGGTTTTCACCAAGTTCAGGGCAGCAGTGGGAGCAGTCCTGCACTCTCAGGGTCACTCTGTGATCCTTACTGGACGATCCACTTGTCAAGGCACCCTCTCAAGAGGCATGCCGACACAGCCTGAACGTGGCGCTGGAGACTCTCCAGAGTTTCGGGTGGATCATCAACTTTTCAAGGTTACATCGGGCACCGACCCAATCGCTCACATATCTGGGCATGGAGTTTCACACTCCCTCAGCGATAGTGAAGCTTCCGCTGGACAAGCAGCGTTCACTACAGACGGGGGTGCAGTCTCTCCTTCAAGGCCAGTCACACCCCTTAAGACGCCTCATGCAGAGGCAGTCACTTTCGCGCAGTTTCACTGCGTCCACTTCAATGGGACATGCTTTGCCAATGGGTTGGGGAGTCGACGTCCCTAGAAAGGAACGTTTCCCTTCTCAGACGGTCAAGGACTCTCTCAGAGGAGTCCATCCTTCAGATCAATGTTCTGGAAATCTGGGCAGTGCATCTTGCCCTGCAAGCCTTCCAGCAGTGGCTGGAAGGAAAACAGATCCGAATTCAGTCGGACAATTCCACAGCGGTGGCAGACATCGCCCACCAAGGCGGAACACGCATCGCCAAGCCTACCAGGCAATCCGGCGGATTCTGATGTGGGTGGGGGACAGAGCATCCACCATATCCGCAGTTCACATCCCGGGCGTAGAAAATTGGGAAGCAGACTTCCTCAGTCGCCTGGGCATGGACGCAGGGGAATGGCCTCTGCACCCAGTATGGTGTCAGGAAATCTATAGCCGCTGGAGGATGCCGGACGTCGACCTAATGGCGTCTCGGCACAACAACAAGGCCCCGATTTTCATGGCGCGGTCTCACGAGCAAAGAGCTCTGGCGGCAGGCGCCCTAGTTCAGGATTGGTCGCAGTTCCAGCTACTCTGTGTTTCCTACTCTGGCACTGTTGCCCAGAGTGCTACGCAAGCTCAGCTCCGCTTGCCGCCGCGCCATCCTCGTCGTCCCAGACTGACCGAGGAGGTCGTGGTCCCGGATCTGTGGCATCTCACGGTCGGCCAACCGTGGGCACTCTCAGACCGGCCAGACTTACTGTCCCAAGGGCCGTTCTTTCCACTGAATTCTACGGCCCTGATCCGGACTGTGTGGCCATCGAGTCCGAGATCCTAGCGTCTTCAGGATTATCTCAAGACGTCATTGCCACCATGAGACGGGCTAGGAAGCCGACGTCTGCCAAAATCTCCCACAAGACGTGGAAGTTATTCTTCTCTTGGTGCTCTGCTTAGGGAGTGTCTCCCTGGCCATTTGCATTGTTTCCTTTTTCCCCCCTTCCTGCATCTGGATTGGGAAAAGGTTTGTCGCTCGGCTCCCTTAAAGGACAAGTCGCAGCGCTGTCGGTATTCTTTCAGAAGCGCCTAGTACGACTTCCTCAAGTACGCACGTTCCTGCAGGGGGATTATCACATTGTCCCTCCGTACAAGAGGCCGTCAGACCCATGGGATCTGCACAGGGTATTAATTGCTCTCTAGGAGCCGCCCTCCGAGCCTCTGAGGGTTGTTTTCACTTTCTCGACTTTCACAGAAAGTGGCCTTTCTGGTAGCGGTCACGTCTCTTCGGAGAGTGTCAGAACTAGCAGCGCGGTCATCCAGAGCTCCCTTCCTGGTGTTCACCAAGATAAGGTAGTGCTGCGGCCGATCCCAGAGTTTCTCCCTAAGGTGGTATCCCCTTTTTATCACAATCAGGATATCTCCTTACCTTCCTTTTCTCCATTTCATCGATATGTAATGGCTTTGCATTGTTGGATCTGGTGTAGAGCACCCAGAATCTACATTCCCGCACGGCGCTCCTGCGCCGCTCGGATGCACTCTTTGTCCTTGTCACTGGTCAGCGCAAGGGATCGCAGGCTGCAACATCCACCCTGGCTCAATGGATCAAGGAACCAATCCTTGAAGCCTACCGTTCTACTGGGCTTCCGGTTTCATCAGGGCTGAAGGCCCATTCTACCAGAGTCGTGGGTGCGTCCTGGGCATTACGGCCCCAGGCTACGGCTCAACAGGTGTGCCAGGCAGCTACCTGGTCGAGTCTGCACACTTTCACCAAACATTATCAGGTGCATACCTATGCTTCGGCGGACGCCAGCCTAGGTAGAAGAGTCCTGCAGGCGGCAGTTGCCTCCCCGTAGGGGAAGGCTGTCTTGCAGCTCTAACATGAGGTATTTCTTTACCCACCCAGGGACAGCTTTTGGACGTCCCAATCGTCTGGGTCTCCCAATGGAGCGCCGAAGAAGGGAATTTTGTTACTTACCGTAAATTCCTTTTCTTCTAGCTCCTATTGGGAGACCCAGCACCCGCCCTGTTGTCCTTCGGGATTTTTGGTTGTTTTCGGGTACACATGTTGTTCATGTTGAATGGTTTTCAGTTCTCCGATGTTACTTCGGAGTGAATTTGTTTAAACCAGTTATTGGCTTTCCTCCTTCTTGCTTTTGCACTAAAACTGGTGAGCCAGTGATCCCACTGGGGGTGTATAGCCAGAAGGGGAGGGGCCTTACACTTTTTAGTGTAATGCTTTGTGTGGCTTCCGGAGGCAGTAGCTATACACCCAATCGTCTGGGTCTCCCAATAGGAGCTAGAAGAAAAGGAATTTACGGTAAGTAACAAAATTCCCTTCTTTGAGGGGTTAAATTGCTTTGGGCCACTGATCTCACCACATTTACATACCTAGTGATACCGCATATCAAGTTCAGGTCACTCCAGCCTCGCCCAAACAGGTTTTGGCCATCAGAACTGGCATCAAAGTGGGCAATCTGTGAAAACTGTGGTTTTGTCCACTTTGATGACAGTTCTGATACCCAGAACTTGTTTGGGCCAGGCTGGAGTGACCTGAATTTGATGTGGGGTATCACTAGATATGTAAATGTGGTGTTGGATCAGTGGCCCAAAGCTATTTAACCCTTTCACTAATGTACTTCGGTGCCCACTTTGATGCCCCCTTTTTTTTTTTTTTTTTTTTTTGCCAGTTTTATAATCTTTGCAGCCTATTTTAATAGCTCATGAGTCATCTGTTTTCAACTGATCCTTTGCTAAGTCAATTGATTAAAAAAAATAAAGCAAATCACAGCTTACTTTTTTTTCCCCCCTCTATATCTATATCTATATCTATATCTATATCTCAATCCAAAACTGAAGAACCAAGGGAAGAATCGTCCTTAGTGTTAGGCTAGTTTCACACTTGCGTTGAACGGTATCCGTTGCATTGCGTTGTGTGACGGATGCAACGGATGTGTTGCATGTAGTGGCACAACAGATGCAACGGATCGTACAAAACGGAATCTTCTTTTTTTTTTTTCTTTTTCTTTTGTTTTACTGGCGGCAGACTATTGTGAACGATCAGCTGATCGCTCACAGCAGCCGGTTGCCAGGTGATCAGCTGATCGTTCGGCCGCCAAGAATGTGTGAGGGGGAGGAGTGCGGGGTGGGTGTAGCCGAGCGGGACCATGGTGCTGAGGACATCAGTGCAGCGAGGAATGCAAGGCAAGGCAAGGCTGGGGACAGGTACGTGTGTAGTGCGGGAGGGGGTGGAGCCGAGCGGGAAAGTGTCGGGCTCCCTGCACACACAGCCAGGGTAAATATCATCAGGTAACTAGGCAAAGCACTTTGCTTGGTTACCCGATATTTACCTTGGTTACCAGCGTACACCGCTTAGCGCTGGCTCCTTGCACCCGTAGCCAGTGTAAATATCGGGTAACTAGGCAAAGCGCATTGCTCAGTAACCCGATGTTTACCCTGGTTACGTGTGCAGGGAGGCAGAGAGCATGCGCGGCAAAATCCTACAAATTGCGCTGCTCAAAAAACGCTACATGCAGCGCCCCAGACCCCCCCCCCCCCCCCCGCAGCGTCAAAATAACGACGCTGTGTCGGGCAGCGAATGAAACGCAAGACCATCCGTTGCTATCCGTAGCTAATAGAAGTCTATGAGGAATATAACGGTTTCCTGCAACGGTTACCGTAATTCCTCAAGGCTGCGGATGGCAACGGAAGCCGTCCAACGCAAGTGTGAAAGTAGCCTTAGCTGACCAGCACAAATGATTGCTGACATTTTCCAGATAATCAATTCTCAAGCCTAAGGCCATGTGCACGTGCTGCTTTTTTGCTGTGTTTTTTTTTTTTTTTTTCCTTGCAGATTTTAACCAATACTATAAGGAAAAAACGCATGCCAGCAAAGTCTGAGAATCCAGACTTGCTGTGCACATGTTGCTGCTTTTTCCTTGCACATTTTGGTGCAGAAAAAATCTGCAGCACATAAATTCTGTTTTTTCCTGCAGATATAATGCACTGCAGTGCTCGATCACTACAGCGGATTATCTCAGTGCTGCACTCCAGCGCTGACACGTCACCTCACACACCATGCATCAGGCACGGTGTGTGAGGCACTCAGTAACTGCCATTGCCATAACTAAAAAAAAAATCAATGGGAAGACTCTTAAAAAAAAAAAAAAAAAGGGCAGAAATGGGATAAAAAAAACATTTTTTTTTTTTTTTTTTATCATCCTGTTAGAACATGCAGATTTGTGTGCAGAAAATTCTGCACACAAATCTGCTAAGTGGGCACATATCTCAACTATCCTAAATGGAGACTTAAAGGGGTTTTGCACTCACCTGTGACAGTGATATCTACACAGCCTGCAGGCAGTCACTTGATATTTGTCACTTGACTGGCTGTCGTCCTTTACTTGCCTGTTAGATTTGAAGTGTTGTAGATGTGATTGTCGTTTGTGCCTCTGTATTACGGCAGTCCTTCAGCGTTGGCTCTGTTCACACTAGCTTTCATGGCTAGAGTGGGTCAACGTAACCCAACGATTGCTGCTCCTATTTGTTGTTACGGAACAGCAGGCAACTGCTAGTGATGAGCGAGCACTACCGTGCCAGGGTGCTGTGGTACGCATAAAGACCAGTTGGATGATCAGATGGACACGACTCGAGTCCCCTAATATAAAGGAAGTCAATGAGGAACTCTACTATTTTTCTGGAAGATTTCCCGGAAAAATGCTGGAGTTCACATTGACTTTCATTATACTCTGGCATGACTCGAGTACCCATCTGAGCATCCAACTGCTTGTTATGAGACCCAAACATGGTGGTGCCCGCTCATCACTAGTTACGGGTACAGAGCACCCGAGCATGGTAGTGCCCGCTCATCACTAATTACGAGTACTGAGCACCCGAGCATGGTAGTGCTCACTCATCACTAGTTACGAGTATTGAGCACCTGAGCATGGTAGTGCCCGCTCATCACTAGTTACGAGTATTGAGCACCTGAGCATGGTTGTGCCCGCTCATCACTAGTTACGAGTATTGAGCACCTGAGCATGGTTGTGCACGCTCATCACTAACTACATAATATAATGAAGACACTGATGACCTCCCCGACCATACGTGGTAAATTGAGGATAAAGTTTTATTACCGCTGATCAATAGGATTGCATAGGACCCCTTTAGGGAAAAGAAAATGTCGTAGCAGTAATATCTCTATCCTGGGCAGTAGCCATGTCTGTATCACATGATGATAAAACGCTTGTTCCACACAAAATTCCGAAATAATACATAACCTATTGTGCTTTCGTAAGCAATAACCATGTGCTAGAAATGTCGGTACTGCTGTACCTGCATAGGATTGTCTGATGCGGCTGACACCGGCAGAAGTCTAAGCACATCACCTTGTCCCTGAGGTTCTTGATTATTTCATTAGTCCTTTCCATTTTGTGGCTTTCTTGGCTGTGCAGCTGGTGTAAAAATCTGGTTAATTGTGCATTTATTTCTATGCAGATTTCATTCTGTTTTTCAGTTTAGATTTAGTTTTGTGATGTCTTACAATAAATTTAAATCTGTTCCAAAAAATGTGACAATTCTGTACCACATAGTCCGCGGAATCGAAAAAATACATGGTGCATTTTTTTTTTTTTAATTTTTATTCCAGTTCCCAAAATTGAGCTGTACATTTGCAGAATTTCCATGCAGATCTTGTAATTTAAAGCTCCGCTGCATGAATTTGGCCTAAATTGTAATCTCTCCTAGCAAGGTTGCCTTTGCTAGCAGCCTGGGATGGAGCACAGTACGGACCGGTGGTGCAGATACTGCTGATCTGAACTGTCAATCTTCAGGAGTAAGTGCTCCTCTTCCCGCAGAGGAGCGGTGTACTCCTGAAGATACAACTTAAGAAGACCCCTTTTAAAGCAGGCTATAGATGCCTGATGTTGTGTATCCGCCTATGCCTCTATTTTTAAGACCTTGTCTCAGCAGCTCATAAAGGAGGGCGAAGTATAAGGATACATTAAAAATATCAGCGGCCTCACTTGGACATGCCATGTCCATATGCATTAAATGGACCGCTATTTGCAGACCCTGATCCTCAAGTCAGATTCATTTCTAAAAGGGGTTGTCCAGGTCTTGTATATTAATGACCTTTCCTGAAGATAATCAAAATTGGCCTAGTATTTGTCTGTACGGGGAAGTGCTGTATACTGAACGATGGCAGCTGTGTTGGCTTAGGCTATATGCGCACGTTGCCTTTTTTTTTTTGTGACCACAAAGATGCAGCGTTTTGGCTGCTAAAAACGCACCAGTGGCAAAAACGCATTAGTAAAAACGCTTGTGTTTTTTTACCGTGTTTCGATGTGTTTCTGAGTTTTTAATCTCTGCGTTTTGCTATGTTTTCCCAATGCATTGCATGGGTGGAAAACGCAGAAAAGAATTGACATGACCAAATTATTTTATTTTATTTATTTTTTTTTTTTTCAGCTCAAACGCAGCTAAAAAAGTTGTGTGCGGACAGATAAAATGAAAACTCAGACTTTTCCGGGGAAGCAAAGTCATGCAGTTTTGAGCCCAAAAAACGCACTGTGCGCACAAAGCCTTAAAGGGATCCTGTCAGCTGATTCATGCTGTCTGAACCAAACTTCTTCTTTTTTGCCTTTTTGAGTCCATTTGATTATGTGCACACATGGCATATGGACAGTGGATTTCTTTATTGAACATCTGCGTATTACAGTAATTACATTTTAAGAAATCTCCATATACTCCAGAGGTAAACTGGTGTTAACCTATGAAGCAGATTTCACTTTGTAACAAAATCCACAACAATTTGTCATGGTAGATGTCCAGCTGATGACATTCTACCACGTGCACATTTGTAGAGGATGTGCCACTTGCTTAACTCTTATTTATTTTTTTTATTTTATTAAAGTCTGAGCTCCACTGATTCTGACGTCTTTTCCGTTTTGCGATTTGTCGCTCCATTGCAGAGATATTCACGGTTGTTGCTTTTGCAGCGCAGTATGTGAAGTCTCTGCTTGCAGACCAACCTTCACCCCTGCCTCCCAGATATGGTCAGTTACAGCTCGGCAACTGATCCAGCAGTGTTAGAAGCTGTGATTTGGAGGGGTAAAGACACACACCCATTGGGAAGATGCTAAAGAAATGCTCAGTTGGCAGTTACAAGTGGAGATTTCACATACTGCGCTCCAAAAGCATCAAATGTGAATATCTGCAGTAGAGCGATGAAGTGCAAAACGGGAAATAGTGGCAGAATCAGGGGGTATAAGGATTTTACTCATTTTATTAGCACGTAACCGGCCCTCTAAATAATTTGGCAAGCTGACATGGGTATTCTGCATACATAAATGAACTATATGAATACTGTTTTTTTTTTTGTTTGTTTTTTTTTTTTCTCTTCTAGAACTCTCATCTATTGCTATAAAGTAATTTATTATTTTTCACCTTTTTAATCAACAAAACAAGTTTTATCTGCACCTACTTGCATATAAAAATAGAGGAACGGCACTTATACATGAAATACGGGACCAAAAATCACTTACGGGTACAAAATAGAAGTTCTCTATAGGGTCATATAATGTGTATATATAGTCTGTCTATCTGTAAAAATAGCTACAATACCTCACTAAAAATAGGATTTGTTTTTATATGCTTTCTGGTAATAAAATCTGCATAGAAGTCTTAGCTGTACATGCGGATTCCTTATAAAAATCTGCATCATTTTCACGCAGTGGTCTGCAACCGGTAGCGGCTGGAGGTTACAGGTCTCTGGTGATGGAAGCGATCGGTCAGTAAACCCCCCTTGCTCTAACCCGACGGGTAATAATATGGCAGGTTCCAAATTCGGTGTGAGAATGTTGGGAACAAGCTTTGCGTATTCCTATCCACATAGCTGGACACGGTCGGTATCTCCTCCTTGTGTGGGCTCGAATCTCCTCCAATTGTGAAGTTGACGGGGCAGTTTGCATTCCACATGTCCAGCAGCTTCACCTGTTGGTTTTCTCTTTCCAAGGAGTTCAGGAAATCCTTTAGGACTTGCTTGAAGATATAGACAATTTCCCAAGGTAGCACATCATTCTCTGCCAAAACTTCTCGAAATCTAAGAGCAAAATATGTGGTTAATAACTTATAGATATAACGTGTTTCTCTTTGCTTTAATTTTGCATATGAAAAGTAGAAGAAATTACAGTATATTGCATCATGCACCAAAATAGCTATGATGGACTATTTCTTGCCCAATTTTTTTTTTTATGTATAAACCTATTAACACTAGAAATCCCAGAAATTTCGAGCACCCCCCTCTGAAGTCCCGAAAGAGGGTCAAATGACCCTTAAGGCCCAGTCATACACAACGACTTACCAGCGATCCCGAAAACAATGCGACCTGATAGAGATCGCTGGGAGGTCGCTGGTGAGATGTCACACAGTCAGACCTTACCAGCGATGCAGGAATGATACAGGTCGCAGTAGCGACCTGTATAACGATCTCAGCAGTCACTGTGACCCTGTCACACAGCGATGGGTCCTGCCCAGCAGGGCATCTCCTTCGAAGAAAATGACCTGGACCATTCTGCAATGACTAGAGATCTCACAGCAGGGGCCTGATCGCTGGTAGGTGTCACACATAACAAGATCGCTAACTGGATCGCCACTGCGTCACAGAAACCGTGACTCAGCTGCGATCTCGCTAGCGATCTCGTTGTGTGACGGGACCTTTTAGTCCAAACTGAATAGAACTAACTAGAAACTAAATGGCTAAACTCAATGGGAAAACAACAACCTCCTGTGGTGCGACAGTAATTGCCTTAATTACAGAACAAAAGACGGTGATTACAGTATGTTAGCTAAAATCCTTCAGGTCATTTGATGCGTCTCTAGGTTCCAAAGGTAGAAATGTTAAATGACCCCTCTCTGGGACTTCTAGTGTTAAAATGACCTTCCATAATTGCATTTGGAAGTGGTCTCCTAGATGGTGATGGCCTGTAATCTATAGAGGAACTGAAAATCTGGGCTGGGCAAAGATGTAAACCTACCTAACATAGGATCTAATAGTTAGGTTAGGCCCCACTCACACTTGCGCTATTTTGACGCAAACTGAATCCGTCAGTAATGTAGTACAGTTCATTTATTTACAGTGGAAGCGCGACACCATGTGGACACAAGCGGGTACTGCATGACACACTCGGCATATTAACGCGCTTCCACTGTAAATGAACTGTACTACATTACTGACGGATTCCGTTTGCGTCAAAATAGCACAAGTGTGAGTGGGGCCTTATTGAGCAGCCTAGTAGCTGCCACTAACTGCAATGAATCGAGCTTGCTCCAGTCACTACTGATTTAACTATTTATTTTTATTGACGCTATAGTCCTGCGCCCATGAGATTGCAGTGAGCTATCATTACCTTGCTTTGGAGGCTGGGGGCCTATTAAAGGTCCCCATTAGTGATGAGCGCGCACTACCATGCTTGGTGCTCTTAATGAGCACTTGGATGCTCGGATGGGTGTGACTCAAGCACCAAAGTTTAATGAAAGTCAATGCGGTACTCTAAACATTTTTCTAGGGAATTGTTCAGAAAAATGTTTTGAGTTCCTCATTGCCTTCTATTATATTCTAGCACTCTAGTTGTGCCCATGCAAGCGTGTGTGTGTGTGTGTGTGTGTGTGTATGAAAATATAAGTAAAACCAAACAAGCTTTGTTCCAGTCATTGGTACAACTTTCTCGACTCCTTGTCTAACATCGTGCTCAGCAGATGTGACTGGGAGTCAAATGGGAGCAGAATGTCAATCAAGGAGCTCTGGGTGTGATTAGTGCCCTCATAGTATAATGAATGCTGACTGCACTCTGCTACGGCTCTACCCTGGTGACTGCATGTAGGCAGCTGCAGGGAGAATATAACTTCATTCTTTCCCTGTAGCTGCACTTCGATAATAAAAGGGAACCTGTCAAGTGCAATATTAACCTAGAACGACTAGCAGTTCTGGGTGCATATTTCTAATACCTGCCCCAGATATAATATCCCAGGCTATACTAGCACACATAGAGACCTTTACAAAAAGTATTTCTAACGATCCTTTATGATATGCTAATGAGCGCAGGGACTAGTTGCAAGGGCGTTGGGTTCTGCGCTCATTCCACCTTCTTAGCATGTTAGCGCACACACTGGCATATTAACATGCTATTCAATGCTGCATCCCCAGCAGTGACGCGCAAACCTGTCTGTCACTGCTTCAGAACGTCGGGCTTGGTCAGTGTGCATAAGTCCAGGCATTTCCGATCATGCACACTAGACCTCTCTGAAGCCGAGACGCATACACCCAGCTTCATAGTGTGCATGTCCGGAAGTGTTGGGCTCTGATCATGTGAACCAAATCCAGCATCTGAAGCGGTGACAATGGACACAGGTATGCGCGTCACCGCTAATGAAGCTGGGCACTGAATAGCACGTTAATACACCCCACCCCTGTGTGCGTACTAAGAAGGCGGCATAAGGCCATGTGCGCCAGAACGTTGCGTTCTGCCGTGACAAATATTCTGCAGCGTTTTGTCACTGCATGTGCGTTTCAAAACTCAGCCGAAAAGCTGTGTTTTTAAATGTATTTGGAGTGCAGAATGGATGCAGAATTCATGCGTTCTGGATGCTTGCTCTGCCATACAGAGTGGGAAAAGCATCCAAAATGCACAATAGAAATGACATGTTGCTTTTTTGAACGCAGCGATTCGGCCACAAATTTCAGCATGCAAATCGCTGCGTTCTAAAACGCAACGTGCTCATGGAATTTGCACAGTTTACATAGACTTTGCTGGGGAAGCAGAACGCATGCGTTTATGCTGCAGTGCAAAGCGCTGCGTAAAGGCATGCAAAACTCACATAGCCTTAGAGCAGACAATAACGCCATTCCGAATAGTCCCTTCGCTCATTAGCAAATCATAAAGGGTCTTTAGAAATACTTTTTTTTTCCAAAGATCTCTATCTATGCTACTAGATACAGGGATTAGCAATATGCACCCAGGACTGCTCGTGGTTCTGGGTGCATATTGCATCTGACAGCCTTAAAGGGAACCTATGTGCGCACGTTGCGTAATTACATGCAGTTACGCTGCGCTTTGTAGCGCAGCGTAACTGCATGCGTCCTGCGTCCCCTGCATAATCTATGGAGATTGTGCAGGGGCCGTGCGCACGTGGCGTCTTAGAGCGCAGCGCTTCGGCTGCTGCCCGAAGTGCGCGTTCTAAGAAGTGACATGTCACTTCTTCCGTGCGCTTTGCTGGCAGGCCCTGCTCTGTCTATGGGAGAGGCTGCATGCAGAGCGCACTTTCTCTGCCGGCACCATACGCTTCAGAATGGAGCTTTTCAGCTGCGCTCTGAAGCGTACCTTTTTAGGTGCGGTGCAGAGTGCGCACATAGCCTAACTGACACATAACGTTAAGGCTGTGTGCACATGATGCGTTGTTGATTCTGTGTATTTTTCCTGAATCAAGTGTGTGTGTGTGTGTGTGTGTGTGTGTGTGTTTTTCAAATCCACAGCATGTCAATGTCTCCTGTGGGCACACGGAGTTTTATGTGCAGATTTTCCCCATAGACTTACATTAGATGTGGGAAATCTGCAGTTAAAAAACAAAGGAAAAAAAACATGCACATGCTGTTTTTTTTTTTTTTTCAATTTGAGTTTTCGCTGCGGAAACAAAAAACGTATGTAATTTGCCCCTACATATATCAATAAGATTTTTGTTGACGTGAAATACCAGGAAGAATAAAAAGCAAAGCTGATTTTAAAACACAACACACCAAAAAAAAAACCCATGAAAAAATTCAATAGAAGTGCAAGTAGCTTAATTTACATAATAAGTGCAGAAATTCTGCAACATCAAAAACTCACAAAGAGCTCATTGCGGGAACGTAGCCTAAAGCCTGCTGATTATACTATGGCTGCAGATTTTTTTGTTTTTGCTGACAGGTTCCTTGTTCCGTAACATTTATGTCAGCTAGAATAAAAAGCAGCCACAGGTTGGTTAGGAGGACCCACCATTGCAATGTATAGAGAAGGAAGCGTGTAATGCCTTATTATTCCTGTAGAGGCACTGCAAGGGAATTGACACTTTCTATTGATTCCCCCATTACTAACCTAAGGGGTGCTTCACACACAGCGAGCTCGCTGCCGAGATCGCTGCTGAGTCACGCTTTTTGTGACGCAGCAGTGACCTCATTAGCGATCTCGCTGTGTGTGACAATGAGCAGCGATCTGGCCCCTGCTGCGAGATCGCTGCTCGTTACACACAGCCCTGGTTCGTTTTCTTCAAAGCCGCTCTCCCGCTGTGACACACAGATCGCTGTGTGTGACAGCGAGAGAGCGACAAATGAAGCGAGCAGGAGCCGGCATCTGACAGCTGAGGTAAGCTGTATCCAAGATAAACATCGGGTAACCAAGGTGGTTACCCGATATTTACCTTAGTTACGAGCCTCTGCAGCTCTCACGCTGCCTGTGCTGCCGGCTCCGGCTCTCTGCACATGTAGCTGCTGTACACATCGGGTTAATTAACCCGATGTGTACAGCAGCTAGGAGAGCAAGGAGCCAGCGCTAAGCAGTGTGCGCGGCTCCCTGCTCTCTGAACATGTAGCTGCATTACACATCGGGTTAATTAACCCGATGTGTACTGTAGCTATGGTAGGAGAGCAAGGAGCCAGCGCTCAGTGTGCGCGGCTCCCTGCTCCCTGCACACACAGCTGTGCGCTGGTAACTAATGTAAACATCGGGTAACCATACCCGATGTTTACCTTAGTTACCAGTCTCCGCAGCTTCCAGATGGCAGCTCCGTGCAAGCGCAGCGTCGCTTGCACGTCGCTGCTGGCTGGGGGCTGTTCACTGGTCGCTGGTGAGATCTGCCTGTTTGACAGCTCACCAGCGACCATGTAGCGATGCAGCAGCGATCCTGACCAGGTCAGATCGCTGGTCGGATCGCTGCTGCATCGCTAAGTGTGAAGGTACCCTAACTAGTAGGGGTTATCCAAAGGGAGAACACCTTTACTAAAGAGTTTGTTCACTACTTTAAATGTTTGACACCTAAGGAGAGGTCATCAAAGTCTGATAGACCGGTGTCCGAAACCCGGCATCTTATCAGCTGCTCAGTGCCAGTAGCTGTAGCAGGCGGCAAGAAATGCTCAGTTCCGGAGCTGCCTCATCTTCAAATAGTGGCCGCAGCTGGGTACTGCACATCTGTCTCTTATTGATGTGAATGGGAGTCAAATGTGCAGTACCTGGCCACAGCTGCTATCAGAAGATGGGGCAGCTTTGGGACTGAGCATTTCCATAATCCTGCTACTGACACTGATAACAGCTGATTGGCCCAGGTCAACACCCCCCGCATCCCCACCAATCAGGCTTTAGTTGATAAACTGGTTTTAAATTTATTGATGCTGGCATAATTTTTGCTATTAGGTTTTTTAACATAAATCACAGAAAAAGAAATTTACTCCTAAAATACTAAATTTGAGGTTAAAAGGTAGGGAAGGAATGAAAAAAATAAAAAAACAAAAAACTCCCAATAACACTAAGGGGTACTTCTCACATAGCGAGATCGCTGCTGAGTCACGTTTTTTGTGACGCACCAGTGACCTCCATTAGCGATCTCGTTGTGTGTGACACTGAGCAGCGATCTGGCCCCTGCTGTGAAATTGCTGGTCGTTACACACAGTGCTGCTTCAATTTTTGGACGTTGCTCTCCCGTTGTGAAGCACACATCGCTGTGTTTGACAGCGAGAGAGCAAAGATCTGAATGTGCAGGGAGCCGGCTTCTGGCAGCCTGCGGTAAGCTGTAACCAAGGTAAATATCGGGTAACCAAGTGAAGTGCTTTGCTTGGTTACCTGATATTTACCTTGGTTACTAGCGTCCGCCGCTCTCAGGCTGCCAGTGCTGGCTCCCTGCACACGTAGCCGGAGTACACATCGGGTAAATAAGCAAAGCGGTTTGCTTATTTACCCAATGTGTACTCTGGCTAGGAGTGCAGGGAGCCAGCGCTAAGTGGTGTGCGCTGTTAACAAAGGTAAATATCGGGTAACCGAGCGCTTGGTTACCAGATATTTACCTTAGTTACCAAGCGCAGCATCGCTTCCACGCGTCGCTGGGGGCTGGTCGCTAGTGAGATCTGGCTGACAGCTCACCAGCAGACCATGTAGCGACGCACCAGCGATCCTGACCAGGTCAGATCGCTGGTGGGATCGCTGGAGCATCGCTAAAGTGTGACGGTACCCTAAGTGTGGAGAGAACGCCCACTATCCAAAAAAGGAAGGGGGTGTGATAAAAAAAAAAAACCAGCTGGTTGAAAGTGAACCAGTGGGTGATCTATCCGAATAAGGATACCACAACACTGATTACCTTATGCTAATATCTTTATGACAGTTAGGGGTGCTTCACACACAGCGAGCTCGCTGCCGAGATCGCTGCTGAGTCACGCTTTTTGTGACGCAGCAGTGACCTCATTAGCGATCTCGCTGTGTGTGACACTGAGCAGCGATCTGGCCCCTGCTGCGAGATCGCTGCTCGTTACACACAGCCCTGGTTCGTTTTCTTCAAAGGCGCTCTCCCGCTGTGACACACAGATCGCTGTGTGTGACAGCGAGAGAGCGACAAATGAAGCGAGCAGGGAGCAGGAGCCGGCGTCTGACAGCTGAGGTAAGCTTGTAACCAAGATAAACATCGGGTAACCAAGGTGGTTACCCGATATTTACCTTAGTTACCAGCCTCTGCAGCTCTCACGCTGCCTGTGCTTCCGGCTCGCTGCACATGTAGCTGCTGTACACATCGGGTTAATTAACCCGATGTGTACAGCAGCTAGGAGAGCAAGGAGCCAGTGCTCAGTGTGCGCGGCTCCCTGCTCCCTGCACACACAGCTAAGCGGTGTGCGCTGGTAACTGATGTAAACATCGGGTAACCATACCCGATGTTTACCTTAGTTACCAGTCTCCGCAGCTTCCAGACGGCGGCTCCGTGCAAGCGCAGCGTCGCTTGCATGTCGCTGCTGGCTGGGGGCTGTTCACTGGTCGCTGGTGAGATCTGCCTGTTGGACAGCTCACCAGCGACCATGTAGCGATGCAGCGATCCTGACCAGGTCAGATCGCTGGTCGGATCGCTGCTGCATCGCTAAGTGTGAAGGTACCCTTAGACAAGTTACCACTATCAGACGATCACCCACAAAACATTCAGCCCAGTTGATAATGCACAAGTCGGACATAGACAATCTTGTCACAAGTCAGATCAGTCTGTAAGGTGTAGTCATCAATTACATAGTCCACTATCAAAATTTGAGCATCCCCAAAAGATTGATGGGGCAAAATAACTTAAAAAAATTCAACGCGTTTCACCTCTCAAAAGAGGTTCATCAGGGGTATATGGGCCAGAGGACAGACTGGAGCTACAGCAACTCGGTCTATGCAAAGTCTTACTGGACATGTAGGACATCTGTTACCTGCGTGTTCTTCTGCTGCTTGATCTGATACACGGCAGATAGTGAGGACTTATGATGTACACATATTGTTAGCTGTGCTGTCAGCCTCCTTTTGAATACATTTATATGTTACAAGCCTTGTGGGAAATAAAAATACCACCAATTGGCTGCTACAGTGAATCTGACTTTTTTTTTTTTTAAACTTTGCTTACTGGAGATGAGTTGCTAAAGGATTTTCCTGGAAAAGAGGCTTCCTAATCCAGCAGCTATGCTATAAAGAAAAACTTTTGGGTGCTGATACATCAGGAGCACCTAGCCTACTGTCATCAGACAATCTTTTTATGGTGGTCCCATATTATATTATATAATTTCTTTTTGAGAGAATGAATACATTTATCTATGAATATTTCTATACGTGTGTGTGTGTATACACCTGATGAACTTCTTTTGACAGGTGAACAGCGTTGGATTTTTTTTTCTTGATCTTATTTTGTCCCACAAATCTTCTGGGGGATGATCAAATTTTGATAGTTGACTCTATGTAATTGATGACTACACCTTACAACAGGGGTGGGGAACCTCCGGTTGACATTTTTTGCAGCCCCCGGGCAGATTTCTGGGGCCTGCAGTGCTGGGGCCGCCGTCCCTTTTAAATGACCACATGCACTGTTTGAGCGAACCAATGGGCTCTCCCGCTGTCCAGTGTTGGCGTGATCAGCGGTGTGTGCCCGCCCCTCTGCCCTCTGGAGTGATGTGCCCGCCCCTCTGTCCTCTCGTGCTGTGTGTGTGCCCACCCCTCTGCCCTCCGGCCTGCACTGTCTCCGGCGCTGTGTGTGCGCTCGCCTGCACTCTGCTCCCCATCCAGTACTTCGTTGCACACAACTCTGAGGGGGATGGTACACAATCAGTGCTGTGTGTATCACCTCAGGTTTGTGTCTCCCCAGTAATGTCAGGGCTCTGCAGGTGCTGTGTGCAGAGCCCTGATATTACTGGGGGGCAGTGCTGTGTGCCCTCCCAATGCTGTGTATCACCCCCAGTGTTGTGTTCCCCCAATGATGTCTTTGCCCCCAGGTGTGTGTGTGTGTGTGTATGTATCCCCAGCCCCTCTTGTGTTGTGTATTCCCCCCCAGCGTCTCCTGTTGTGTATGCCCCCCAGCCCCTCTTGTGGTGTTTGAGGCCAGCGTCTCCTGTGACTTGTACATCACATTGGAGATGCTGGGGGCATATACATCACAGGAGACACTGAGGACATACACAACACAGGAGGGGCTGTGGGCATTTACCGTATTTTTCAGACTATAAGACGCACCCTGGTTTTAGAGGAGGAAAATTAAAATTTTTAGCAAAAAATAGGGTCATGACAGTTATGGGGCATGAATCTGCTGCTGACACTGTTATGGGGGTAATGTCCCCAAATTCTCTACTAAGTTGCCGCATCCTGGTAATGATCCTCCTGCCTTGTATATACAGTATATGTCCCTCATGCTGCTATATACCGTCATCCTGCCATATGGCTGCATCCTGATACATACTGGCATATGGCCGCATCCTGCTATATACCCAGTCATGGCATATACCCCCATCCTGCTCATAATATACCCCCATCCTGGTGTATGGCCGCATCCTGTGGCACATAAAAAAAAAAATAAACGTTCATACTCACCTCACCTTACCTCACTCCCTGCAGCATCGATCGTCCTCCTGTCTGTCAGCGGCAGCGCCGCTGAGTGGAGGCGTCCCTGTTGCCCTGCTGCATCGCGATCATCTCCTGTGTCTGTGCCGGCGTCTGCGTGTGGACATGTGCGCACAGCGATGACGTCATCGCTGTGCGCGCCGCTAGTCTCTATCCAGCCGCCGGCACAGACACAGGAGATGATCGCGATGCAGCAGGGTAACGGGGACGGCTCCACTCAGCGGCGCTGCCGCTGACACATACTGAAGGATGAGCGATGCTGCAGGGATACGGTGAGTACTGTACACCGATTCACTGCTCCCCGCGCTGATGATGATGCGCCGGGAGCAGCGAATACAGCCGCACATGATCACTCCAGGCCGTAGTTGCCAGGGGTGATCATGCGGGCCGGCTGTTTATCCCCCGCCCATCCCGCGGGGGATGGGAGTGCATATTAAATAAGCGGGTCCAAGTGGTCACGGCAGGCTGCTACAGCCTGCTCGTGCCCCCGATGACCCGCAGCACCCACATTCCCCGCAGCCACATTCAGACCATAAGACGCACTTTCCACCAACATTTGGGGGAAAAAAAGTGCGTCTTACGGTCCGAAAAATACGGTACATCACAGGAGGGGCTGGGAACATATATATGTCCCCAGCTCCTCATGTGATGTTATGTGCCTCCAGTGTGTGTGTATGTGTATATACAGCAGTCCCAGCGTTTCCTTTCTGTTGTTTATACGTCCCAGCGTTTTCAATGTGATGTATATGCCCCCAGCCCCTCCAGTGATGTATGTGCCTTCAGTGACTTCCTGTAATGTATATAGAGCAGTCCCAGAGTCTGTGTTATATGTGCCTCCAGCGTCTCCTGAGATGTATATACAGCGTCTTTTATGTGATGTATATGATTTACCAAATATTATTATGACAAAGAGTTGACTGCGCTCCAGACCAAGACAAACCTGAAAAAGCAGTTGTGAGAAGCAACATTATTAGTATCACCAAACATCCCAGCCGCACCAAAGAGAAGATGCTCCGGCCATCATAGTAGGGGTGAGTTAATTAATTGTTTGACCAAATATAGCAGGGTCATTTTCACATTGATAATTTTATACGGCCCTCCCGAAGGTTGGTAGAAATTTCCAAATGGCCCCCAGCAGTAAAAAGGTTCCCCACCCCTGCCTTACAGACTGATCTGACTGTCTGACTTGTGACACCATTGTCTATGTCCGACTTATGCATTATCAACTGGGTTGAATGTTTGTTTTTTGAGTGATCGTGTGATAGTGGCAATTTGTGTCTAATTTGGTCATAAAGATATTAGCATAAGCTAATCAGTGTTGTGGTATCCTTATTCGGATAGATCACCCACTGTTTTTGTTTTTTTTTTTTTTTTTTTTTTAAATCATGCTCCCTTTCTCTTTTGGATAGTGGCCGTTCTCTCCACACTAAGGCTGTGTGCACACGTTGCGTTTTTTACCGCGGAAACGCTGCGTTTAGAACCGCAGCGTTTCAGTGGCAAATTGCATGCGTTCAGCTTTCACAGCAAAGTGTATGAGAAAGCCGAAAAATCAGTGCACACGCTGCTTTTCTAAACGCAGCGTTTTGGATGCCAAAAATCGGTGCGGAAAGAAAAGCAGCATGTCATTTCTTTTGTGCGTTGTGGCTGCGTTCTCTCCCCCATTAAATCAATGATGTGGGGTCAGAACGCAGCTACACCGCAGTGAGCTGCTTTGTCGGCACACAGATCGCAGGCATTTACCTGGAAGTGAGGTCAAGAGGTTTCCTGTTGACCTCACTTCCTGGCAAAGTCCTGGAAAGCCCCCGGTGTCGCCAAAGTGCCCGCCCCTCCCCCCTCCCTCCCGAAAATCCAACATGGCCACGCGCACAGTAGCGCACCGGCCGCCCTGCTCCTATGATTTCTGTCGCATGTGCCTTGAGACATGTGACAGAAAAATGCCCCCCAGGCCCTGCCAGGTCACCCCCTATTCCCCCGGTATTCCCCCTTACCTGTCCGGTCGCAGCGCTGATCCCCCCCCCCCCCCCCCCCACGCGGCCCCCTCCTCCTTCACAGTGCACGCTGGCCGGTCACATGAGCAGAGCAGCTGACAGCCAGCACAGTGTTCAGAGAGCTGTGCTGGCTGCTCGCACTCTGCAGCTGTGACCTGGGGAGAGTGGGTGCAGATTTTTGGCACCCACTCTCCTGAGATGGAGGGTCTGCCCTCCTAGAAAATGGGGGATACGTTCCCTGAACGTGCCCCCATATTCTAGAAGGTCCAGAGGCGACGTGGGACGTCCAAATGGATTTCTGCGGACCCATGTTTTTCAAATTTTTTGATTAAATTGGAGAACAAGGGAATGATTTGTGGAGTGTTTTTTCTAATAAAATTTTTTGTCTTTTTCTTTTTGCTTTTGTTTCCTGTCAATTAGTTATGTCTGGTATCTGATAGACGCTGTGACATCACTAATTGCTTGGCTTGATGCCAGGTGACATTACACATCTGGTATCAACCCCATTTATTACCCCGTTTGCCAACGCACCAGGGCGCGGGATGAGTTGGGGCGAAGCGCCAGGATTGGGGCATCTAATGGATGCGCCACTTCTGGGGCGGCTGCGGCCTGCTATTTTTAGGCTGAGAAGAGTCCAATAACCATGGCTCTTCCCACCCTGGGAATACCAGACCCCAGCTGTCAGCTTCACCTTGGCTGGTGATCTAATTTGGGGGGACCCCACGTTGTTTTTTTTTTTTTAATTCTTTATTTATAAATAAAAAAAAAAGCCTGGGGAGCCCTCCAAATTGATCACCAGCCAAGATGAAGCTGCCAGCTGTGGTTTGCAGGCTACAGCTGTCTGCTTTACCCTGACTGGCTATCAAAAATAGGGGGGACCCCACGCCATTTTTTTCATTTTTTTTTTTTTATTGGATAAATACTAAGCTAGGCACCCTTTAGTGCCACATGAAAGGTACTAAAGGTGCCAGCTTAGAATATGCAGGCGGGGGTGAGACGTTATATATATTTGACATCCCTTCATCCATTGACGCTTTTTAGGCTGTGTGCCCACAATCAGGGTTTGCAGCGTTATGGGCGCTGAGTGTTTTCCCTGTGTCCATAGCGCTGCGTTGTGCAGTAGAAGCACAGTGGAAGGATTTTTGGAGATCCCATGCCCACTGTGCTTCTTTTCTCCGCAGCATAAACTGACCGGTGGCGTGGCTTCCCGAGCATGTCAATTTATGCTGCGGAGACGAGAGTGTTCTCTGCAGGTAGCATAGAGCTCCACAGCAGCCTGAACCCAAATCGTGGGCATGGGCAGCTGCAGGAAGGCTGACACTGTGTACTAGACGCTGTGTCGCTGGATCATGGCCACATAGCCTAAGGCCCCTTTCACACGTCAGTGATTCTGGTACGTTTGTGCGTTTTTTTTTAAACGTACCAGAATCACTGACATACGCAGACCCATTATAATGAATGGGTCTGCTCACACGTCAATGATTTTTCACTGCACGTGTCTCCGTGCAGCGTACCCGCGTGTGCGTGATTGCCGCACGGAGACATGTCCATTTTTTTCTGGCATCACTGATGTTCCACGGACCACGCAGTGGTGTGATCCGTGAGACACGTGCCAGGAAAAAAAAAACGTGCTTTTAAAATAAAAATCATTTTTACTCACCCGGCGTCCAGCGATGTCCTCTGCAGCCCGTGCAGCTTGCTGCTTCTGAGCCGGCTGATTACTGTCGCTAATATTCATGATGCGCGACACAGCCGACCCGGAAGCAGCTGCTGCGGGGGTCAGCACCAGCCAGATGCTGCACCGCGGGAGCGATCAGCACCATCGGGAGTGGGCACAGGCGAGTTGATTTCTAAGTGCAATCACGGGCCACGGAGAACGGAGCCCGGATTGCACTTAGACAACCCATGTGTGACGTGATTCACGGCACACGAAGGGAGATGTGCGTGTTTTACACGCCAGTGAAAAACGTAAGTGTTTTTCACTGACGTGTGAAACGGGCCTAAAAGTGAGAATATTGTTGCTACAGCAACATTTTGGGGGAAGTAGCTGTGGATTCAAAATGCTTAATATACCCCTGAATAAAATTCTTGAGGGGTGCAGATTCCAAAATGGGGTCACTTGTGGGGGTTTTCTGACATATAGGTACCCAAGGGGCCCTGCTAATGTGACATGGTGCGCGAAGTTTATTTCAACTTTTCCAAAATTCAAATGGTGCTCCTTCCATTCCAAGCCCTTCCATTTATCCAAACAGAATGTGGAGAAGGAAATGACCTCACAGGTTTTTTTTTCCAAAGGTCTGTGTTCAACCAACTTTATTAACACTGACAAGTCTTTAAAAAACGCACCTGAAAAACGCATGAAAAACGCATGCGTTTTCGATGCATTTTTCTCAAAAAGCATTGTTTACAATTCTCCCCTCTGCCAGAGGGTGCGTTTTTTTTTCCGCGCTGAAAAAAAAGCAACGTGTGCACATAGCCTAAAGGGGGCTTTACAAGCTACGACATCGCTAATGCGAACTCGTTGGGGTCACGGAATTGGTGACGCACACCTGGCCGCATTAGCGATGTTGCTGCGTGTGACACCGACGAGCGATTTTTGCATCGTTGCAAAATCGCTCATCGGTGACATGGGGGTCCATTCTCAAATATCGTTACTGCAGCAGTAACTAGGTTGTTCCTCGTTCCTGCGGCAGCACACATCGCTCCATGTGACACCACAGGAACGAGGAAGCTCTCCCTACCTGCCTCCCGGCCGCTATGCGGAAGGAAGGAGGTGGGCGGGATGTTAAGTCCCGCTCACATCCGCCACTCCGCTGCTATTGGGCGGCCGCTCAGTGACGTCGCTGTGACGCCGCACGGACCGCCCCCTTAGAAAGGCGGTTCGCCGGTCACAGCGACGTCGCCAGGCAGGTAAGTATGTGTGACGGGTCTGGGCGATGTTGTGCGGCACGGGCAGCGATTTGCCCGTGTCGCGCAACAGATGGGGGCAGGTACCCACACTATCAATATCTGGACCGATATCGCAGTGTGTAAAGCCCGCTTAAGTGTTATTGGGAGTTTTTTATTTTTATTCCTTACCTTTTTAACTTTGAGCCTCAATAAATTTTGTATTTTAGGAGTAAACTTCTTTTTTCTGTGTTTTTATTTTAGGTTTCATTAACAGTTTCACATAATTTAACATTTACAGACTGCACATTACTGGAAGCAAAATGAGTTAACTGAGAATCCGTCAGTAAGCTTTTTCTGATGGGAAGTTTGTATCTTGTTCATCTTCGGCTGGGTTAAGATTGCCCTATTGAAAGTCAGACCAGTAGTGTACTGGCTGTGTACCACTCATTGCAGACGGGCGCTGGAGCTGCCTTAAATTACATGTATTATTCTGTTCCATTAAAAAAAAAAGCATGGCTGCGATGTTTTTGTATTTATTTTATTTATTTATTTATTTATTTTTTTTTTTTTTAACCCCATAGCGACGGCCTAACGTCTCAAGACGTCGGAAAAACAGGGTACTTATTCTGTTCCGACGTCCTGAGACGTCAGGCCGGAAAAACCCTGTAGCGCCCCCCAGTGACGAAAAATCTCGGGTTTCAGCTACCGGGGGTAGCTGAGACCCCCCAGATTATGAATCGGGGTGTTTTTTATGCACCCCGTTAATGCGATCGCCGGTATACGGTGTATACCGGCGACAACATAAAAAAAAAATAAATGGCTGGTAAAATTTATTTATTTCTCATCTGACGTGATCAAACATGTCAGATGAGAAATAAATGTGAGCCCTTAGTGCCCCCAAAGCCCCCGGTACCGGAGAAATCCATCCAACCCCCCCCCCCTCCGGAAAATCCAAGATGGCGCCGACGCGCGCTGAAAACTCCCGCTGCCTCTGCATTCATTTCCCTCCGATCTGAAATGATCAAACATTTCAGATCGGAGGGAAATGTCCCCCTCCTGACCTCTCCTCCGGTACACCGGAGCTCTTTGGTCCCTGGAGCCCCCTCCAGTTCTTCAGAGCCCCCCTCCGGAGCGTGCAAGATGGCGCCGACGCGCGCTGAAAACTCCCGCCGGCTCTGCATTCATTTCCCTCCGATCTGAAATGATCAAACATTTCAGATCGGAGGGAAATGTCCTCCCCCTGACCCCTCCTCCGGTCCACCGGAGCCCTCTGGTCACCGGAGCCCCCTCCGGGTCTCCAGAGCCACCCCCCCTCCCCCGCATTCATTCTGCTCTTTCTGCCGCATGTGACACGTCACATGCGGCAGAAAGATGTCCCCAGGTCCCCCCAGGTCCCACTAGGTCACCCCCCCCCCCCATCACCCCCCCCAGCCCCCGGTCATACGTTACCTGTCTGGTGATCCGTCCCGCGATCACGCCGCCTCCTTCTTGAATGCTGGCGGCGCATGCGCAGACAGCGGCTGTCAGCTGGATTCCTCCCCCGGTCCACAGTGGAGCAGCCTGTGCATCAGCGACGTCAGTCTTGCAGGGACGCTGACGTCGCTGATGCACAGGCTGCTCCACTGTGGACCGGGGGAGAGTGAGTGCAGAATCAGCAGTCTCTCCATGTGAGGAGTGTGGTCCTCACATGGAGAGACTGCTGTTCCAGAAAATGGGGGGTACGTTCTGTGAGCGTGCCCCTCATATTCTGGAATGAGGTTACTGCAGGTCACTCTGCCCTAAGTTGGACCGGGGCAGTGTGAGTGCAGTATTCTCAGATTACTGCACCCACACTGCTCATGGAGAGCTTGCTCTTCCAGAAAATGGGGGATACGTTCCCTGAACGTGCCCCCCATATTCTAGAAGATCCAGAGTCGGCGAGGGACCTCCAAAATGGATTACAGCGACCGTAATTTCTTTATTTTCAATAAATTGGGGAAAGAGGAATGTTTCGGAGTTTTTTTTTCAAATTTTTTTTTTTGTCGTTTTTTTTTTGTGTCTATTACTTGACTGGGTTAGTGATGTCGGGTATCTGTTTAGATGCTGTGACATCACTAACCCCAGGGCTTGATGCCAGGTGACATTACAGCTGGTATCAACCCCATATATTACCCCGTCTGCCACCGCACTAGGGCGCGGGATGAGCTGGGGCGAAGCGCCAGGATTGGCGCATCTAATGGATGCGCCACTTCTGGGGCGGCTGCGGCCTGCTATTTTTAGGCTGGGAAGAGTCCAATAACCATGGCTCTTCCCACCCTGAGAATACCAGACCCCAGCTGTCCGCTTCACCTTGGCTGGTGATCTAATTTGGGGGGGACCCCACGTTTTTTTTTTTTTTTTTAAAAAAAACGCCTGGGGAGCCCTCCAAATTGATCACCAGCCAAGGTGAAGCTGTCAGCTGTGGTTTGCAGGCTACAGCTGTCTGCTTTATCCTAGCTGGCTATCAAAAATGGGGGGGACCCCACGTCGTTTATTTTAATTATTATTTTTTGGGGGGGCTAAATACAAGGCTAGGCACCCTTTAGTGCCACATGAAAGGCACTAAAGGGCGCCAGCTTAGAATATGCAGGGGGTGGGACGTTATATATGTTTGACATCTATCCATTCATCCATTGTAGCATTTTAGGCTGTGCGCCCACAATCGGGATTTGCAGCGTTTTGGGCGCAGAGTGTTTTCCCTGTGTCCATAACGCTGCATTGTGCAGTAGAAGCACAATGGAAGGATTTTTAGAAATCCCATGCCCAATGTGCTTCTTTTCTCCGCCACAAACTGACCTGTGGCGCAGCTTCCCGAGCCTCAGCAGATCAATTTATGCTGCGGAGAGGAGTGTTCTCTGCAGGTAGCATAGAGCTCCACAGCGGCCTGAACCCAAATCGTGGGCATGGGCAGCTGCGTTCTCCCGTGGACAACACTCACATCTCTGCAGGAGGCTGACACTGTGTACTAGACGCCGTGTCGCTGGATCATGGCCACATAGCCTAAAAGTGAGACATTGGTTGCTACAGCAACATTTTTGTGAAGTACCTGTGGATTCAAAATGCTTATTATACTCCTGAATAAAATCCAGTTTCCAAAATGGAGTCACTTGTGGGGGGTTTCTAATGTATAGGTACCCAAGGGGCCCTGCAAATGTGACATGGTGCCCGCAATTTATTTCAACTTTTCCAGAATTCAAATGGTGCTCCTTCAATTCCAAGCCCTCCCATTTATCCAAACAGAGGTTTTTGGCCACATGTGGGGTATCCCTGTGCTCATAAGACATTGGATAACAACCTGTTGGGTCCACGGTTTGTTGTTGTCTCTTGAAAAAGTGAGAAATTTGATGCTGAAGCAACATTTTTGTGAAAAAAATGAAAATTTTCAATATGGCAACCTAAGCTTATCAAATTCTGTGAAGTATTCGTGGATTCATACTGCTCACTATACACCTAGATAAAAGCCTTGAGGTGTCTTGTTTCCAGAATGGAGTCACTTGTGGGGGACCTCCACTGTATAGACACCTCAGGGGCTCTCCAAATGCAACCTGGCGTCCGCTATTGATTCCAGCCAATTTTGCAGTCAAATGGCACTCCTTCCCTTCCGAGCCCTGCCATGCGCCCAAACAGTTGATTTCCACCACATATAAGGTATCGCCAAACTCAGGAGAAATTGCACAATAAATGTTATGCTGAATTTTTTTCCTTTTACTCTTGTAAAAAAAAAAGCTACCTGGTTGAAATAACAATTTTGTGGTAAAATTTAATTTTTTTTTTTTCATGGCTCAACGTTATAAAATTCTGTGAAGCACCTGGGGGTTCAGGGTACTCACCAAACATCTAGATAAATTCCTTGAGGGGCCTAGTTTCCAAAATGGGGTCACTTGTGTGGGGTTTCTGCTGTTTAGGTACCTTAGGGGTCCTCCAAATGTGACATGGTGCCCGCAATCTTTTTCAGCCAAATTTCCTTTCCAAAATTCAAATATTGCTCCTTTCGTTCCAAGCCCTCCCATTTGTCCAAACAAAGGTTTCAGACCACATGTGAGGTATCACCGCGCTCATAAAAAAAGTGGTTAACAAACCTTGAGGTCAAATTTTTGGAATTACCTCTTGAAAAAGTGAGAAAATTGATGCTAAAGCAACATTTTTGAGAAAATTATTAAAATTTTCAATATGACAACGTAACGTTAACAAAATCTGTGAAGTACCTGTGGATCTAAAATGCTCACTTTACCCCTAGATAGAAGCCTTGAGGGGTCTAGTTTCCAAAATGGTGTCACTTGTGAGGGGTTTCTTCTGTTTAGGTACCTTAGCGGACCTGTAAATGCAACATGGTGCCCGCAATCTATTTCAGCCAAATTTGCTTTCCAAAATTCAAATATTGCTCCTTCTGTTCCGAGCCCTCCCATTTGTCCAAACAGAGGTTTCTGACCACATGTGGGGTATCGGCGCACTCATAAGAAAGTGGGGAACAAGTTTTGGGGTCCATTTTGTTGTGCTATTTCTTCTAAAAGTGAATAAATTTGGGTTAGAGCAACATTTTTAGGTAAAATTTATTTTTGCTTTTTTTTCATTCCACATTGCTTTTGTTCATGTGAAGCACCTGAAGGGTTAATAAACTTCTTGAATGTGGTTTTGAGTACTTTGGGGGGTGCAGTTTTTAGAATGGTGTCACATTTGGGTATTTTCTGTCATCTAGGCCTATTGAAGTCACTTCAAATGTGATGTGGTCCCTAAAAAAATGGTTTTGTAAATTTTGATGTAAAAATGAGAAATCGCTGATAAACTTTGAACCCCTCTAACTTCCTAACAAAAAAATTTTGTTTCCAAAATTGTGCTGATGTAAAGTAGACAAGTGGGAAATGTTATTTATTAACTATTTTGTGTCACAGAAATCTCTGGTTTAACGGTATAAAAATTCAAAAGTTGAAAATTGCTAAATTTTCAAAATTTTTGCCAATATTCAATTTTTTTCTTCAATAAACGCAAAAAATATAGTCCTAAATTTGGTACTAACATGAAGTCCAATATGTGACGAAAAAACAGTCTCAGACTCACCGGGATCCGTTGAAGCGTTCTAGAGTTATAACCTCATAAAGTGACACTGGTCAGAATTGCAAAATTTGGTCTGGTCATTAAGGTGAAAATTAGCTCCGTCACTAAAGGGTTAAGGCTGGCTTCACATTAGCGGTATTTTGCCACAAATGCAGTACAGTTTAATACAGTTCACTGGCATCGCGGAAAGCTCCGCTCACATGCGGTCATGTGACCACAGCATATGACTGGAGCTTGCCACGATGCCAGTGAACTGTATTGAACTGTACTGCATTTGTGACAGATCCGGATTTGCGGCAAAATACTGCTGATGTGAAACCAGCCTAAAGGCCGCTTAACACGCAACGACATCGCTAACTAGATGTCGTTGGGGAGGTCATGGAATTTGTGACGCACATCTGGCCTCGTTAGCGACATCATTGTGTGACACATACGAGTGACCGCTAACTATGCAAAATACTCACCAAATCGCTGATTGACACGTCGTCCATTTCCCAAATATCGTTGCTGATTTTGGACGCAGGTTGTTGGTCGTTCCTGAGGTAGCACACATCGCTACATGTGACACCCTAGGAACGACGAACACCGTACATGCGTCCTCTGGCAATGAGGTTGGTGTGACTTTCATGCGGCTGGTCTCCGCCCCTATGCTTCTATTGGACGCCTGCCGTATGACATCGCACGAACCGCCACCTTAGAAAAAAGGTTGTTCGCCGCCCACAGCGACGTCGCTAGGAAGGTAAGTATGTGTGACGGGTACTAGCGATTTTTGTCCGCCACGGGCAGCGATTTTGCCTGTGACGCACAAACGGCGGGGGCGGGTATGAAAGCTAGCGACATCGCTAGCGATGTCACTGCGTGTAAAGCCCCCTTTAGTCTCTCATCTTTCTGTTCTGCAGTCATAGCTCAGCAAAAGGGAATTAATGGCAGCTCGAGATCAGATTCATACTCCTCGGCCCATGAATCACAGAGCAGCTCGTTATTGCAATAGCCTTCTGTGTTTCTCATGACATGGCGTTTTACAGATACCATACTGTTAAAAGCCGGGCAAGGATTATCAAATTAAGATAACTATATGGCTAGTCCAAGAGGCTGGTGCCCGCCTCTTCTGCCCACCCCCTCCCTTTGACTGACGGGTCTCTTCCTATTGACTGCAGTGATAACAGATCTGTTCTGATTCATGCAGCTTTTGCTCTGGGCAGTATCAATTGGCTGTTAATTTCTTTACTAAAAAAAACAAACCAAACCTTATCAATCAATGTATTCAGTTTGTAATGTGAAGTTTGCTGACAGATCCCTCCTAAATCCTGCAAATTTAGCATTGAACATGCCTACATCTTGCACATATCATTGAAACTATGATGACTATAAAGTTGCAGGGTGGCATGAGAAAAGGGATTGAAGGACTGAGCAGATTCTTAGTGTATGTATCGTGTGGGTGTATATTATATATATACACATACATATTATAAAAATTGTACAGTCCAAAAGTTTGAACACACCTCATTCAAAGAGTTTTTTTTATTTTCATGACTCTACCATTTTTAGACTCACATTGAAGGCATCAAAACTATGACTTAACACATGTGGAATGAAATACTTCACAAAAAAGTGTGAAACATCTGAAAATATGTCTTCTATTCTAGGTTCTTCAAAGTAGCCACCTTTTGCTTTGATTACTGCTTTGCACACTCTTGGCATTCTCTTGATGAGCTTCAAGAGGTAGTCACCGGAAATGGTTTTCACTTCACAGGTGTGCCCTGTCAGGTTTAATAAGTGGACTTTCTTGCCTTATAAATGGGGTTGGGACCATCGGTTGTATTGTGCAGAAGCGTGGTGGATACACAGCTGGTAGTCCTACTGAATAGACTGTTAGAATTTGTATTATGGCAAGAAAAAAAAGCAGCTAAGTAAAGAAAAACGAGTGGCCATCATTACTTTAAGAAATGAAGGTCAGTCAGTCTGAAAAATTGGGAAAACATTGAAAGTGTCCCCAAGTGCAGTGGCAAAAACCATCAAACGCTACAAAGAAACTGGCTCGCATGAGGACCGCCCCAGGAAAGGAAGACCAAGAGTCACCTCTGCTGCAGAGGATAAGTTTATCAGTCACCAGCCTCAGAAATCGCAGGTTAACAGCAGCTCAGATTAGAGACCAGGTGAATGCCACACAGAGTTCTATCAGCAGACACATCGCTAGAACAACTGTTAAGAGGAGACTTTGTGCAGCAGGCCTTCATGGTAAAATAGCTGCTAGGAAACCACTGCTAAGGACTGGCATCAAGCAGAAGAGACTTGTTTGGGCTAAAGAACACAAGGAATGGACATTAGACCAGTGGAAATCTGTGCTTTGGTCTGAGGAGTCCAAATTTGAGATCTTTGCATCCAACCACCGTGTATTTGTAGAAAAGGTGAACGGATGGACTCTACATGCCTGGTTCCCACCGTGAAGCATGGAGGAGGAGGTGTGATGGGGTGGGGGTGCTTTGCTGGTGACACTGTTGGGGATTTATTCAAAATTAAAGGCATTCTGAACCAGCATGGATACCACAGCATCTTGCAGCGGCATGCTATTCCATCCAGTTTGTGTTTAGTTGGACCATCATTTATTTTTTAAACAGCACAATGACCCCAAACACACCTCCAGGCTGTGTAAGGGCTATTTTACTAAGAAGGGGAGTGATTGGGTGCTACGCCAGATGACTTAGCCTCCAGTCACCAGACCTGAACCCAATCGAGATGGTTTGGGGTAAGCTGGACCACAGAGTGAAGGCAAAAGGGCCAACAAGTGCTAAGCATCTCTGGGAACTCCTTCAAGACTGATGGAAAACCATTTCCGGTGACTACCTCTCAAAGCTGATCAAGAGAATGCCAAGAGTGTGCAAAGCAGGAATAAAAGCAAAAGATGGCTACTTTGAAGAGCCTAGAATATAAGATATAAGACATATTTTCAGTTGTTTCACACTTTTTTGTTCAGTATTTCATTCCACATGTGTTAATTCATAGTTTTGATGCCTTCAAAAGTGAATCTTCACTTTTGAGTCATGAAAATAAAGAAAACTCTTTGAATGAGGTGTGTCCAAACTTTTAATCTGTACTATATATCTATATCATAAATGTTTTTTTTTTTTTTCTTTTTGCACTGCATTTGACTCAAGGCATGACATTAATCACCTAATATTGTTATAAGAGAAGGGTTACCTGCTCAGCACGGTGCCTGTGTGGCACGGCTGGATCTGGGCGCACAGCACCTCCAGCTGTTTCTGCTCCGTCACGGGGATGCTCGGCTTCAAGCTGTAATCATTTCTCAGCCAGTTATAATCCGCTCCCGTTTTCTGTCCCCTCTGCTCGTTCTCTATCTCGTGCAGCAGACGCTCACGTTCTCCCAGGTGCCATTGTAATTCTCTTAATAAAGTCTTGGTCACCACCTCCGAGCCCGGGTATTGCGTGGACTTGTCAGTCTCTGCTTTGGACCATTTCATCCAACCGAAGAATGGCATTTTCTTTTCCTTTGGTCCTAGAATTAAATTTCATATCAATTCATCACAATTTAGAATCTCATCCAGACACTGTACATTTTTTTTTTTTTTTGCTATTTTTAAAACTATTACTTTTTTCATTCCTTTACACCAATTTACCTGAAATTGGAGGCAGTATGAATACAAAATAGCCAAGCAATGCAATATACAATGGTTCTTGCTTATAGTTTACCTTTAATTCCCACGCTGCTGGTTATTTCGGGTCTCCTTTCTTTAGTCCTGGACTTTGCTTAAAGGTCTGGCAAGGACGCCTGTTTAAAACGAAGGATGTGACGTTTCATTAGAGTCCAGTGGAGATCTCCCTTTACTTTCGGGCTAACGCTGCCTTCTTGGCACCAGAGCCGAATAGAATCCTGGCTGAGGGCATCTGACCAGATTAGTGTCTGGCTGTGCACTAAGTGCATCTGCTGATGTGCAATCCCTTAAAGTTGGACGTGTCATGTGACCTCGTTGTACCCGTATATATCACCCCCCCCCCCTCCTGCAATCCACAGAGTACTCATATACAACTTGCAATTCAATGGGATGTTTAGTTAACATTTAGATAAGATCTCTGCTTGCAATATTTGACTACAAAGGAAAAAGGCACTGTCCTCAGAGGTCTGGCAAGAAGACGTGAGCCTGTACTGTTAAATGCAAAAAATAAGTACCTACCATTACGATGGCAGTGCCGAGATGAAATGTCCTCCTTGCTGTGTAGGACGAGTCATTCGTTCATGTCCTGGCGATTTTTCTGTGCACTAAAGGTCGCTGAAGCAGTGTGGTGTGTTTTTTTTTTTTTTTTTTTATTTTGTCCCCCCTCCTTTTTTCCCTCTTCCGTTTCAGTTCTCTAGTCTCTTTTTATTAGTCTGAACCCCAGGCATGAGGAGACAGCTTCTCTCCTTACTTCCTTTCCGAGATGACTGGTTTTACAGCTCAGATTTTTTTTTTTTTTCCTCATTGTTGCATTTTTTTTTCCCTTCCCTTTTTATCCCAGAGATGTTGGATTGTTGGCTAGCAGAGGCTGCGTTAATGTGCCCTAGATGCCATACAACATAACACATGACGCGCATGGCAGCTATTAAATCCGATATTATACACTGGAAACATTCAGATGTCAACACTAATAATGCTCAGCTGGAAGCTTTTCACATTGCATTGTATATGGTACTATGAGAACGTGGAGGAGCCGGCCACGTAATGACAGAACTGTCTTTGCAAATTTCAAGACAAATTGAAAGCATGACTTCTTACCACCTTTTTTTTTTATTTGTTTTTTTTTTTTTTTTTTTTTCTAGAGGATGCAGTGATACGGCCATTTCAATGGAGCATCTTGTCTGTTTTGTCACAATAGCCGGATTATTTTACAACCCTTAAAGGGAACCTGTAGGGTTTAAAGGGCATCTGCTTTGCAAACAGGAGGAGCTGCATAAAGTATTAGTAAAAATTTTTTTATTTTACTTATTTCAATCCCTAGTGTTTGTACACATGAGTCCAGTGGGCGGTCCTATTCAGTGACTAAATGCCGCTTTACACTGCTATCTTGAGATCGCTAGCGTGCGTACCCACCATCATTTGTGCGTCACGGGCAAATCGCTGCCCGTGTCGCACAAAATCGCGCGGACCCGTCACACTACTTACCTTCCTAGTGACCGGCGAACCGCCTCTAAGGGGGCGGTTCGTTTGGCGTCAAAGCGATGTCACTAAGCGACCACCCAATCAAAGCGGAGGGGCGGAGATGAGCGGGACGAACATCCCGCCCACCTCCTTCCTTCCTCATTGTGGGTGGCCGCAGGTAAGGATATGTTCCTCGTTCCTGCGGTGTCACACGTAGCGATGTGTGCTGCCGCAGGAACGAGGATCATCATCATACAAGAAGCAACAACGATAATTGGGAATAGGGGGGCATGTCACCGATTAGCGATTTTGAACGTTTTTGCGACGATTCAAAATCGCTCATAGGTGTCACACGCAACGACATCGCTAACGCGGCCGGATGTGCGTCATAAAGTCCGTGACCTTAACGACATCGCTTTAGCTATGTCGTAGCGTGTAAAGCGGCCTTAACTTTATATGTCAGTATGCAGAGATGTCTGTCAATCATTAGCTAGAACTGTCCACTGGACTCATGCATACATCAGGCGTTTCAATGAATAAAATATGCTATATTGAATCTTTTTGGTTATATCATTCAAGCCTGCTGCTCTGCTTTACCATACTGTCTCTACATCTTGACAGGTTCTCTTTTTAAATAGTAATTTCACCAAACTACATACATTGTTATGTACACTAAAGTGCACACATGGCAATTAATGTAAAATGAGGCTTAACTCAAAACTAATGTACTTGACTCGCCCAGTTCTTGTACAGACTAGAGGTCCCAGCTGCACAGTCCCTGCGCAGACTGAAATGACCCTATCTGGATGACTCAGATGATCACTTTAACCTTTGCCTCCCAAGCGGCCATCAAGGGTTCCACGTACCGCCCTTTAAGAATCCCGGGGAAGGGGCTGAGTAAAATTAAGGTAAATCAGAAGTAACAATATGCCATGAGAAACATGTAGCAGACAGGCTGTAATTCCAAGCAGAGTCCACTTAGAAATATCACCAGTGGGAGATGCAAGCCCGAGGAGGTTTTAAATAGTTGCACCTACTGGGTGATATGGCAGACTGAATTACAACATTGGAAACACTTGTTGGCAGAAAAGCAATGAGCACACAGTGTCCACACAGAGACAAAGTGTTCAGAACCAGGACAGTGACTGAACCTGACTGTGGCTCAGTGGAGAGGGAAATGGGCCACTGCCCAGGAGACTGCCAGATCAAATCCAAGGCATGACCTTAAAGGGAATCTGTCAGGTCCCTTATGCGTTCTAACGTTCGGAACCACAGGAGTCTTCTGAGCATGCGCAGTGCATGTCTGAAGCCAGGAAGCAAGCACCCGGATAACAAGGCTGCGGGAATGGAAAGTCCGCACACACTGGATCTCGAGGCGCGACGGGGACGTCGCTCATTTAAATCCATGGTATCCTAACCACAGGGACGTGATACCACGAAAAACATGCAAACACCCACAGGGCGATGCGGAGCCTAGGGGACAAGAGCCCCTGCACATTTACATACTGAACACATAAGTAATAAAACATATTTTTATACATTCATATTACACACGATTACAACACAGGTATGGGTAGGAAGAGGTTACTAGGCCACACATCACCCTGCTTCTAGGTTAGAACGCATAAGGGACCTGACAGGTTCCCTTTAATACTATAAGAAACTTTAATGGATATCATCAGAGAAATATCCTTTCTCCACTTATGAGCCATTTCTTCTTTTATTCCCCCTATTGATCTCGTCATTTACTCCGAAAAATAAATTTCCGTCCCATCTTGAGCAGCTCACTGAGAGATCTGGTTACGGCTGAATATTAAACAGTCTGTCAACCTAATAACCACCCCCCCCAAAAAAAAAACAAACAACAAAAACAGTTCTGCTAATCTATCATAGAGGACTCAAAGTTTTCTTTGATATGGTTATCCCCAAAATATTTATGCATTATGCAAATGAACTTGCACAGAATTCTCTTTGCACTGTACCCCCCTTGTTGATTGACAGTGCCTGCGTGCCCATAGCAATTGCTGCAGGAACTGAAAACTTTGTTGTACATGCACATTCCCCTGTCCTGCCTTCAGCAGTTGCTCGCGCAACCTGTCCACCATGAATGAGTGCAGTGAGCGGCTGCAGCAGACACCGATGAGGGTCCTGTGGCTCCTGAACATGTGCTGTATAGAGACAGAGCAGGAGTCCCCCGTATCAGTGTGTACCCTTTATGGGAAATATAGCAGCTAGTATCAACTCAATAGCTCAAAGAACTGAAAATTTAAAAATGAAGCCTGAAGAAGGGTCAGTGGTGCCGTCAACATGTTGGCTTTCTTGACCATGAAGTGAATTACCTGTATGATGGACTCCTTGCTAGAGATCAGTTACATTTTTTGAAAAGCCAGAAAACACGTATTTGGTAGACTTGTTGCTGCAGTCATTAGGAGAACTTTTAACTATAGCAATAAGGGATGGGAAATATACGGCCAGGAAAAAAGTATGCAGCTAATTTCTTTTGAGAACCCAGTTATGAAAAGTTGGCATGAAAAACAGATGACAAATTATGAATGAAAATAGAGGAGCAAGAGAAACCAACTACAAACTAAAATGTGTCTATACAAATGCAGAGTATGGAACACAAGCAAGGAGAATTGGCGCTCCTAACACGGGAAGAGATGTCGGGGGCATCACTGAAACTTGATGGGATGATGCACATGATTGAAAGGGAATCTGTCCCAAGATTTGTCCCCTATAAGCTGTGGCAACCATCACTGAGCTCTTATATACATTATTCTAGAATACTGTATGTAAGTACCCAGACCGCTCTGTATTAAAAAAAACAACCACCCCAACGTTTACTTTACTCGTGGGGTGGTCTGTTCTGATGGGTGTCGCTGGTATCTGTCTGGCACCTCCTATCCTGCTTTAATCACAATCCTCCTTCCCTGCTCTTGTGGATGATTCATCCTACGGTTAGGTGGATTCATAACTGGCTCAGTGATTATACTCAGTGGTAGTAAATGGTTGCGCTTCCAATTGGACGAGTGTATCAAGTGGGGAACCACAAGGCTCTGTCTTGGCTTCAGTGTTCAAAATTTTAAGAAATGATCTAGAACTAATCAAATTTAAAGACTATGCAAACCTAGGTGGGATAGCCAAGTCTAGGGAAGACAGAGCAAGGAAGCAAAAGGATATAAATAAGATTTAACACTGATCAGTGACTAATAGAACAGTTTTTTCTTTTTTTGTGTTTTAAATAAAAACTTCACGTTAACAGGATCAGACAATAGTTAGAATAGTATTTGACAGTTAGAAATGCAAAATTCTAAATCTGGACAAGAAAATGAAAATAACATTTACAGAATGGGAGAAATAGAACTAAGCAACAGCTTGTGTGAAAGACTACTATTAGATCACAGACTATACAGGAGTCAACAGTGTGATGCAGCAGCAAAAGGCAAACAGAGTTCTGGGATGTATTAAGTGAAGCACACAGTCTAGATCACGTGAAGTAATTATCCCCCTCTACTTATCTTTGGTCAGACCTCGGCTTGGAATACTGTGTTCCCTTCTGGGCACCACATTTTAAAAAATACAATCGGAAAAACTGGAGCAAGTTCAGATTAGTCCTATGTCCTACGAGGAACTGTTAAAGGATCTCAATGTTTAGCTTGTAAAAAAGACGAGAAGGCTTAATAGCTGAAGGGATGTCTGTAGAGGGTTTTTCCTTATTCTCATTTGCACATGGAATGAAACTGAAAGGGAGAAGATAAAGATTAGATATTAGAAAAAACCTTGACCGTGAGAGTGATCAATGAGTGGACGTCGGCCACAAGAGGTGGTGAGTTCTTTAATGGAAGCCTTCTAACAGAAGCTGGATAGACATTGGTCTGAGATGGTTCAGAAAATATAAAAGATATACAGCCGTATCTTCCGTACCCCAACCCTCACCACACTTGGATTCAAGAAAAAGTCCTGCAGCTCGATGGTCCAAATATAACCAAGGAAATGTCCAGATGCCACAAAGTTATTGTATTGCGAAGATCCTTCAATCAACTTTTACACTTCCCACCATCCACACCTCCTGCCGCCTCCAACTGAAAAATATTTCCCGGATTCGTACATTCCTGTCCCAAGAAGCTGCAAAAACCCTAGTACATGCTCTTATCTCCCGCCTGGATTATTGCAACCTCCTGCTCTTTGGCTAACAGTTTTGAACCCCTACAATCTATTCTAAACTCTGCTGCCTGGCTAATCCACCTGTCTCCCCGCTACTCCCAGACCTCTCCTCTCTGCCAATCCCTTCACTGGCTTCCCATTGCCAAACTACTCCAGTTCAAAACATTAGCCATGACCTACAAAGCCATCCACAACCTGTCTCCTCCCTACATCTGACCTAGTCTCCTGGTACTTACCTGCACGTAACCTTCGATCCTCGCAACATCTCCTTCTCTACTCCCCACTCGTATCTCCTCTTCCCACCATTGCATCCAAGACTTCTCCCATGCCTCCCCCATACTCTGGAATGCTCTGCCACAACATATCAGACTCTCGCCTACCTTGGCAGGCTTCAAAATGAACTCTAAGGCCCCCCCCCCCCCTCTTCCAACAAGCCTACAACCTGCCGTAACCCTCAGTCCGCTATAGCGCAGCATGACCAGCTCTACCCTAACCTACTGTATCCTCACCTATCCCTTGTAGACTGAGCCCTCGCGGACAGGGACCTCTCTCCTCCTGTACCAGTCTGTGCCTTGTATTATTTGATTATTGTACTTGTCCCTATTATGTATACCCCTTTCACATGTAAAGCGCCTTGATATAGATAGCGCTATAATAATCTGCTCTATATTTATTCTATGATAGAAAATACGGGGTTATACATAACTATATATATATATATATATATATATATATATATATAATATTACATTGTCCATAATCTTCACATGAGCCGTACACACCACAAGCATATATCAATCGTTGCTAAATGAGTCCTCTAGTGTGACTGAGCTGTCAAAGTCCAACCTCGACTAATGTGAAATATAGTGTCCAAATAAAACTATTGATATTGCAAGCCAACTATTTGGTAAATATGACCACTAACATTCTTGGCCTCCATAAGGCTGCTTTCACACATCCGGCTTGAGCTCTGCGGCTCAATCCGGCTGTGCAAGCTATGCAACGGATGCGGTGAACACACCGCATCCTTTGCATACGTTTTTCCTTTGCGGCCAGTCCGGTCTTTGCCGCTTGCGGCATGCTACTGAGCATGCGCAGTGGCAAAAACCGCATGCGGCGGCCGGATGCGGTTATTGCCGCATCCGGCCGCCATAGGCCTGCATTGAAAAATGCGCCGCATCGGCCGAATGCGGCGCGATGCGGGTTTTTTTTTTTTTTTTTTTGCTGCACGAAAAACGTGCCAGGCAACGTTCCATCCGGCCGCCGCATCGGCTAAATCTGCCGCATGCGGCAAAAACCAGACGGAACGCAAGGCCATGCGGCACAATGCGGCACTAATTAAAGTCTATGCAGGAAAATCGCAACCGGCAGCAAAAAAAAAAAACTGTTGCGATTTTCCTGCAAAGTGCCGGATTGTACCGCATTGCAGAAACCGGAGCTGTGAAAGCAGCCTTAGGCTATGTTCACACTAGAAAAATGATTTTTCTTAAGAAATTTCTTAAGAGTGAAGGATTAGTGCACCTGCGTTAAAAAACGCATCAAAAACACACCTGCGTTTTTGCCGGGTTTTCGGTGCGTTTTTACCGCTGGTTGCTCCCTGCGTTATTGTGCCAATTATCTATGGAAAAAAACGCAGTTGGCTGCAGAAAAGAAGGGACATGCTCATTCTTTTTCTTAAGAAAATCTACTGAAAGAATTTTCTTAAGAAAAAAAACGCAGTGTGCACAGCTAATTTTTTTTGCCATAGGTTTTGCTGGGGAATGTCTGCAGAAAGGTTACAAGAATTTCTCAAGAAATTTCTGCAGCAAAAACGGACCCAAAACGCAGTGTGTGAACATAGCCTTAGTGTTAGAGCAGATAGACCTGGGTAATCCAGCCAGGGGGCCCATAATGTCAAATTTAAGTGGGGTTCCTCTGTTCTGAAAAACAAACCTTTGGAGAAGAAGCATATAATTAATTTTGGGAATTTATTCTTTTCTATTGGGAGGGTCGGCTTCCTTCCAATGAAGAGCAGTTGGCTTCCTAGCCTGATAGAGCAAACATAGAATAGATAATTGATGAACCTCCTCGACTGGTAAGCCACCAACATCGCCCAGTAGCCAAACAGGCTCCAATAGGACTGTACATTCAAACGCGCTATTCGTTAAGTTTAGGGCATCTCTACATTACACGGCATAAGTCAGGGTTGGGATCTATCTATAACACAACAAGTCTACGTGATAACCTATATTATGTAGTTGCAGGGGAGGATTATACACTCTGTGAATTTAGTGTTGTGAGAGCCGTTGTGGTTTACTCATTGGGGACAATTTGAAGAATCTCCTCCCCAATTGAACCTACATACTGTTCCCACTTGATTTTAAGGGTACAGCCCTTTATTTTGGAGGACCTGCTCAATCAAACATTTGTAACGGAGCAAAGCAATGGCTCTCGTCGAACCTTTTCAGATTATATTATAAAAGATTGCATTTCCCGATTCCCGTACCTTGAATGAATGGGGTTTGTCTGTTTTGCAATGTAAAAGCAAATCTCACTTGTAGGCACCTGGGAAAATTTGGCCGCTGCGCTGGTATCTAAAGGACGCTTTGTGTACATAGCTCAAGTCTCGAGCGGTCACTGTAACTTATCGGGGCTGTTAAGGATATCGTTGGGGGGAGATTTGGAGCCTCTTCTCTTCAACCACTTGGAATCAGAAGGGGTTGTCCGATTAGTCGACAACCCCTTTTAAGTGAACATCAAAGTTTCCCCATTGTAAAACGGGCTAGCACAGTTCCACGATTTGCGTTTGTGGGGTTGTCACGTCACACGAGCCCTGTGTATAATCAGCTTCTGTCTCCCCACCTTTGGATCAAACAAAATCAACAGGAAGTGAGTGCTGCGGCTGCACTGACTTCCTGTTGATTGCTTGTTTGGTCCGAAGGCTGGGAGACAGAAGCTGGCGCTGATTGTATGCGGTGCTCGAGTGACGTGACATCGTGTGAGCCCCGAGAACGTGAACTGCGGAACTGTTGGAACAGTGCCGATACAGGAAGTTAGTATAGGCTTTTTTTACCTGGGGGGGAAACAAGGAATCCAGAAAGGTTGTCCTAGTAGTGGACAACCCCTTTAACTGTTGTAACGATTCTTCGTTTCCCCTGTGGTGGCGCTGCACTGGACGGAAATACTTGCTGCTTGATACTCCCCGTGATAGCTGCTGATCATTTGTGGATCTTGGCAGTGGAATGTGTAGTTTATTTGGAGAAGGGGAGGGGGATATTTTTCCAATGAGATGTCCAATTTAGACAGCCCCTCTCTTTTTAGAGATCACATTTTTCGATGCTCTTTCCTAGATTTACCCTGGCTAGTGTTATGTGGTAAATAATTTGCTCTCCATAGCCGAGCGCGATCAGGGCACATCGGATTGTTCAGTGTCACAGTTGCTCTCTATCAATAAGAGCAATTAAACAAAATGCCTGAAAGCGCTTCAGCAACACTTTGACGTGCACCGAATAGACAGTTTATTTCCACCGTGCAATGTAATAATCCCTCAATGAAGGAGGAGAAAATCTCCACTAGACTTACTCATCAGTTGATTTACAGTAATACTTGCTGTGACGGAAGGTTGCGGTGTGTGCCCTGTGTAATATCCGTGTTTTGTGTTTTTTTTTTTTTTTTTTTTTTTTTTTTTTTTTTTTTTCCAGGGCAGCATCTGAAGTGTCATATATTGCGGAGTTCAGGCACCTGGAAGAACAGGAGAGGCAGAAGTGTGCCGATGGTGAAGACCCAGGTATTCTCATTTCATCTACCTTCAAGTAGCAAGTCATGGCCCAGATACAATTTACCTAGGCTGCCAAAATGAATAATAAAGACTTCTCATGATTACACCATTTGTCGTGTGTTTCACATCGTATTATAGGATGATATGTGGCCAAGAGTTTAACCTCTTAGCAACATGTGCGTCATATGTGCACAGTTATTGTACAGATGCGGCTCAGGAGCTGATCATACTCTATACAGCACAGGTACTGACTGTGTTACACAGCTGGCACTCCCGAGAGTAAGTGCTGTGGCCGGAGCTAGTTCAGATTGCAACACTTTAAAGGGAACCTGTCACCAGATTTGGCGACTATAATCTGTGGCAACCACCAGTGGGCTCTTTTATATACAGCATTCTAACATGCTGTATAGAACATAAAATCACTTACGGGGCGGTGCGGTGACTGGTCAAAAGGGTGTCTCCGTTCTCCGGTACCGGTGCCTTCTCTTTCGGCCATCTTTGTCGTCCTGAAGCCAGTGTGCATGATGCGTCCTACATCCTACACACTCTTACATTGAGGTCCTGCACAGGAGCACTTTGATCTGCCTTGAGCAGCAAATCAAAACATTGTAGTGCACCTACGCTGGATCTCAGTGCTGGCAAGTGTGGATGACATAGGACTCGTCATGCACACAGGCTTCAGAAGGACAAAGATGGCTGAAAGAGGCGCCGGTACGGAGACTCCCAATCGACCAGTCAGCACTTCACCGCCCCTTAGGTGAGTATTATAAAGTGATTTTTACGTTTTACACAGCGGCCTGGGCTCTTATATACGGCGTTTTAACATGCTGTATATAAGAGCCCACTGGTGGTGGCCGCAGCTTATAATCACCAAATCTGGTGACAGGTTCCCTTTAACCTCTTGGATGCCGCTGTCAATCATGACAAATGTTGAAGAGGTTTAGAAATTAAAAAGGGCATTTACTTTTGATGCTTGTCGCCGCCAGGCTATAACAGTATGCTAATTGTGTTCTTAAAAACTGGTACCTAATGAAGGCCCCCCTATCTGCCATGTTGGTACACCTCTAAAGCCAAAGCTTCACCATCGCTGGTCTACAGAGACCGGTAATTGTGCAATAGACATTAATACTACTATGCTATGCTCGGGTGCTTGATACTCGAAATGAGCAGGTCAGACGTTCAACTCAAGTACGTTGAAGACTCAAACATTTTTCCATAAAATATTTGAGTTTCCCATTGACTTCCATTATGCTCTGTATTCAAGTTGAGCCCGTACAACTGCTCGTTTCGAGCACCCAAACATGGCTGTGCTCGTTAATCACTAATCCGTACGACTGTATTGCAGTGTGTTGTATAGGCGATTTAAGTGACTGTAGGTTCTAGTCCCATAAAGGGACTAATAAATGTTAAAAAATAAATAAAATATGAAAAACATCCAAAATCTAACTTTTTAATTTGATTTTTCCTTTTCCCAAGACATGGCAAAATATAAAAGTTGCCTCCCAAAAAAACAATAAAATAGTGTTGCGCCCAACAGGGCTAATAAAAACCATAGCTCCTTAGAAAAAAACGAGCTTTAATACATCCATTCACTGAAAAATAGCTATGGTAAACAGAATGAAGTGATTGAAACTTTGTTTTTACTACTTTAAAAAAAACAAAACAAAAAAACAACTATTAAACATAAAAATTGGAACCTGTCACCAGTTTTTCGGCATATAGGCTGCGGCCACCAACAGTGGGCTCTTATATACAGCATGTTAGAATGCTGTATACAAGAGCCCAGGCAGCTGTGTAGAACGTAATAAACTCTTTATAATACTCACCTAAACCGTCGCTGCGGCTCAAATGGGCATCTTCGTCCTCCGGCGGCGCCTCTTTCGGCCATCTTCGTCGTCCTTCTGAAGCCTGTGTGCATGACGCGTCTACGTCATACACACTCGGCAGTCCCACGCGTGCGCACTACAATACTTTGATCTGCCCTGCTCAGGACCTGAATGCCGACGAGTGTGGATAACGTCGGACGAGTCTTACACCGCGGCTTCAGAAGATGGACAAAGATGGCCAAAAGAGGAGGCTCCGGAGAACTGAGATGCTCATCTGACTCACATCCACTGCAGCAACCAGTTTAGGTGAGTATTTTATAAAGTGTGTTTTCTTACACAGCGGCCTGGGCTCTTTATATACAGCATGTTAGAATGCTGTATATAAAGAGCCCACTGGTGGAGGCCGCAGCTTATATGCCGAAAAACTGATGACAGGTTCCCTTTAAGTTCTTTATCAGAGTCTTTTATTGCCTTTAAAAATTGGTAGAATTAATGTCATTGTTCAAAACTAAAATTTGTCCTGCAAAAAAAAAAAAAAAAGCGCTCCAATGCAGAAAACAGAAAAACTTATGGTTCTTGAAAGAAGGGAAGTAGAAGGCTGCATCTTAAAGAACACATCACTCTTATCATAAGCCAATGTGAGATGACTAATCTGCCCAGTCATGACGCCCAGGTAATGCTTCGACCCACCTAGGACCATCAGAGACATGGGCTCTCATATGGTATGATGTTCATATAACGGATTCACTCCACAAAAAATACTACAACACATAAAATGTATTCTGTTTGGGGTCATTTCTGCAGCATGCCCATGGATTTCTGCAAGACCCAGACAAATCAATAGCCAATGTCAGAAATTTCTTGAGTAGATTCGTTCTCCATTTTAGTTGATTAGTAAAAGGCCATTTGAAGGAAGTTTTAACAGGGCATTCCCATCTGGGACCTTTTTAAAGGCATGTGGTCATATATAGCTCTGGCAAATATTAAGAGACCACTGCAAAATGTTCAGTTTTTCTGAGTTTCTCTTTATATATTTGAGTGAAATTTAAATAGTTCTTTTCTATAAATTACTTACGTCTCCAAATTTCCAAGCAATAAATTTTGGTATTTTCTGAAAATGAGAAATTGTCAAAATAACAAAAAAAAAATGCATTGCTTTGACACCTCAAATAATGCAAAGAAACAAGTTCATTATCAGTTAGAAACAACAATACTAATGTTTTAACTCGAAGATTCAGAAATCCATATTGTGTGGAATAACCGTGATTTTTTTAAATCGGCTTTCATGCGTCTTGGCATGCTTTCCACTAGTGTGTCATACTGCTTTTGGGTGATTTTGTCACTCCTGGTGCAAAAATTTAAACCGTTCTTCTTTGTTTGGTGGCTTGCGACTAGCCATCTTCCACTGGATTACATTCCAGAGGTTTTCAATGGGGTTCAGGTCTGGAGATTGGGCTGGCCATGACAGTGACCTACAAAAGGAATGGCAAATGGCAGCTGGGGTGAAGTGCACTGCAAGAACAGTTTGTAACCGGCTACTAGATGTAGGGCTCAAGTCATATAAAGCTAGAAAAAAGCCTTTCATCAATGAGAAGCAAAGGAGAGCCAGGCTGAAGTTTGCCAAAGACAATAAGGATTGGACCATAGAGGACTACAGTAAGGTAAGCTTCTTTGATGAGTCTAATTTTCAGCTTTGCCAAACACCCAATCGTCTGATGTTAAGACTGAGACCTGGAGAGGTGTACAAGCCAGTGTCTTGCACCCACTGTGAAATTTGGTAGAGGATCGGTGATTATCTGGAGATGCCTCAACAAGGCTAGAATTGGGCAGATTAAACTTTGCAATGGGCGTATGAATCAAGCCGCATACAAGATTATCCTGGAAAAAACAGTTGCTTCCTTCTGCTCAGGCAATGTTCCCCAAACTGTGAGGACTGGTTTCTCCAGCAAGACAATGCGCCATGCCACACAGCTAGGTCAATGAGTGGATGAAGGACCACCACATCAAAACCCTGTCATGGCCGGCCCAATCTCCAGACCTGAATCCCATTGAAAACCTCTGGAATGTAATCAAGAGGAAGATGGATAGTCCCACTCAATCAAACAAAGAACTGCTTACATTTTTGCACCAGGAGTGGCATAAGGTCACCGAAAAGCAGTGTGACAGACTGGTGGAAAGCAGCCAAGACGCAGGAAAGCTGGGATTAAACATCATTGTTGTTCCACAAAATATTGATTTCTGAACTATTCCTGAGGTATAACATGAGTATTGTTTCTAAATGATTATGAACTTGATTTCTTTACTTTGCTTTCAGACCTCAAATAATGCACTTTTTTTAAATCTTTTTTTTTTTATTTTGAAAATTTCTAATTTTTCAGAAAATAAATTCAACATTTATTGCTTGGAAATTTGTAGATGTTGTCAGTAGAGTTGAGCGGACTTCTAATAATGCGGGTCCGGCGGATCCGTCGCGGGTTTGAAAAGACCGGCTCCGATCCGGAATCCGGACCCATGTATGTGAATGGGGAGGAGTGAGAGAGTGATCCGCTCAACACTAGTTGTCAGTAGTTTATAGAATAAAAGAACAATTTATATTTTACTGAAGGATATCTACTACAAAGAGAAAAATCAGAAAAACTGACAATTTTGCATTGGTCTCTTAATTTTTGCCAGAGCGGTGTCTGGCAAGTGCAGGTCCCATTGATAACGTCTTTTAGGTCCCAGATACAGCGATACATTTTCTAAAATCGCACTAGGGTCCAAAGCATCTGTTCTTATAGCCATAGTTGTATGAGTGTTTTATAGGCAGCTTATTAATTTCTTATTTTTGTACTCTTATATCATTGACAATATTTGAGGACACCATATCATGAGGATATCCTACAGCAGTCCCAGAGGGTGGGAAAACACAACAGCGGACCATTGACCGAGGAAGCGCTTGATTCCCTGCAGCAGCCTACCATCTAAGCCAGTTGCACAAGACACCATGAAAAGACTCCTATGTATCTTTAAAGACTATGGAGATTAGAAAAATCAAACAAACCTAATATTTGACCACCCCGGAGGCCCAGACTGCCCTGTGGAATGAGCAGTGGCATGAAAGGGTAGAGCTTGCTCTTGGCAATGAAGGCTTCTGCCATCTCAGAGCAAATTCTTTTGAAGATGGTTGTCTAGGAGGCCTAGCAGGCCCATGTGGTCAGTTCGGAAACACGATGGGAAAATTACCTAAGGCTTCTGCTGTATATAGATTAATATACAGAATCTGATGGATGTGGTCAAATCCAGGCAATGCAAATATTGGAGGAAGAACAGACACAAGATAAATGTCCTCATTGTGACTGAAAGACAATAATACCTTTTTAGAAGAAAAACTGCAAGATGTAGGACCACCTTACGTGAAGGCTCAGGTAGCTCAGATACAAAACCAATGTAGGTGATTCTCTCCAAGAAATTTACTGACCAAGAAGTCTCTGGGGAAACTGTACAGTGGGGCTAAAAAAAACCCTGAAGCAGTAGTGAAGAATGGCAGTACGAATCCCCGACCTGGAGGAAGGACATAACTTTGTTTTATAAACCGGCTGAAATTGTCCACTAGGGGAGGCACAACTAAATCAAAAGCTGCCTATAGAAAAGAACCAAGTCTAGGAGTGGAGCACTCCAAGGGATTGAAGTCTTAATGCTTGCATTAATGAAGGTACAACTTCCAAGTGCAGGGGTAAGACTTGGCCAAAAAAGACCTTAAACATGGTTTGGATGTCAGAACCTCAATAACCACGTTCAGGTCAACAGACTGGTAAAAACTGATAGAAAAATAACATGTTCTGGGCTGGTTTTGCCATAAGATTGTCCAGATAGGGATAAATTGTCACCCCTCCGTGGCATGAGGAGGCATGCCCTAACAGGTTAAGATTCTTAGAAAAGACCCTGAAAGCTGGGTGGGAAAGGCAAGAGCAAAACATAAGAATCGCTGATTGCTCTGTCACTAGGGATGAGAAGGCATGCATTGCGGAAGAGGGGCACAGCTCCTGCGGTGTAACTATGAATCTGAATACCATGCACAAGTATGCCAAGCCTGTTCAGGGCTAAAATGGACCAAATTGTCCTCATCTTGGCAATGGTGAGGAGTAACCCTGAACATGTCTAGAATTTGGAGTGGGAGGATGATGGCTTTACCAAAAGCAGCTTTCAAGATCCCTCGGAGTTGAGGGAGAGATCCTATTTGATACAGGAGCTCTGATACCGTAATCTACAGATCCTCCCTGACCTAGGCATTGTGCTCTTAGATGAACTCAATTTCTCCAATGGAGAAGACCTTTTTGCCTTAGAGGAGGTTTTGGGTGAGTGAAGACCTTGATGCATAAGAGGACTTTAAAGGTGGGAGGTTGTCAGTGCAAATTTGCCAGGAAGCTTATAGCTAAAGATCTTTCAAGAATAGAAGCTCGGCGTGAAAACTTATCGTCGCCATAGGAAGAGAAGTTGTGAAAGGCTTAGTCCTCGGTTTTGAAGAGATTCCAACAACTCTCCCCAATCCCCCTCCGCAGTGGCCTCCAAGGTGAAGTAACCCAAATATTTGTCAGACTCTCTATGAAGAGAGAGGGCCAGTAAAAGCCTATTTAGACTCTGGACAGGCTGCACAATGCTTGTATTCAGTACAGGGATGAGCAGCAGTGAGTGGCTGATTTTTCTAGCTGAAAGGAGAGAAGCTGCATACAGAAGTTTATAGAAATGGACAAATATCCACAAAATCCACCTGACAGTGTCTTGAAGACCAGGGCCCGAAGTAAATGTGTATACCGTGTCATACAGGCATTCCTCACTTTTTAGGGTATGTGTGCACTTTGCATCGAGGTAGTTGCAGTTCTAAACGCATCCTCTGGCAGAAATGTTTTTTTGCCAAAGTTTGGTTTTGATCACAAAAAACGCAATAAATACGTGTGCGGTTTTACTGCGTTTTACATGCTTCTTCATTGCTTTAAAGTCAGATGCGTTTTCAATTCAAGGGCACTACTAAAGTTTAACCATTCAATCACTATGGGGAAAAAAAAGTAATAAAATAACAAATATCAAGATTATCAAAAAATGGCTTTTTATTATTAAAATGATTAAGTTTGTGTTAATAATTATGCATAAAATTACATTTTATGTATGGATTTTCTTTAAAAAAAAAAAAAAAAATTGTCGTGTGTATTTGTAAAGGGACATATGCGATTTATATTTTGCCAAAAATGCATGGAATAAATTGGTCCTAAACGCATGTTTTCCGCATTAAAAAAAGCATGTAAAACGCTAGAAGTTTGATGTTGCTTGCGTTTTGCAACTTCTCATTGACTTCAATGTTTGCAAAACGCTGCCAAAACGGCAAAAACAATTGACATGCTGCTTCTTTGAATGCTGAGTTTTTGCCCAAAAATATGCAAATTAAACGCGTTTTGAACTGCATAGTGCGCACATGAAATCCCCATTTCCCATAGATTTTGATTGAAAATCAAAACGCATGTATTTTGGCATGAAAACGCTGCAGTTCAAAACGCAGCTGAAACGCAGGTAAAAACGCAAAGTGCGCACATAGCCTTAAGGCTGGCAAAAAGGCTGTTTTAAAAAGGAAAAAACAAAAACAAAACCCTTTCAAACGGAGTCTACCGTCTCACTCAGGAGGCCACGTAAAGATTAAAGGCAAAGTGGTGGCGCTGTAGAGATAGAGGGAGGAGAGGACCGTAGTAACCCACCAGCTCCATTATGGCAGCGGCCATGGAGGACGGGTGACAGAGTAGTGTAGAGGCACCGTAGGAAGGTAAATTGCTGTGGACGGCATGATTGGAAGTAAAGTGGCATACATCCTCACATGTTTCTCTTGTGGGAGTGTCTCTCCCAGTAATACAGGCTGGTTTTAAGGTCTGCTTCTTTACAGGTTGGTGCTGTCTAATAAAATTTGCAGTCTGATCCAAGTTAGTATAATTTTTTTTTTTTTCTTGTCTTGTTCGAGTGAACACTCTGTAATGTTCACTATTTGCCTGCTCCTGACCTAATTGGTATTGATCAAGTGCATGCGTGGAAGAATATCAGACAACGGGTCGGATGTGAAATCTCTCCTTGATCAGAGATTGGCACCAAGAGAGCCTTTATTTCATCAGAGCTGCAACTTGTATAAGCTAGGATAGGATGTGTGATCTGCTCTACAGTGGGCGTGCTTGGATGTGTCCATTGGTCAATGGGATAGTCCATGGACTGATCAGTGGGTTGGTCCTCTTCTCCCATCTGGACATTCCTTACATTCCAGGGGAGGGTGTGGAGAACAGGAAATGGTGGCCATCTTTAATTTCATTGGACTTTTTTTTTTTTCCCCACAGTCCCCCTAAGTCTTGAGGTTAATTATATGATCCAATGGCGCTCACTGCTGCTATATATAACACTGAAAGAAGGGAGCGGGAGAACAGAAGGAGACATCGGAGGTTTAATAGATGAATGAAGGACTTTTAGAAAATAACTTTAATATTTGCTTCCTAGATGAAAAATAAATATTTATTTTTTGCCTCTACGGTTCGTTCCTAAGAAAGTTTTCAGTGTAGCCGTAGCCTGAGACGTGCTGGATGTGTGAAGACCATACTTTTCTAACAGCTTGTGCTTTCCCTGAGCATTGTCAAGTCATGCGGAAATACCACATCTTACATTGTAGCATGTTGATGTTTGCCAGAAGGAGTCAGATTTTTTTTTTCCCTAACTTTTTTTTTTTTTTCCCCCCCCGGAGCATCGTACCTTCCTGACAGAAAACGGTATTTATTCATGCGCGTTCGATCCCCAGTAATATTAAATTAAATTGGATGGATGTTTATCAAAGTAACTGGTGTCTGCGGATTTACCAGAGTCTTACTTTAAGATTCAGTGCAGAATCCAAAGCAAACGCCGCTCAGTGAGGCCAAATCTAGTGCAGAATGCAAAGCAAACGCCGCTCAGCGAGCCCAAATCTAGTGCAGAATGCAAAGCAAACGCCGCTCAGCGAGCCCAAATCTAGTGCAGAATGCAAAGCAAACGCCGCTCAGCGAGCCCAAATCTAGTGCAGAATGCAAAGCAAACGCCGCTCAGCGAGCCCAAATCTAGTGCAGAATGCAAAGCAAACGCCGCTCAGCGAGCCCAAATCTAGTGCAGAATGCAAAGCAAACGCCGCTCGGTGAGCCCAAATCTAGCAGAATCCAAAGCAAACGCCGCTCAGCGAGCCCAAATCTAGTGCAGAATCCAAAGCAAACGCCGCTCAGTGAGCCCAAATCTAGCAGAATCCAAAGCAAACCAGGGCTGTGGAGTCGGTAAGCCAAACCTTCGACTCCGACTCCTCAAATTCTCTTGCACCGACTCCGACTCCGACTCCTACATAGATTGCTTATAGTTAGGTGAAAAATTTATTTTAGTACATGAATGTGTATGTGAACATCAGACATTTAATAATTTTGATGATACAATAATCAAGATATTTGGATAGAACATAAAATATATTTATTGGAATACAACTTTAGAACACAAACTGTAATAAATTGTAAATATGTAATACACTGTAATATACAGTAGATTACATATATATCTTGTGTGTGTGTATATACACTGTATGTATATAATATATTAGATTACATATTTACAATTTATTAGTTTTTTGTGTTCTAAAGTTGTATTCCAATAAATATTTTGTTCTATCCAAATATCTTGATTATTGTATCATAAAAACAATTAAATGTCTGATGTTCACATTGTACTACAATAAATTTTTCACTTAAATATAAGCATTATACTAAATGTTATTATTTAGTAAAATATTCAGCACATTCTGCATTGCACTCCTGTCCCCAATTTATTATATATTTTAGGAGTCTGAGTGGTGCATTTTATACCGACTCCGACTCCACCAAAATGGACTCCGACTCCGACTCCACGACTCCGACTCCACAGCCCTGAAGCAAACGCCGCTCAGCGAGCCCAAATCTAGTGCAGAATCCAAAGCAAATGCCGCTCAGCGAGCCCAAATCTAAAGGTCTCGTGTTTCCCTAGTACATTTAGAACATTTTATACAAACCCAACACACGAACCAAACAGACATGAGCATCCATTTACAGATTGACCTGAGAACAGACACTAATGGATTGCTCCACAATAGGCAGCTATGTTCTTCTTTCGGGGACTCCACCCCCCCACCCCCCTCCGATCCAACCCGCCCCCCTTACCTTAGAGTAGAATTTTGCTAAATATGACTTGTGTTGTAATTGCATGCCGTTAAAGCTGTTGTACGGTTTGCGTTCTACAGCCTCTGCGGAATGTTATCTGGCAATCCACCTCCACCTTGCTGGCGTCGGAGTGGAGCTCTCTGCCCTTTACTGATCCAGCCTCTGGCCCATCCATCTGGCCCATCAAGAGTCACTCTCATTTCATCAGTTCATAAAACCTTTTAACAATCAGTCTTAAGATATTTCTTGGCTCAGTCTTGACGTTTTATCTTATGTTTCTTGTTCAAAGGTGGTGGTTTTTCAGCCTTCCTTACCTTGGCCATGTCCCTGAGTATGGCACACCTTGTGCTTTTTGATACTCCAGTAACGTTGCAGCTCTGAAATATGGACACACTGGTGGCAAATGGCATCTTGGCAGCTTCACGCTTGATTTTTCCTCAATTCATGGGCAGTTATGTTAGGTATTTTTTGCCCAGCATGCTTCTTGCGACCCTGTTGGCTATTTGCCATAAACGCTTAATTGTTTGGTGATCACGCTTCAAAAGTTTGGCAATTTCAAGACTGCTGCATCCCTCTGCAAGACACCTCACAATATTGAACTTTTCAGAGCCCGTCAAATCTCTCTTCTGACCCATTTTGCCAAAGGAAAGGAAGTTCCCTAATTAAGCACCCCTTATATAGGGTGTTGATGTCATTACACCACACCCCTCCTCATTACAGAGATGCACATCACCTGATTTACTTAATTGGTAGTTGGCTCTCAAGCCTATACAGCTTGGAGTAGGACGACATGTATAAAAATTATCATGGGATCACAGTACTCATCTGCCTAATAATTCTACACACTGTCTGTTTTGTGATATGTTTATTTGCTCTCTATTTCCTCTTCCTCTCCTAGTGACATCAATTCCTTGCAAAACGCAGGGTAGTGATTAACACTATATGTTCCGAAAAACGCGAAATACCGTGGGAATAACGCAATGAAACGCACATAATTTACCTGCTTTATTCCCTGCGGGTGTTTCATGATTATATTAGTCAATGGGGTAAAATACCGCAGGTACCTGCGGAAAAGAAGTGACATGCACAGTAATTCCTCAGCAAAACCTCGTGGTGGAAAAAAAAACTGCATTGTGCGCATAGCTTTCCCCCCCCCCCCCCCATAGGTTTTGCTGGGGAAGGAGTGCAGCAAAAGATGCAGCAAATCCACGGTAAAAACTGCAATGTGCGCACAGCCTTAAAGGGTGTTTTTTGTTTTTGTTTTTCCAGCTCCTCTGCTGATTTTATGACCACAGATCACATCACTGTTGTCTGTAAAAGCAAATTGATGCAACATTTTTAATGAAAGCCAATTTATTTTTTTCCCCCCAATTTATGCATTTTAAATGTAAATAAAAAAATCCTTAAAGGTGGACAACCCCTTCTTCAAATAGATGCAGAATGTAATATTTACAAGTGGCAACTATCTTTCTTCAGCGCTCTATTGGGAGACCCAGACGATCGGGTGTATAGCACTGCCTCCGGAGGCCACACAAAGCAATTACACTAAAAAGTGTAAGGCCCCTCCCCTTCTGGCTATACACCCCCAGTGGGATCACTGGCTCACCAGTTTTCTGCTTTGTGCGAAGGAGGTCAGACATCCACGCATAGCTCCACTGTTTGTAGTCAGCAGTAGCTGCTGGCTATATCGGATGGAAGAAAAGAGGGCCCATATGGGGCCCCCAGCATGCTCCCTTCTCACCCGCGGTGGTGCTTGTAAGGTTGAGGTACCTATTGCTGGTACAGAGGCTGGAGCCCACATGCTGTTTAACTTCCACATCCCCTGGAGGGCTCTGTGGAAGTGGGATCTTACCGGCCTCCAAGCCCTGAGGCCGGGCTCCATCCACAGACCCAGAGAACCTGCTGGATTTGGAGCGGGAGTGCCCTTCAGGGACAAGGCCCTGCAACTTTCAGGTACTCTGTGTACCCGGCAGGCACGGACACTCTCAAGGCTTGCTGAGCGTTATAGTGCGCCGGGGACAGTAGCGCTGGGGTTAGGTCACTGCAGCTTTGCTGAGTGACGTTACATGTTGGGAACTACTGCGCCGACCGCTACTGGAGCGGCGGCGCACCTGCGACTTGTAGTGCGCCGGGGACTTTGCGCCGACCGCGCTTTTACGGCGGCGGCGCTTCTAACTTTAGCCCCCGGCTTCTGCGGCCTAGCGCCGCTTCGTTCCCGCCCCCACCCTGTCAATCAGGGTAGGGGAGAGACGCTGCTCAATTGGCAGCGCCGAGGGCTGGAGCTTTATTTACATGCTCCAGCCCTCTCACTAGGCACAGTGGGAAGCAGGCTTCCCGCTCTTCGTCTGTATACGCCCAGGGCCCGCCCCCCCTCTCCACAAGGACGCCGGCAGCCATTACACATGCGGTCTGGCTGGGGAAAGGCAGCAGGCTCTGGGAGACCCAGACTAAAGGGATTTCGGCGACCACACACCCGCTCCTAAGCGGGCGGTAAGCTGCACTTTAGTGCTGGCCCCACTAGTGCCTCAGTGTTATATTAGTGTACTTTTTTCTTAGTACCATATATATATATATATAGTTGCACTGTAAGGTCGCTTCTTGGCTGGACACCCTGTACTGCTCTGAGGAGGCAGCAACATGTCATCCGCAAAACGCAAGGGTGCCAAGGCACAGGCTGTGTACACTGTTTGTACTGCATGTGGGGCTAATCTACCAGCAGGCTCCAAAGACTCACATTGTGTGCAATGTTCAGTCCCAGTGGCACTTCGTCAGCCAGAGCCTAATGTGGTGGTAGCCCAGGCAGAGACGCCTGTGAACCCTGCCCCGGTGACGGGGACAGACTTTGCAGTTTTTGCTGATAAAATGTCTGTGACTATGTCAAAAATCCTGGAGACCTTGCAGTCCAGGCCAGTTACTCAGACCATGGACACTGCTGTGTCTATGCTCTCCGGTCCCCCTCAGTTGGAACTAATCCGTACTTCAAGGGGGTCTCAAGCATCACAGGCTGAAGTCTCTGACTCAGATGACAGTCCCAGGCAGCCTAAGCGAGCTCGCTGGGAAAGACCCTCCACGTCATCACACTGCTCAGGGTCTCAGCGAGAAGAGTCTCTCTGTGATGAGACTGAGGACGGTGATCAGGATTCTAATCCTGAGGCTCCTTTCAATCTGGATGCCCCTGATGGTGACGCCATGGTTAATGACCTTATATCGGCAATTAATAGACTGTTGGATATTTCTCCCCCAGCCCCTTCTGCAGAGGAGGCAGCGGCACAGCAGGAGAAGTTCCATTTCCTATATCCCAAGCGTAAATTAAGTGCTTTTTTGGACCACTCTGACTTCAGAGAATCGATCCAGAAACACGACGCTCATCCAGACAAGCCCGTTATCCTTTTCCCTCTGAGGTGGCCAAACGCTGGACCCAGTGTCCAAAGGTGGATCCCCCAATTTCCAAGCTTGCGGCTAGATCCATAGTCGCAGTAGAGGATGGCGCTTCACTTAAAGATGCCAACGACAGACAGATGGACCTTTGGTTGAAATCTGTCTATGAAGCTATCGGCGCGTCGTTTGCTCCAGCATTCGCGGCCGTGTGGGCACTCCAAGCTATTTCAGCTGGTTTAGCACAGGTGGATGCTATCATACATCCAGCAGTGCCGCAGGTGGCGTCCCTAACTTCGCAAATGTCTGCGTTTGCGACCTATGCTATCAATGCTGTCCTAGAATCTACGAGCCGTACCGCTATGGCGTCCGCCAATTCTGTGGTTTTGCGCAGAGCCTTGTGGTTAAAGGACTGGAAAGCAGATGCTGGTTCCAAAAAATGCTTAACCAGCTTGCCATTATCTAGAGACAGACTGTTTGGTGAGCCATTGGCTGAAATCATAAAACAGTCCAAGGGTAAGGACTCTTCCTTACCACAGCCCAGAGCAAGTAAACCTCAACAAAAATAGTGGCAGTCGAGGTTTCGGTCCTTTCGAGGCTCGGGCAAGGCCCAATTCTCCTCGTCCAAAAGGACTCAGAAAGAACAAGGGAGCTCAGATTCCTGGCGGGCTCACTCACGCCCCAGGAAAGCAAATGGAGGAACCGCTTCCAAAGCGGCTACCTCATGACTTTCGGCCTCCTCCCTCCGCATCCTCGGTCGGTGGCAGGCTCTCCCGCTTTTGCGACATTTGGCTGTCACAGGTCAAGGACCGGTGGGTAACAGACATTTTGTCTCGCGGGTACAGAATCGAGTTCAGTTCTCGACCTCCACTTCGGTTCTTCAGAACCTCCCCACACCCCAACCGAGCAGATGCCCTGCTGCAGGCGGTGGACTCTCTAAGAGCAGAAGGAGTCGTGATCCCTGTCCCCCCTCAGGAACGGGGGCGAGGTTTTTACTCCAATCTCTTTGTGGTTCCAAAAAAGGACGGCTCCTTCCGTCCTGTTCTGGACCTAAAACTGCTCAACAAGCATGTGAACGCCAGGCGGTTCCGGATGGAATCCCTCCGCTCAGTCATTGCCTCAATGTCTCAAGGAGATTTCATAGCATCAATAGACATCAAAGATGCTTATCTCCACGTGCCGATTGCTACAGAGCACCAACGCTTTCTACGCTTCGTGATAGGAGACGACCATCTTCAGTTCGTAGCTCTGCCATTTGGTCTGGCGACAGCCCCTCGGGTGTTCACCAAGATCATGGCGGCAGTGGTAGCAGTCTTGCACTCTCACGGACACTCTGTGATCCCTTACTTGGACGATCTACTGGTCAAGGCACCCTCTCAAGAGGCATGCCAACTCAGCCTGAATGTTGCACTGGAGACTCTCCAGGCGTTCGGGTGGATCATCAACTTCCCAAAGTCAAATCTGTCACCGACCCAATCACTAACGTATCTTGGCATGGAGTTTCATACTCTCTCAGCGATAGTGAAGCTTCCGCTGGACAAGCAGCGGTCTCTACAGACTGGGGTGCAGGCTCTCCTTCAAAGTCAGTCGCACTCCTTAAGACGCCTCATGCACTTCCTCGGGAAGATGGTGGCGGCAATAGAGGCGGTTCCGTTTGCGCAGTTTCATCTGCGTCCACTTCAATGGGACATTCTCCGCCAATGGGACGGGAAGTCAACATCCCTGGACAGGAAAGTCTCCCTTTCCCAGACGGCCAAAGACTCTCTGCAGTGGTGGCTTCTTCCCACCTCATTATCACAGGGAAGATCCTTCCTACCACCGTCTTGGGCGGTGGTCACGACAGACGCGAGTCTGTCAGGGTGGGGAGCAGTTTTTCTCCACCACAGGGCTCAGAGTACGTGGACTCGGCAGGAGTCCACCCTTCAGATCAATGTTCTGGAAATCAGAGCAGTGTATCTTGCCCTACTAGCCTTCCAGCAGTGGCTGGAAGGAAGGCAGATCCGAATTCAGTCGGACAACTCCACAGCGGTGGCATACATCAACCACCAAGGGGGGACACGCAGTCGGCAAGCCTTCCAGGAAGTCCGGCGGATTCTGATGTGGGTGGAAGCCACAGCCTCCACCATATCCGCAGTTCACATCCCCGGCGTAGAAAACTGGGAAGCAGACTTCCTCAGTCGCCAGGGCATGGACGCAGGGGAATGGTCCCTTCACCCAGACGTGTTTCAGGAAATCTGTCGCCGCTGGGGGGTGCCGGACGTCGACCTAATGGCGTCACGGCACAACAACAAGGTCCCAACCTTCATGGCACGGTCTCGCGATCAAAGAGCGCTGGCGGCAGACGCCCTAGTGCAAGATTGGTCGCAGTTCCGGCTCCCTTATGTGTTTCCACCTCTGGCACTCTTGCCCAGAGTGCTACGCAAGATCAGATCCGATTGCAGCCGCGTCATACTTGTCGCCCCAGACTGGCCGAGGAGGGCGTGGTATCCGGATCTGTGGCAGCTCACGGTCGGCCAACCGTGGGTACTCCCAGACCGACCAGACTTACTGTCCCAAGGGCCGTTTTTCCATCGGAATTCTGCGTCCCTGAACCTGACTGTGTGGCCATTGAGTCCTGGATCCTAGCGTCTTCAGGATTGTCCCAAGGGGTCGTTGCCACCATGAGACAGGCTAGGAAGCCCACGTCCGCTAAGATCTACCACTGGACGTGGAGGATATTCTTATCCTGGTCCTCTGCTCAGGGAGTGTCTCCCTGGCCATTTGCATTGCCTACCTTTTCTTTCTTTCCTGCAATCTGGGTTAGAAAAAGGTTTGTCGCTCAGCTCCCTTAAAGGTCAGGTCTCGGCGCTATCCGTCTTTTTTCAGAGGCGTTTGGCACGCCTTCCTAAGGTGCGCACGTTCCTACAGGGGGTTTGCCATATCGTACCCCCGTACAAGCGGCCGTTAGATCCATGGGATCTGAACAGGGTACTAGTTGCCCTCCAGAAGCCGCCCTTCGAGCCTCTGAGGGAGGTTTCACTTTCTAGACTATCACAGAAAGTGGCTTTTCTGGTAGCGATCACATCTCTTCGGAGAGTGTCTGAGCTGGCAGCACTATCATCCAAGGCTCCCTTCCTGGTCTTCCACCAGGACAAGGTTGTGCTGCGCCCCATTCAGGAGTTTCTCCCGAAGGTGGTATCCTCTTTTCATCTTAATCAGGATATCTCTTTGCCTTCGTTTTGTCCTCATGCAGTTCATCGGTATGAGAAAGATTTACATTTGTTAGATCTGGTGAGAGCACTCAGAATCTACATTTCCCGCACGGCGCCCTTGCGCCGTTCGGATGCACTCTTTGTCCTTGTCGCTGGTCAGCGCAAAGGGTCGCAGGCTTCTAAGGCCACCCTGGCTCGATGGATCAAAGAACCAATTCTTGAAGCCTACCGTTCTGCTGGGCTTCCGGTTCCATCAGGGCTGAAGGCCCATTCTACCAGAGCCGTGGGTGCATCCTGGGCGTTACGACACCAGGCTACGGCTCAACAGCTGTGCCAGGCAGCTACCTGGTCGAGTCTGCACACTTTCACCAAACATTATCAGGTGCATACCTATGCTTCGGCGGACGCCAGCCTAGGTAGAAGAGTCCTGCAGGCGGCAGTTGCCTCCCCGTAGGGGAGGGCTGTCTTGCAGCTCTAACATGAGGTATTTCTTTACCCACCCAGGGACAGCTTTTGGACGTCCCAATCGTCTGGGTCTCCCAATAGAGCGCTGAAGAAGGGAATTTTGTTACTTACCGTAAATTCCTTTTCTTCTAGCTCTTATTGGGAGACCCAGCACCCGCCCTGTTGTCCTTCGGGATTTTTGGTTTGTTTGCGGGTACACATGTTGTTCATGTTGAACGGTTTTCAGTTCTCCGATGTTACTCGGAGAGAATTTGTTTAAACCAGTTATTGGCTTTCCTCCTTCTTGCTTTTGCACTAAAACTGGTGAGCCAGTGATCCCACTGGGGGTGTATAGCCAGAAGGGGAGGGGCCTTACACTTTTTAGTGTAATTGCTTTGTGTGGCCTCCGGAGGCAGTGCTATACACCCAATCGTCTGGGTCTCCCAATAAGAGCTAGAAGAAAAGGAATTTACGGTAAGTAACAAAATTCCCTTCATCTGTAACGTGTGCATTGCTATAGCTATTAAAGGTGTAATAGCAAAGAGGTGTTGGTGCTTTATGGTCGATGGGGGTCTAATCTCTTGGGCCATTATTATTGAGAATCAAGGAGACGTAGCGCTGGTGTGTGCTTTGTCTCCCTCGTTGTTTTTCCCTGTGTAGTTTTGCACAGCCAACTTCTTGTGCTTGTGCTCTAGAACTGCAGCTGGTCCCATTCAAGCAGCAATGGGACCAGTTCCCAGCATAGTGGATAGCTTGGAGTGCTTCTGAGAAAAATGGTGAAAGGGATGCAGAGGCACAGCTGTGGCCCCTTCAGTCTGTGCATTGGGAATCTGACATCCCTTTATAAGCTGGTAATACAGTGGGGAAATAAAGTATTTAGTCAGCCACCAATTAGTGCAAGTTTTCCCACATAAAAAGATGAGGCCTGTAATTGAAATCCTAGGTAGACCACAATGATGAGAGACAAAGTGAGAAAACAAATCTAGAAAATCACCTTGTCTGATTTGGCAGTATTTTTTTGGTAATCTTATGGTGGAAAATATGTATTTAGTCACCTAAAAACATGCAAGATTTTTGGCTTTCACAGACCTGTAACTTCAAGAGGCTCCTCGGCCCTCCGCTCATTACCTGTAGTAATGGCTCCTGTTTTGAGGTTGTGGATAGGTGTTTTTTTTTTTATACTAAGTTCAAACAGTCACACTCCAAACTCTACTATGGGGAAGACCAAAAGAGCTGTTTAAGGACACCAAAAACAAAATTGTAGCTCTGCACCAGGCTGTGAAGACTGAATCTGCGATAGGCAAGCAGCTTGGTGTGATGAAATAGACTGTGGGAGCAATAATATAAGAAAATGGAAGACCTAAAACACCACTGATAATCTTCCTCGATCTGGGGCTCCACGCAAGATCTCACCCCGTGGGGTCAAAATGATCCCAGAGCAAAAATCCCAGAACCACACGGTGGGGCCTAGTGAATGACCTGCATAGAGCTGGGACCACCGTAACAAAGGTTACCATCAGTAACACACTACGCCGCCAGGGACTCTGCTTAAGCCAGTACATGTCCAAGCCTGTCTGAAGTTTGCTAGAGAGCATTTGTATTATCCAGAAGAGTATTGGGAGAATGTCATATGGTCTGATGAAACCAAAGTAGAACTGTTTAGTAGAAACACAACTTGTCTTGTTTGGAGGAGACAGAATGCTGAGTTACATCCAAAGAACACCATACCTACTGTGAAGCATGGGGGTGGCAACATCATGCTTTTGGGCTGTTTCTCTGCCAAGAGACCAGGATGATTGATCTGTGTACATGAAAGAATGAATGAGGCCATGTATCGTGAGATTGTCAACCTCCTTCCATCAGTAAGAGCATTGAAGATTAAACATGGCTGGGTCTTTAAGCATGGTAATGATCCCAAGCACACCGCCAGTGCAACGGAGTGGCTTCGTAAGAAGCATATGACCAGTCCTGGAGTGGCCTAGCCAGTCTGCAGATCTCAACCCCATAGAAAACCTTTGCAGGGAGTTGAGTCCATATTTCCCAGTGACAGGCCCAAAACATCACTGCTCTAGAGGAGACCTGCATGGAGGAATGGGCCAACATACCACACCACCAACAGTGTGTGCCAACCTTGTGAAGACTTGCACAAAACGTCTCACCTCTGTCATTGCTAACAAAGGAGAGAGAACAAAATATTGAGATTAATTTGAGCAAATACTTATTTTCCACCATAATTTGCAAAAACAATTCTTCCAAATCAGATGTGGTGGTTTCTGGATTTTTCTCATTTTGTCTTAGTTGTGGTCACCTATGATGTCCATTACAGGCCGACCTCTATGTACGTGGGAGAACTTGCACAATTGGTGGCTGAATAAATACTTTGTTGCTCTCAAGACTTTTTCCTCCATTAGCAAAAATTATTTGATTTCTACCTTTTGTACTATTCCTATATTGTTCCTTATGAAAATTTGACTAAATTGACAACTGGGTGTTGCCATTCACCTTATCCAGGAGGTGCATCCCTACACAATCTGGCACTGACCCATCCGAGAGAATAGTGTCAACTTGTAGGGGAAACACCCCTTTGTCACAAAGAAATTATAAAACCACCTTCTGGAAATGTCAAAAATCTCTCCTTTCGCTGTTTGTATTACATGTGAATAATTTTTTTTCCTTACCTTTTTAAAACCAGGGGTATATGGCCATCTTTGCCAACCATCTAAAGTGGATAAAATGCCTGTGTCTAAAGCTGAAGTCAGATACCCTGACTTACCCATATTAAAGAACCGAGAAGAGGTAAGGTGGCTAAGGAGTATAGGAGACTTCTACACTTGTATATGGGCAGCTTAGATTTACGTCTGTTTTTATTTTGCATCTCTGTAGTTCTTTTCTCTTCATAGTCTTTAACCCCTTCACGACCAAAGACTTAACTGTACGTCCTAAATCATGAAGTGGTAATCACCCTTGGCTGTTGCTGTGAGCCAGGGTGATCCCCACACATGTCTGCTGATTTGTACAGCAGGCATGTGTGCCTTGCATGTGGCTCCATGATCCACCCATGCCTGTTACATGTTAAAATGTGACCGCACAATGTAAAGCGCTGCAGCTGGTAACGCGCACTTACCCGTCGCCATTGGAGGCCCTATTACGTGATCATGGGGAGCAGATGGTAGCACAGGGTCATGCGATTACTCCTGTCGCTATCATGACTCCCGTTCTCTTATAGCCAGCAGAGAGCTGCGTGTAACAGAAGACCAGCATGTCTCCTGGTCTGAGCTGTGCAGCTCTGATCAGGAGAAATGAATGAGCGATCAGACTGCTGATCCTCATAGCCCCCTTGGAGGCCTAGTTTAAAAAAAAAAAAAAAAAAAAAAGTTCAAATCACCCCTCTATAAATCCCATTTAAAAGTTGAAGGGTTTAAAAAAAAAAAAAAAAAAAAAAAAAATATACACACATTTCGTATCGCCACATTCAGAAATGTCCGATCTATCAATATATAAAATCAGTTAATCTGATCGGTAAACACTGTATTGTGCAAAAAAAAAAAAAATGCAATTGCCACAACTACGTTTTTTTTTTTTTCTTTTTTTTGTGTTCGCAAATTTTGTGCAAAATGAAATAACAGGCGATCAAAGCGTAGCATCTGCGCAAAAATGGTACAGTTCAAAAGGCAGCTCGAGACAAAGTGAGCAGTCACTGAGCCATAGATCCCGAAAAATGAGAACGTTATGGGTCGCAGAAAATGGCGCACTTTTGGGACAAACTCTTTGGTGTGCCACTTTTTTGGGACAAACTTCTGAATTTTTTTTTTTTTCTTTTTTAACTCTAGTATACGTGTTTGTCTATGAACTTGACCGACCTGAGGCATCAGACTTCCATATCAGTTTTATCATATAGTGAACACTGCGAATGAATAAAATATCACAAAAACTATTGTGCAACTGCACTTTTTTTTTTGCAATTTTTCGTTTTTTTTTTTTTTTTTGCAGTTTTTCAGTACACTATATGGTAAAACTCATGGTTTCATTAAAAAGTACAATTTTCCCCACAACAAATAAGCCCTCATATGGCAAGATTGATGGAAAAATTAAAAAGTGTCGGCTCTCGGAAGGAGAGCAGAAAAACACCCGAAAAATGTAAAATCACTCAGGTGTTAAAGGGAGCCTGTCATGTTCTTTTTCAATATTAAACCATCCCCAATGTGTTTTTAAATAATGCAATGTGAATCACTTAACATGGTTTAGTTTTTTTTTTTTTTCCTATCTGCTAGGGTGAATGCAGTACATATTTTTTTTTTTTTTGTTTTGTCAGTCATAGGGGTGGTGCTTTTTGCTTGGAGTAGTCACGGTGAGTCAAATTCACAAGAGGGGGGGGAGGAGCTCTGCATTAACACACGTGCCTTCTGAGAATAAATGGACTAAGTTGTTTTTTTTTTTTTTTTAAACATTTTTACAATAAATACCAACTGCAACCAATGATAAACATTTAAAATGGCAAACAACCCCCAAACCCGAAGTGGATCCAGTCCACAATAGAGTAACTGTCCCAATAAGCAGTGAGATTGTATAGATGGAAACCTGTAGTAATCAAGAATAACAGACCATGATAGCCTGAACACAAAAACTGGAGGACCAAAGTAAAATACGAGGCCGGGATAGAAAAGCCACTTTCAGTAAATTATATTAAAAATAGTAAGCACAACTGCATATAACGCGCTTCTGTACATGAAGGTGCACTAATCAAAGGCAGAAATTCACCAAGAAGACTCGCTGGATATGTTATATACTGTAGTAGAGAGCAGCAATACATATAGTAAATGATCAGCCCGAGGCAGATGAGGCTGCTTTCACACATCCAGTTTTTGCTGAGCGGCACAATACGGCGCTCTGCAGAAAAAACACAACTTTTTTTTTTTCCCGCCGGTTGCGTTTTTCCTAGCATAGACTTGCATTAGCGCCTTATTGTGCCGCATGGCCTTGCGTTGCGTCAGTTTTTTGCCGGATGCGGCATATTTAGCCCATGCAGCGGCCGGATGGAACGTTGCCTGGCACGTTTTTTGGTGCGGCAAAAAAAACCGCATTGCGCCGGATCCGGTGCGATGCGACGCGATTTACAATCCAAGCCTATGGATGCCGAATGCGGCGTCATGCAGCAAAACCGCATCAGGCCGCCGGATGCGGATTTTTGCACTGCGCATGCTCAGTATCAAGCCGCATCCGTCAAAAAAACGGACGGGTCGCATGGAAAGACTTAGGCAACGGATCAGTTTTCTTCATCGTTCCTTATGGGAGACCCAGACAATGGGTGTATAGCTTCTGCCTCCGGAGGACACACAAAGTACTACACTCAAAACGTGTAGCTCCTCCCTCCGGGCTATATACACCCCCTGGATGACAATCTAACCAGTTCAATGCTTTGTGTTTCAGGAGGTCACACACACACACACATGCATTCTCTGATTTTTTCATTTTTAAGATTTTGATTTTAAAGAGGAGCCTCCTCAGGGGTTCCTCCGTCTGCTCCAGCCCCGGCGGCTGATCCCCCGGCTTGGGTAGCATCCTTTTCCAGAGCTATTTCCCAGTCTTTTGCCGACTCCATGGGACAGCTGTCCCGGACACTGCTGACCATGCATCAGCCCCCTTCTCAGGGCGCCTCTGCTGCTCCGAGCTCTGCAGAGCACTCAGAGCATGTTCTAGGACCCCGTCCTCCTAAACGGAGACGTAGGGACCCTTCTCCTTCCTCGTCCCACGGCTCTGATTCACGGGCCGAGGTGCAGGGCGAGGAGGATACTTTTACTGTGGGCTCAGACGCTACCTCTAGGTACCCCATTGCCTTGTCTGAGGATGATGCGGATGTTAGTGACTTGATTGCGTCCATTAACTCCGTTCTGAACCTCAATCCACCAGTGTCAGAGGATCAAGCCTCTCTGGTAGAGATACATCAGTTTGCCTCACCTAAGAGAGCTAGGAGTACGTTTTTTAACCACTCCAGTTTTCAGGCCACTGTCACCAAACCCAGGGCCTGTCCTGACAAACTCTTCCCAAAGCGTAGTTCTGATGACCGTTTTCCCTTTCCACCAGATGTGGTGAAGGAGTGGGCTCAGTCCCCAAAGGTAGACCCTCCGGTGTCTAGAATCTCGGCCCGCACAGTCGTAGCGGTGGCCGATGGCACCTCTCTTAAGGATCCCACTGACCGCCAGGTTGACCTTCTGGCCAAGTCTGTATATGAGGCGGCAGGAGCCTCCTTCTCCCCGTCTTTTGCGGCAGTGTGGGCTCTTAAGGCAGTCTCTGCTTCTCTGGCGGAGATACATTCCCTCACCAGGGACTCTATGCCTGAGATGGAGGCCTTAACTTCTCAAGCTTCGGCTTTTTCATCCTACGCCATGTCTGCCATTCTGGAGGCTTCTCACCGCACGGCGGTGGCCTCCGCTAACTCTCTCGCGATCCGCAGGATCTTGTGGCTTCGAGAGTGGAAAGCAGACGCTTCTTCTAAGAAGTACCTTGCGGGTCTCCCTTTTGCTGGGTCCCGGCTGTTTGGTGAACAACTGGATGAAATAATTAAGGAAGCTACTGGCGGGAAGAGTACTTCCTTGCCACAAGCTAAAGCCAAGAGACCTGTCCAGGGCAGGAACCAATCGAGGTTTCGTTCCTTTCGTTCCCCTAACTGGTCATCCTCTAAGCCCTCAGCCTCGTCCACTACCGCAGCCAAGGATCGTAAACCCATCTGGCGCACGAAGCCGCGTCCTCAGAAGTCCGGAGGAGCCGCTGCCACTAAGGCAGCCTCCTCTTGACTATCTGGCTGCGCCAGCAACGTCCTTGGTCGGTGGCAGGCTCTCCCACTTTGGCGACGTGTGGTTTCAACACGTCTCCGATCAGTGGGTGCGGGATATCATCTCCCACGGCTACAGGATAGAATTTTCTTCCAGCCCGCCAAACAGATTTTTTCTGTCCACCCCCCCCTGCTCCAAAGCCAACGCCTTCTCTCAGGCCGTGGCATCCCTGCAGGCCAACGGTGTTATTGTTCCGGTTCCCGCTCGGGAACGGTTCAGAGGTTTCTACTCAAACCTCTTTCTAGTCCCCAAGAAGGACGGTTCCTTCCGGCCCATCCTGGATCTCAAGCTTCTCAACAAGCATGTTCAGGTGCGGCGTTTTCGCATGGAATCTCTGAGATCGGTCATTGCATCAATGACCCAAGGAGATTTTCTGGCATCCATCGACATCAGAGATGCCTATCTGCACGTGCCTATCGCGGTTTCACACCAGCGTTGGCTCCGCTTTGCAATCGGAGAGGAACATTTCCAATTCGTGGCTCTCCCCTTCGGGTTAGCCACGGCCCCTCGTGTTTTCACCAAGGTTATGGCAGCAGTGGTTGCGGTCCTGCATTTTCAGGTGTTGGCAGTAATCCCCTACCTGGACGACCTTCTAGTCAAGGCCTCATCCAGGGCAGACTGCCAGCGGAGTGTCTCGCTCACTCTTGCCACGCTTGTTCAGTTCGGGTGGCTTGTCAACCTGCCCAAGTCCACTCTGACCCCGACCCAGGGACTTCTGTACCTAGGGATGCAATTCGAGACTCTGCCGGCACTTGTGAAGTTGCCCTTAGTCAAACAGCAGTCCCTTCAGCTAGCGGTGCGCTCTCTGCTGAGGCACTGCCGTCATTCCATCAGGCACCTCATGCAGGTGCTGGGTCAGATGATGGCGTCAATGGAAGCGGTTCCCTTTGCACAGTTCCATCTGCGTCCCCTGCAGCTGGACATTCTCCGCTGTTGGGACAAGCGGACCTCTTCCTTGCACAAGCTAGTGGCTCTGTCGCCACAGACCAGGAGCTCTCTTCAGTGGTGGCTTCGGCCCCTCTCCCTGTCACAGGGACGCTCCTTCCTGACTCCGTCCTGGGTGATTCTCACCACGGATGCCAGCCTCTCCTCCGGTTGGGGAGCAGTTTTTCTCCATCACCGAGCACAGGGCACTTGGACTCCGTCCGAATCAGCCCTCTCGATCAATGTGCTGGAGATCAGAGCTGTGTTTCTAGCTCTCCTAGCCTTGCACCACCTGTTGGCGGGCAGGCACATTCGAGTCCAGTCGGACAACGCGACGGCGGTTGCTTACATCAATCACAAGGGCGGAACTCGCAGCCGCCTGGCGATTGTTGGAGGTTCAACGAATCCTCCAGTGGACGGAGGACTCCAAGTCCACCATATCAGCTGTCCACATCCCAGGCGTAGAAAACTGGGAGGCCGATTATCTCAGCCGTCAAACCGTGGACAGCAGCAAGTGGGCCCTGCACCCGGCAGTGTTCAGGTCAATCTGCCGCAAGTGGGGCACTCCGGAAGTGGACCTAATGGCATCCCGGCACAACAACAAGGTTCCGGTTTACGTGGCTCGCTCTCACGATCCTCAGGCCTTCGCAGTGGACGCGCTGGTTCAGGATTGGTCCCAGTTCCGTCTGGCCTACGTGTTTCCCCCTCTAGCTCTTGCCCAGGGTTCTGCGCAAGATCAGAATGGAGGGCCGTCGGGTCATAATCATTACTCCGGACTGGCCCAGGCGAGCTTGGTACGGTACCGCCTGTCCGTAGAGGTGCCGTGGCATCTCCCGGACCGCCCAGACCTTCTCTCTCAAGGTCCGTTTTTCCGCCAGAATTCTGCGGCTCTCAGATTGACGGCGTGGCTCTTGAGTCCTGGATCCTGACGGCTTCAGGCATTCCCTCTGAGGTCATCTCCACTATGACTCAGGCTCGGAAGTCTTCTTCGGCCAAGATTTATCACAGGACTTGGAGGATCTTCCTGTCCTGGTGTCGCTCTTCCGACCATGCTCCTTGGCCGTTCTCCTTGCCGACCATCCTGTCTTTTCTACAGTCTGGTCTACAGCTAGGACTGTCCCTCAATTCCCTCAAGGGACAGGTGTCGGCTCTGTCGGTATTATTCCAGCGGCGTATCGCCCGACTGGCTCAGGTGCGCACCTTCATGCAGGGCGCAGCTCACATCATTCCTCCTTACCGGCGGCCTTTGGATCCCTGGGACCTTTAATCTGGTCCTCACGGCCTTACAGAAACCCCCCTTTGAGCCTCTTAGGGAGGTTCCCTTGTTTAGACTTTCATAGAAAGTTGTTTTTCTAGTAGCCATAACTTCTCTCAGAGTTTCTGATTTGGCTGCGCTCTCTTCGGAATCCCCCTTTTTGGTGTTTCACCAAGACAAGGTGGTTCTTCGTCCGACTCCGGACTTTCTCCCCAAGGTGGTGTCTTCTTTCCACCTTAACCAGGACATTTCATTGCCCTCTCTTTGTCCGGCCCCTGTGCATCGCTTTGAGAAGGCGTTGCACACCTTGGATTTGGTGCGGGCGCTCCGAATCTGTGTCACGCACCGCCGTTTTTAGGCGGTGCACCTCACTTTTTGTGCTAACCACGGGTCAGCGCAAGGGTCTCTCTGCTTCTAAACTGACCCTAGCTCGTTGGATTAGGTCGGCTATCGCCGATGCCTACCAGTGTTCTCAGGTGCCCCCTCCGCCAGGGATTAAGGCGCACTCGACCAGAGCTGTCGGTGCCTCCTGGGCTTTCAGGCACCAGGCTACGGCTCAGCAGGTTTGTCAGGCTGCCACTTGGTCCAGTCTGCACACTTTTTCGAAGCACTACAAAGTGCATGCTCATGCTTCGGCAGATGCGAGCTTGGGCAGACGCATCCTTCAGGCGGCTGTCGCCCATTTGTGAAGTTAGGTTTTGCCTACTTCTCAGTTTGGTTTATTTCCCACCCATGGACTGCTTTGGAACGTCCCATTGTCTGGGTCTCCCATAAGGAACGATTAAGAAAAAGAGAATTTTGTTTACTTACCGTAAATTCTTTTTCTTATAGTTCCTTATTGGGAGACCCAGCACCCTCCCTGTTGCCTGTTGGCAGTTTTTGTTCTGAGTGTTTTCACCGGCTGTTGTTGTAGACAGAGTTCCGGTTTTTCCGAGTTTTACTCTCTCTACTTATGGGTGGATGTCCTCCTTCAGCTTTTGCACTGAACTGGTTAGATTGTCATCCAGGGGGTGTATATAGCCCGGAGGGAGGAGCTACACGTTTTGAGTGTAGTACTTTGTGTGTCCTCCGGAGGCAGAAGCTATACACCCATTGTCTGGGTCTCCCATGTCGGAACTATAAGAAAAAGAATTTACGGTAAGTAAACAAAATTCTCTTTTTTAGGCTCATAGGTTTATGAGCCGGATTGAGCCGCACTGCAAAAAACGGATGTGTGAAAGCAGCCTAATGCTGAGCCCAAGGCAGCACACACAGGCCAAGTAATATAAATCTGGTAGCTCCGGAGAAGGAAATTGAAAGGCACAAGCGGCTGCAGAAGGACCAGATAGACCTTGGAGTGGAGGTAGAGCAAACCCTACACGACAGTTACTAGGTTTTTGGGGCAGTTACCGTATTTTTCGCTTTATAAGACGCACCTGATTAGAAGACGCACCCCCAAATTTGGTGAAGGAAAAGAGAATTTTTTTTTTTTTTAAGAATGTTAAGTGGGGTCCATCTTATAATGCCAGTGTCCGTCTAACAAATCATAGAAGGTATATGTCCCTCATAGCCCCCCATCCTAAAATTAGCCCCCTTAATCTGGATATGGCCCCCTTATATTGAATATGGCCCCCTGTGGATTGCACACAATCCCCTGTGCTGCCTATGGCCCCCTGTGGATTGAACAAGTTCCCCTGTGCTGCCTATGGCCCCCTGTGGATTGAACAAGTTCCCCTGTGCTGCCTATGGCCCCCTGTGGATTGCACACGTTCCCCCTGTGCTGCCTATGGCCCCCTGTGGATTGCACACGTTCCCCCTGTGCTGCCTATGGCCCCCTGTGGATTGCACACGTTCCCCCTGTGCTGCCTATGGCCCCCTGTGGATTGCACACGTTCCCCCTGTGCTGCCTGTGGCCCCCTGTGGATTGCACACGTTTTCCTGTGCTGCCTATGGCCCCCTGTGGATTGCACACGTTTTCCTGTGCTGCCTATGGCCCCCTGTGGATTGCACACGTTTTCCTGTGCTGCCTATGGCCCCCTGTGGATTGCACACGTTTTCCTGTGCTGCCTATGGCCCCCTGTGGATTGCACACGTTTTCCTGTGCTGCCTATGGCCCCCTGTGGATTGCACACGTTTTCCTGTGCTGCCTATGGCCCCCTGTGGATTGCACACGTTTTCCTGTGCTGCCTATGGCCCCCTGTGGATTGCACACGTTTTCCTGTGCTGCCTATGGCCCCCTGTGGATTGCACACGTTTTCCTGTGCTGCCTATGGCCCCCTGTGGATTGCACACGTTTTCCTGTGCTGCCTATGGCCCCCTGTGGATTGCACACGTTTTCCTGTGCTGCTTATGGCCCCCTGTGGATTGCACACGTTTTCCTGTGCTGCCTATGGCCCCCTGTGGATTGCACACGTTTTCCTGTGCTGCCTATGGCCCCCTGTGGATTGCACACGTTTTCCTGTGCTGCCTATGGCCCCCTGTGGATTGCACACGTTTTCCTGTGCTGCCTATGGCCCCCTGTGGATTGCACACGTTATCCTGTGCTGCCTATGGCCCCCTGTGGATTGCACACGTTTTCCTGTGCTGCCTATGGCCCCCTGTGGATTGCACACGTTTTCCCTTTGTTAGATATTGCTGCTGCTGCCCATAGTAAAATAAAACACTCTTTCCTTACCTCCTGCAGCGCTGATCTCCCTCCTGTCTCCCTCCTTGCTTCTCTTCCTCCACTTCCTGGTTCTTGGTGCCGGTCATGTGATCGGCAAAGCAGAGTGACTCCATCTCTGCGTGCCTGATCACAGTGGAAGCAGGGACACCGGGGAGAAACGCTGGAGGGGGTAAGTAAAGCTTTATTTTAGGATGGGCAGCCGCATGGGGGCCATATCTAACACGGGGGCATGTGCCATCACAGTGGGACGCAGGCTCATATATAATGTGCACCACTGCCCCAGCCCGTCACTGTGGTGCGGTTTCAGCACCATGGTGATGGACAGCGGCTGTGCATATATGAGCGGGAGCAGGAGATCAAAGACTGCAGCCCGCAGCGTTCACCTGCCCCCAGCAGTGCTCCAAACAGATACGGCCACTGCCTTGTTTATTGTGTACACTTATCACTCAGTGTTACACATGCAAAAACAGGAAAATAAACGTCTAAGGCCGTCTGGCCACTAACTAACAGAATGCTAACTACAAAATAAACCTATGTAACAAACCAGTATTCTCTTACTGTGTGGGTTCCTCAGCACAGCCAGTGGAGGTATGGAGTCTCAGCCCCAGCAGCCATGAGCCTGTACCTCTCCTCAGCAGCCTCTGTTCTGAATGCCTCCTGATTTTATTTCAGCTGATCCAGTGAGGAATCAAAACCCTGGATTGAATGTGGAGAAGGGAGCAACCAGTCCCACTGCCATTCCTACTGATTGCTCCAGGAAAAACCGAGCCCAAAATTACAATGAAATAAACAGGCTTCAGTGACTAACTTATTGCTGAGCCAGATATAACTTTTCCCAGCCCATGTGCATGGGCCAACCGCTCCACAATCAATACATGGAGACATATGAAATGAACCGAGAGTCTCCCCTCGGCATCTCACACACTGTGTGTGTGTGTGTGTGTGTGTGTGTGTGTGTGTGTGTGTGTGTGTGTATACGGTACTCTATTATGGATTTGAACCACGTTGGTGTGGGGCTTGTTTGCTATTTTAAATGTGTTGTGTTTTTTTTACGCTGCATTTGTCGCAAAAAACGCACAAATGCATCAAACGTTTTTGCTCACTGCGTTTTTATTCGGTTTTTTTTTTCCAGTGAACAATGCAATTAAAGATTGATGAAAAAACAAAATGATCTGTCATTTCCTTCTTCAATATGTTATTCATTCTCCACTAGTGTATGTAGGAGAGCAGACAGCTGCAGCACTACAAGCCTCAGCATCCTCCATCCAGGACTGTATGCAGGTTTTTGCCCAAAAAATAAAAAATGGCGTGGGCTTCGCCATATTTTTGTATGCTAGGCAGGTACAGCAGGCAGGTACAGGCTGCCCCAACCCCCAGCTGCCTATTTGTATCCAGCTGGGAACCAAAAATATAGGGAAGCCTTCTTTTTTTTTTTTTTTTTTTTTAAATTTCTTTGTCGCTCCATTGGGAGACCCAGACAATTGGGTGTATAGGCTATGCCTCCGGAGGCCGCACAAAGTATTACACTAAAAGTGTAAAGCCCCTCCCCTTCTGCCTATACACCCCCCGTGCTCCCACGGGCTCCTCAGTTTTTTGCTTTGTGCGAAGGAGGCAGACATGCACGCACAGCTCCACAGATTAGTCAGCAGCAGCTGCTGACTATGTCGGATGGAAGAAAAGTGGGCCCATATAGGGCCCCCAGCATGCTCCCTTCTCACCCCACTCTTGTCGGCGGTGTTGTTAAGGTTGAGGTATCCATTGCGGGTACGGAGGCTGGAGCCCACATGCTGTTTTCCTTCCCCATCCCCCTTAGGGCTCTGGGTGAAGTGGGATCCTATCTGTCTCCAGGCACTGAGACCGTGCTTCATCCACAACTCCTGAGGAGCCTGCTGGATAGGAGCCGGGTATCGTTCAGGGACATGGCCCTGCTACTTTAAGGTACTCTGTGTCCCCGTGGGGACCGCGCACAGCAACACTCCAGCATTGCTGGGTGTGCTAGTGCACCGGGGACCGCGGCGCTGACCGCGTTTGTGCCATTATACACTGCAGCGTCGCTGAGTGTGTTGGTGTATGGGGACTACCGCGCTGACCGCCGCTGCCATTGTTTTTACTGAGGCGCGGCTGGGACTGTTAGTGCGCCGGGGACTCTGCGCCGGCCGCGCTTATACGGCGGCCGCGCTTATAACTCGAGTCCCCGGCTTTTGGGCCTAGTCTCTTTTTCTTCCCGCCCCCAGCCCTGCCAGTCAGGGGAAGGGCGGGACGCTGTACAGCACGGCAGCACTGAGGGCTGGAGCATGCTTTGCATACTCCACCCCCCTCACTGTGCACAGTGAGGCACCAGCTCCCGCACTTTCTGGGTCACGCCCACGGCTCCCTCCTCTCCTCAGGACGCCGGCAGCCATTCCTGTCAGCTCCTAGGACGCTGCAGAGGGGAGACAAACTCTGGGGGACCCAGGCAGGGATTCTGGTGGCCACACAACCGCTTTAAGCGGGCGGTAAGCAGCACCTGAGGTGCTGGCCCCACTTGTGCAAAAGTGTGATTATAGTTTATATGTTTACAGGCTATACTTTACACTGTATGGTGCACAGTTGATTTCTGGCTATATACCCTGTTGTGTTGATCAAAGGAGACAACAATATGGCGCCCACAAGAAGCAGGGGTGCCAAAACACAGGCTTACTATGCTGCCTGCGCCGCATGTACAACCTCGCTACCGGCAGGTTCCACTGACCCTCATTGTGTGCACTGCTCGGCCCCTGTGGCACTTACTCAGCCGGAGCCTCTGCTAAGGGGGGCCCAGGGGGAACAACCAGCCAACACTGTCCAGGTGACAGGGACGGAGTTTGCAGTTTTTAATGACAGACTTTCTGAGACTATGGCTAAAATACTAGAAGCTTTGCAGTCCAGACCGGTATCTCAGACCATGGGCACTGTGGAATCACTTCCCCCTAGTTCCCCTCAGTTGGAACAACAATGTCCCCCCGGGGTGTCTCATAGATCCCAGGGTGAGGTCTCTGACACGGATCGCAGTCCCAGACCGCTTAAGCGAGCTCGCTTGGAAATCCCCTCAACCTCATCACATTGTTCAGGGTCTCAGACAGATGACTCTCTGTATGATGAAGCGGAGGTAGCCGATCAGGATTCTGATCCTGAGGCCGCTCTCAACCTTGATACTCCTGATGGGGACGCCATAGTGAATGATCTTATTGCGTCCATAAATAAGATGCTGGATATTTCTCCCTCAGCTCCTCCAGCAGAGGAGTCAGCTTCTCAGCAGGAGAAGTTCCGTTTCAGGTTCCCCAAGCGTACAGCGAGTATGTTTCTGGATCACTCTGACTTCAGAGAGGCAGTCCAGAAACACCGAGCTTGTCCAGATAAGCGTTTTTCCAAGCGCCTTAAGGATACACGTTATCCCTTCCCCCCCCTGACGTGGTCAAGGGCTGGACTCCGTGTCCCAAGGTGGATCCTCCAATCTCCAGACTGGCGGCTAGATCCATAGTTGCAGTTGAAGATGGGGCTTCACTCAAGGGTGCCACTGCCAGACAGATGGAGCTCTGGTTGAAATCCATCTATGAGGCTATCGGCGCGTCTTTCGCTCCAGCATTCGCAGCAGTATGGGCACTCCAAGCTATCTCAGCGGGTCAAGCCCAAATTGACGCACTCACACGTACGTCTGCGCCGCAAGTGGCTTCCATAACCTCTCAAACGTCGGCATTTGCGTCCTACGCTATTAATGCTATTCTGGACTCTGCGAGCCGTACGGCGGTTGCAGCCGACAATTCGGTGGCATTACGCAGGGCCTTGTGGCTACGGGAATGGAAGGCAGATTCGATTGCCAAAAAGTGCTTAATCGGTTTGCCATTTTCTGGCGACCGTTTGTTTGGTGAGAGATTGGATGAAATCATAAAACAATCCAAGGGAAAGGAAACATCCTTACCCCAGGCCAAACCAAAATTACCCCAACAGAGGAGGGGACAGTCGAGGTTTCGGTCCTTTCGGGGTGCGGGCAGAGCCCAATTCTCCTCGTCCAAAAGGCCTCAGAAGGATCAGAGGAACTCCGATTCATGGCGGTCTAAGTCACGCCCTAAAAAGACCGCCGGAGGTGCCGCTACCAAGGCGGCTTCCTCATGACTTACGGCCGACTCACACCGCATCCTCGGTCGGTGGCAGGCTCTCCCTCTTCTGCGACACCTGGCTGCCACAGGTAAAAGACCGATGGGTGAGAGACATTCTGTCTCACGGTTACAGGATAGAGTTCAGCTCTCGTCCTCCGACTCGATTCTTCAGAACATCTCCGCCCCCTGAGCGAGCCGATGCTCTTCTGCAGGCGTTGGACACTCTGAAGGTAGAAGGAGCGGTGATCCCTGTTCCTCTTCAGCAACAGGGTCACGGTTTTTACTCCAACCTGTTTGTGGTTCCAAAGAAGGACGGGTCTTTCCGTCCTGTCCTGGACCTAAAACTGCTCAACAAACACTTAAAGACCAGGCGGTTCCGGATGGAATCCCTCCGCTCCGTTATCGCCTCAATGTCCCAAGGAGATTTCCTTGCATCGATCGATATCAAAGATGCTTATCTTCACGTTCCGATTGCTCCAGAGCATCAGCGCTTCCTGCGCTTCGCCATAGGAGACGAACACCTCCAGTTCGTGGCACTGCCGTTCGGCCTGGCGACAGCCCCCCGGGTTTTCACCAAGGTCATGGCTACAGTAGTCGCGGTCCTCCACTGCCAGGGTCACTCGGTGATCCCTTACTTAGACGATCTGCTGGTCAAGGCTCCCTCCCAAGAGGCATGCCAGCACAGCCTCAACGCTACTCTGGAGACTCTCCAGAGTTTCGGGTGGATCATCAATTTTCCAAAGTCAAATCTGACACCGGCCCAATCGCTGACATATCTTGGCATGGAGTTTCATACCCTCTCAGCGATAGTGAAGCTTCCGCTGAACAAGCAGCGTTCACTACAGACAGGGGTGCAATCTCTCCTTCAAGGTCAGTCACACCCCTTGAGGCGCCTCATGCACTTCCTGGGAAAGATGGTGGCGGCAATGGAGGCAGTCCCTTTCGCGCAGTTTCACCTGCGCCCTCTTCAATGGGACATCCTACGCAAATGGGACAGGAAACCGACGTCCCTCGACAGGAACGTCTCCCTCTCTCAGGCAACCAAAGCTTCCCTTCGGTGGTGGCTTCTTCCCACTTCATTATCGAAGGGGAAATCCTTCCTACCCCCATCCTGGGCGGTGGTCACGACGGACGCGAGTCTGTCAGGGTGGGGAGCAGTTTTTCTCCACCACAGGGCTCAGGGTACGTGGACCCAGCAAGAGTCCTCGCTTCAGATCAATGTTCTGGAGATCAGGGCAGTGTATCTGGCCCTAAAAGCGTTCCAGCAGTGGCTGGAAGGCAAGCAGATCCGAATTCAGTCGGACAACTCCACAGCAGTGGCATACATCAACCACCAAGGCGGGACACGCAGTCGGCAAGCCTTCCAGGAAGTCCGGCGGATTCTACTGTGGGTGGAAGCCACAGCCTCCACCATATCCGCAGTTCACATCCCAGGCGTAGAAAACTGGGAAGCAGACTTTCTCAGTCGCCAGGGCATGGATGCAGGGGAATGGTCCCTGCACCCGGACGTGTTTCAGGAGATATGTTGCCGCTGGGGCATGCCGGACGTCGACCTAATGGCGTCCCGGCACAACAACAAGGTACCGACGTTCTGGGCACGGTCTCAAGATCCCAGAGCTATGGCGGCAGACGCCTTAGTTCAGGATTGGTCGCAGTTTCAGCTCCCTTATGTGTTTCCTCCGTTGGCACTGTTGCCCAGAGTGTTACGCAAGATCAGGGCCGACTGCCGCCGCGTCATCCTCGTCGCTCCAGACTGGCCGAGGAGGTCGTGGTACCCGGATCTGTGGCATCTCACGGTCGGCCAACCGTGGGCACTACCAGACCGACCAGACTTGCTGTCTCAAGGGCCGTTTTTCCATCTGAATTCTGCGGCCCTCAACCTGACTGTGTGGCCATTGAGTCCTGGATCCTAGCGTCTTCAGGGTTATCTCAAGAGGTCATTGCCACTATGAGACAGGCTAGGAAACCAACGTCCGCCAAGATCTACCACAGGACGTGGAAAATTTTCCTGTCGTGGTGCTCTGCTCAGGGTTTTTCTCCCTGGCCATTTGCCTTGCCCACTTTTCTGTCCTTCCTTCAATCTGGACTGGAAAAGGGTTTGTCGCTCGGCTCCCTTAAGGGACAAGTCTCAGCGCTCTCTGTGTTTTTCCAGAAGCGCCTAGCCAGACTTCCACAGGTACGCACGTTCCTGCAGGGGGTTTGTCACATCGTTCCTCCTTACAAGCGGCCGTTAGAACCCTGGGATCTGAACAGGGTGCTGATGGTTCTTCAGAAACCACCATTCGAGCCAATGAGGGATATTTCTCTCTCACGCCTTTCGCAGAAAGTGGTTTTCCTAGTAGCAGTCACTTCACTTCGGAGAGTGTCTGAGCTAGCAGCGTTGTCGTGCAAAGCCCCTTTCCTGGTGTTTCACCAGGACAAGGTGGTTCTGCGTCCGGTTCCGGAATTTCTCCCTAAGGTGGTATCCCCCTTTCATCTCAATCAGGATATCTCCTTACCCTCTTTTTGTCCTCATCCAGTTCACCAATGTGAAAAGGATCTGCACTTGTTAGATCTGGTGAGAGCACTCAGACTCTACATTTCTCGTACGGCGCCCCTGCGCCGCTCGGATGCACTCTTTGTCCTTGTCGCTGGCCAGCGTAAAGGGTCACAGGCTTCCAAATCAACCCTGGCTCGGTGGATCAAGGAACCAATTCTCGAAGCTTACCGTTCTGCTGGGCTTCCGGTTCCCTCATGGCTGAAGGCCCATTCTACCAGAGCCGTAGGTGCGTCCTGGGCTTTGAGGCACCAGGCTACGGCTCAGCAGGTGTGTCAGGCGGCTACCTGGTAGAGCCTGCACACTTTCACGAAACACTATCAGGTGCATACCTATGCTTCGGCGGATGCCAGCCTAGGTAGACGAGTCCTTCGGGCGGCGGTTGCCCACCTGTAGGAAGGGGCCGTTTTACGGCTCTATTACGAGGTATTATTTTACCCACCCAGGGACTGCTTTTGGACGTCCCAATTGTCTGGGTCTCCCAATGGAGCGACAAAGAAGGGAATTTTGTTTACTTACCGTAAATTCCTTTTCTTCTAGCTCCAATTGGGAGACCCAGCACCCGCCCCTGTTTTTTTGTGTACACATGTTGTTCATGTTGAATGGTTTCAGTTCTCCGATATTCCTTCGGATTGAATTTACTTTAAACCAGTTTATAATTTTTTCCTCCTTCTTGCTTTTGCACCAAAACTGAGGAGCCCGTGGGAGCACGGGGGGTGTATAGGCAGAAGGGGAGGGGCTTTACACTTTTAGTGTAATACTTTGTGCGGCCTCCGGAGGCATAGCCTATACACCCAATTGTCTGGGTCTCCCAATTGGAGCTAGAAGAAAAGGAATTTACGGTAAGTAAACAAAATTCCCTTCATGAATTTAATGAAATTTAAAAAAAAAATGATGTGAGCTTCGCCCAATTTTTGAGTCCGCAGCCGCCCCAGGAATTGGCGCTTTCATAGAAGCGCCATCTTCTGGCGCTGTATCCAACTCATCCAGCTGCCCTGGTGCCAGGTGGCTCTCTGGGTAATAATGGGATTAGGGCTAGCTGTAGATTATCAACTGGCCCCAAGACCGAAATTCATGGTGTCACGCCAATATTAGACATGGCCATCATGAATTTCTAGTAAAGATAAAAAAACACACACAGAAAAATATATATTTATTAGAAATAAAACACAACACAATTAGTGACTCCATCTTTATTGAAATAAAGACCCCCCCCCCCCCCCCCCCCTTCTGTAATCCTGGGTCAAGGGTCCCACGATGTCCAATCCGGATCAAATATCATCTGATCTGTTTGCTGGAAGGCAAAGCGATCAGATGTGTCAGGTTCAAGGGCCTGAATCACATGACACAGCAGCTGATTGAATAAACGGCTTTTATACAATCAGCTGATGCATCAGTGCAAAAAAAAGAAAAATAAACTACACACGTCTGTGCAGACAGACGTCTGTCCGACAGAATCAGCTGTTAGTTTAGCCAACCAGGCGGTAAAAAAACGGCCTCACTGCTCGACTTGTACTGTCAGCTGATTCCATCAGGTGACCGCATCTGCTGATCAGCTGCAGGACCTGCTGCTGATCGGACGTGTTGCGGGAGTCTGCACACAGCCGGAGCAGGGGTGGCGGTACCGGGAAGAGGAGCTGGGAGCGGACATGTCGGGAGTCTGTAGACAGGTCAGTATGGCATATAATTTTTTTTTTTTTTCTTCTCTCCTGTAAACTTTTATTTTGCAGCTGCTTCCACCTCCCGTCCGGACATGGCGCAGGACGGGGATGTGGAAGCAGCGGTGGCAGTACCGGGAGGATTCACGCTTCTGTGTTTACTAACACAAGGATGCCCCTTCCTGTACACATCACTGTACTACCCACCCCTTGCGTTTTATAGCTACGTTTTTAGTCATAGAAACTCACTAAAATGCAGCTATATTTGCAATTTGCATTTTTCATTGCGTTTTTTAACATCTCATTTAACTCAATGGGTGAAAAATGAAGGGACAAACGCAAAAATAATTGACATGCTGCGTTTTTGTGGGCACCACAAAAACGCAGCTAAAAGAAAAAAAAATAAACGCTGTGTGCAGAAAGCAAAAATGAAAACTCATACTGTGCGCACATAGCCTTAGTGTGCATGCTTCCTATGTGAGCATGCACACACCGCAAATGAATCTGGGGAACGTACACTTAGATTCAGAGCACATGCCCGGGCAGTAGAGAGAATCTGTGGAGATTTCTGTGACTTCGGGCCAGTCATGGCAATCCATAGTCGTGCGGGGTGCGTGACTAAGTTTAAAAAAAAAAAAAAAAAAAAAAAAGAGCGAGACTGAATTAGACTTTGTGACTGAACCAAGCAAAACACCCCTATAACTGAAATCAAAGGTATGTACTGCATTCAACTAAGCATGTCAAGTGTGTTTTTTTTTTTTTTTTTTTTTATGGTAAATGGATATTTTTTTTTTTTTTTTTTTTTTAATTTTAAAACATTGTGGGTGGTTTAATATCGATTAAACATGGCAGACTCCCTCTAAGAAGTTATAGGATGTGATCTGGCCTTGAATGTGGAGTGGTGCAGCGTCATGCCGGATGGCACAGTGATTGTGGCATCACCCTGATGCCTGGCAGATATCATGCATAGGTACTATTCTTATTAATAGGACACATGCACTTTGTCAGATCGTTACATTGCCAAATAGGAGATCACACAGCCGCTCTGATCTTCCATTTTCCTATAAAGCCCACACCCGTGCTTCGTTGAGTTGTAGGAGTGTATTTCCTGAGTTATGGGGGGAAGTCATTGCCCATAGATTGACTTTGTGTCTAATTTTAAGGGGGCAAAATATGGTTTTGATAGTGGCTGAGTGTCATTTATTTTTTTCATATATTGTAGTTAATCACTTTAATTGAGAGTAATTCAGTTGTGATCATACACGGAGCAACTGGAAGTGGGAAGAGCACGCAGCTGCCCCAATATATTCTGGATTATCACATGCAGCACGCTGCCTACTGCAATATAGCCGTGACCCAACCCAGGAAGATTGCGGCACGCAGCATTGCCACATGGATCAGCAGGGAGAGAAATTTGCCTCTGAGCGGGCTAGTAGGCTATCAGGTATGTCATTTCTAGGTAGTATGTATGTATGTATGTATGTATGTATGTATGTATAATTTGATTTGCAATTTTTGGAACTTCCAACTGAGCAGAGAGAATTGCACATACCCGACCCCTCCACTGACATCTGTACAAGCTGGAGCCACGAGGTCGATGCTGGTCCCGTCTTGTGCATCTCCCATAAATGTACCACTCCTATTGTACCCTTGGGCTCCATAGTATATAATTACAGTATATTTACAACCTGGCAGGATGACATGAAATAGTAATTCGGAGTAGCAGCAAAGTTGGAAGTGACTGTTGTGTAATTAGGATAAATTGACATTTATACCTATATGAACACCACGTGATCCGCACAACCTAAAAACTGACTGAGATTTCTCAACTTCTGCACAATTGTGAATTAAAAGTCCCCACCCTCCATGTTGATGGCACATGGCCCGAGTCAGTTCAGGTCCTAAATAAAAGAAACTAGAGGGGTAAAAAAAGACAACTTTAGGCTATGTGCGCACGTTGCGTACTGTCCCTGCAGAAATTTCTGCAGCGATTTGAACAGCTTGCGTGCGCTTCAAATCGCTGCAGAAACAGTCCGTAATGAAAAAAAAAAAAAGATTCCATGCGCTCTGACTGCAGCTCCTCCCATAGACTGAGTGTGACCTGCAGGCAGAGCGCACGAAAAGTGACATGTCACTTCTTAGAACACACGCTTCGGGCAGCAGTCTAAGTGCTGGCTGCACTCTAATACGCCACGTGCGCACGGCTCCTGCATAATCTTCATAGATTATGCAGGGGACGCAGGACGCATGCAGTTACGCTGCGGTGCAGATTGCATCGTAACTGCATGCAATTACGCAACGTGCGCACATAGCCTAATAACCGTGGTGTGTGTGTGTGTGTGTGTTTTCACGTTCACATTTCAAAGTCTCTTTTCATTCTTCTCTAAAGGTCTCCCTGGAGAAAAAGGCATCAGCTGACACTCGCCTGATGTACATGACCACCGGTGTTCTCCTGCAGAAGATAGTGGCTGCTAAAAGCTTGGCCGAATTTACCCACATTTTTATTGATGAGGTAGATACTTTCAGATGAACACATTTGCGCTGGCAGATCTGTCCTTCATAAACTGCTGTGCACGACTCTGTACAAAAGAGCTGCCTGTGCGATTGTCACGCTAGATATTATTGTTATTATTATTTATAGCGCCATCTATTCCATGGCACTTTACATTTGAAAGGGGTGTACATAATAGGAACGATTACATTAATCATAAACAATACAATACAAGACATAGACAGATACAGGAGGATAGAGGTCCCTGCCCGCGAGGGCTCACAGTCTACAAGGGATAGGTGAGGATACAGTAGGTTAGGGTAGAGCTGGTCGTGCTGCGCTGAATCAGACAGGGTTACGGCAGGTTGTAGGCTTGTCTGAAGAGGTGGGTTTTCAGGTTCCTTTTGAAGCTTGTCAAGGTAGGTGAGAGTCTGATGTGTTGAGGCAGAGCATTCCAGAGTATGGGGGAGGCACGGGAGAAATCTTGGATGAGATGGTGGGAAGAGGAGATGAGAGGGGAGTAGAGAAGGAGATCTTGTGAGGATCGAAGGTTACGTGCAGGTAAGTAACAGGAGACTAGGTCACAGATGTAGGGAGGAGACAGGTTGTGGATGGCTTTGTAGGTCATGGTTAGTGTTTTGAACTGGAGTCGTTGGGCAATGGGAAGCCAGTGAAGAGATTGGCAGAGAGGAGAGGTCGGGGAGTAGCGGGGGGACAGGTGGATTAGCCAGGCAGCAGAGTTTAGAATAGATTGTAAGGGTGCGATACTGTTAGAAGAGAGGCCACAGAGCAGGAGGAACTATATGGGGGAAATACTGGGTGAACGGCAAAAGAGAGGGGGGACCCAGTGTCAAGGGGAGCGGGAGATTGGGACCCATAATAAAACCTTCTGCTGGCCCTTGACGTACCTAGGTAGGTTCAGCACCTGTGCGCCGAGCAGGATACCTGGCCCTGGCTGGCCCTGGAGTTGGTCAACCACACTAAGTCCTAAAGAACATGCAGGGGAAAGCAAACAACTTATCTCCAAGAAGACTTGGGGTATGTGCGCACATCTGCGTTCTATTCTGCAGCGTTTAAGTCACTGCGTTTTGAAAGCATAATGCATGCGGAATTCATGCGTTCTGGGTGCTTGGTCTGCCATAGACAAAGTGGGAAAAGCATCCAGAATGCACAAAAGTGACATGTTGCTTTTTAGAACGCAGCGATTTGGCAAAATATTTTAGCAGCCGAATCGCTGCGTTCAAAAACTCAACGTGCGGATGGATTATGCACAATGTTCATAGATTGTGCTGGGGAAGCAGGTCGCATGCTTTTACGCTGCGGTACAAAACGCAGCGTAAAAGCATGAAAAGGCACACAGCCTAAGGGTATGTTCACACAGGGCTTTTTTTGGAAGTTGTTTTTCCTGACCACAACCTGATCTTGTGGCAGAAAATCTCCTTTGAGTCATCTGCGTCTTTAGTGCGTTTTTTGTTTCTACAAAATGGGTTGTATTAATGAAGAAAAGTTTGTAAAAATGCTGCAAAGAATTGACATGCTCATTGTTTGCAATCTGCAGCAAAAAACGCAGGTATTTGACAAAACAGTAAAAATAAATGAAAATCTGCAGGTGTTTGTGTGTGCATGAGATTTCCGAAATCTCAGACTTTGCTGGTACTGTAAAAAGCAGCTTTCTATTAGCATGGATTTGCATAAAACCAAGGCAAATCTGCAGCTAAAAAAAAAACCACCTAAAACGCCCTGTGTGAACATAGCCTTAGGGAGAGGAACAGCAACATAAAACAAAGTTTCTCCAGATGATTACAAGCCGACTGTTTGCAATCAAAACTGTATAGAAACTTAACTCTATCACCCGCAACATAAGGCTATGTGCGCACAGTGCGTTTTTTTCGCGGCGTTTTTGCGCATTTTTCTGGTGCGGTTTTGGCCTCAAAACTGCATGACTTTGCTTCCCCAGCAAAGTCTGAGTTTTCAATTTTGCTGTCCGCACACAACTGTTTTTTTTTTTTTTTTTTTTTTAAGCTGCGTTTTTGAGCTTGGAAAAATAAATGGACATGTCAATTCTTTCCTGTGTTTTTCTGCGTTTTTCCCCCCATGCAATGCATTGGAAAGAAGCAGCAAAACGCAGAGATCAAAAACGCACCAAATCGCGGTAAAAACGCATGCGTTTTTTGACGCATTTTTTCGACGCAGGTGCGTTTTTGTGCGTTTTTAGCGGCCAAAAACGCAGCGTCAAAAAAATGCAGTGTGCGAACCTAGCCTAAAGGGAAAATGCAGTAATATAAAGACACAGAAGGTGAGGGACAATGATCAGCAGCTGAAGGGAAAAAGATCTCTGCAGGGTCCTAAAGAGGAAAGTGTAAACCCTAACAGAAAATACACACTACTCCATTTACACCACAGTGGAAAGGATGGAGTATTAAGCAGCAGTTTGTGCAGCCAAACGCAGCGACCTTCTGCAGCCAGATGCCATAAGGTTGTCTGCCAACTGACACTCCCATCCCATATGGGGTCTGCAACCTATCAGCAAGTCTTGACTGTTGCAAGTGACAACTGAAGTGCGAGTTACTGACCCCTGATTTTATGGAGCCGCAGTGCACATACAATACACATTTCCTCTCATCTAGGTGTGTGTGTGTGTGTGTGTGTGTGTGTGTGTGTGTGTGTGTATATGTATATGTCTATGTGTAATAGAGAGAGAGAGAAAATGGAGGGATCGGGTTGTCTGTTTTAATAAAGTCTTATGGGGGTTGTTTAATTAAAAAAAAAGTAGATTTTGGGTACTCACCGTAAAATCTTTCTTGGAGCCTTCATTGGAGGACACAGAGACCATGGGTTGTATGCTGCTGCCACTAGGAGGCGACACTAAGCAAAACAAGGAAAACTCCTCCTATGCAGTATATACCCACCAACAGGCAATTGTACCTCAGTGAGAAAGCAATAGGAGACAACAGTAGAAAAAACGAACAATCGTACAGAAGTGGACATTAAACTCAACATTCAACAGAAACATTGAACAGTAACATATGTCCAACACAAGGGCGGGTGCTGTGTCCCCCAATGAAGGCTCCAAGAAAGATTTTACGGTGAGTACCCAAAATCTACTTTTCTTTAACGCTTCATTGGGGGACACAGAGACCATGGGACGTCCTAAAGCAGTCCCACGGGTGGGTCTGATGTTACTCTCAGGGCTGACCTCGGTCCCCTGCAGCCTGCAGAACTCGTCTACCGAGGCTCGCATCGGAGGATGCGAAAGTGTGGACCCTGTAGAACTTTGTGAAAGTGTGGAGCGAAGACCAGGTGGCCGCTTTATAAAGCTGCGACGCTGGAGCGTGGTGACGGACCGCCCACGAGGCTCCCACCGCCCTGGTGGAATGGGCCGTAATCCTGAGTGGGCGCGTTCTCCCTCTTACCCGGTAGGCTTCCAGTACGGCAGAGCGAATCCATCGCGCAATGGAGGACTTGGAGGCAGGTAGGCCTCTGCGCGGGCCAGACGGAAGTACAAAAAGGGAATCCGACCGTCTGAATTGAGAGGTCCTGGAAATGTACAAGCGGAGAGCTCTGACAAAGTCCAGCTTGTGGAGAAGAATCTCACGAGGGTGCGAAGGATTCGATCAAAAGGAGGGGAGAACAATGTCCTCGTTAAGATGGAAAGAGGAAACCACCTTGGGCAGAAAGGACGGAACCGGACGGAGGACTACCTTATCCTGGTGGAAGACAAGATATGGAGAGCGGCAGGAAAGCGCCGCTAGTTCAGATACCCACCTGATTGACGTGATGGCAACTAAGGCGACCTTCCAAGAGAGGAACGTGAGGGACATCTCCTGCATAGGTTCGAAGGGGGAATGCTGGAGAACAGACAGAACCAGGTTGAGGTCCCAGGGCTCCACCGGAGGTTGAACGGGGGGGCGCCGCATGCGCGGCCCCCTGAATGAATGTGCGAACCTGTGGGCGAGAGGCAATCCTCCTTTTGAAAGAGAATGGAAAGAGCAGACACTTGACCCTTGAGTGCTAATCCAGCATCCAGAGCAGACTGTAGGAATGACAACAGAACTAGCAAGGAGAAGGTCATGGCTGTGACCTGGTTAGCTTCACACCAGTGGAAATAGGCCTTCCACGTCCGGTGGTAAATGCGGGAAGAGGAAGGCTTCCGAGCTTTGATCATTCAAAAAACACAAAGACTAGAAAAAACCAAGGAGAAAAATTGTATGAAAAATACCCTGAATATAAATAAATTGCAAGTGCTTAATAACAGGGTACTTAGTGTATACAATATGGATGGTGGCAAGTGGTTAGCTGTGTCCCAGATAAAATACACAGCAAAGTGTTTTTTGTATGTTTTCTTGCTTGGTTGCAAGTTGGGGGCGCAGCCCTCCTAGTACTGAGACTGAACAGCTGATTGCGTCTCACTTTGCTGTGTATTTTATCTGGGACACAGCTAACCACTTGCCACCATCCATATTGGAGTTCTGACATGACACAAGTCAGGTATTGATAATGTTTTTAACTTCAGTAGGTTAGGGACTGTCTCAGATGGGTACACCGTGACGAGGTGAGACAGTGTATACATTTTTGCAAAAAGGTAAAAAGCTAAGTACCCTGTTATTAAGCACTTGCAATTTATTTATTTATATTCAGGGTATTTTTCATACAATTTTTCTCCTTGGTTTTTTCGAGCTTTGATCATTGTCTGGACGACCTTTTCTGAGAATCCGACGGAAGTTAGTACTGCGGCTTCAACAGTCATGCCGTTAAATTGAGCGACTGTGAATTCTGGTGAAGAAAAGGCCCTTGAGTGAGAAGGTCCTGGACGTCTGGAAGTCTCCACGGAACGTCGGCGAGAAGGTGCACGAGCTCTGCGTACCACGGGTGACGAGGCCAATCTGGGGCCACGAGAATCACCGGAACTCCCTCCGCCTTGATCTTCTTGACTAGCTTGGGTATAAGCGGAAGTGGAGGGAAGAGGTACGGCAGAGAGAACTGCGACCAGGGGATCGCTAGGGCGTCCGTTGCGAGCGCTAGTGGGTCTCTTGCCCTGGAGACGAACTGGGGGACCTTGTGATTCCACCTGGAGGCCAGGAGATCCACGTCGGGGGTCCCCCACCTGGAACAGATCTGCTGGAAGATTCTGGGATTGATGGACCACTCTCCTGCGCCGAGGCCCTCTCGGCTGAGGAAGTTGGCGGCCCAATTGTCCACGCCCGGGATGTGGACCGCCGAAATCGCTGGGATGTTCTGTTCGGCCCAGTCGAGGATTTGAGATACCTCTCTCATTGCCGCTCGGCTGCGTGTTCCGCCTTGATGGTTTATGTAGGCTACAGTGGTTGCATTGTCGGACTGCACCTGAACTGGGTGTCCGCGAAGCAGAGCCTTCCAATGAAAGAGAGCTAGGCGAACTGATCTGAGTTCCAAGATGTTGATGGGAAGTTTTGGTTTCCGGCTCGGTCCAGCGACCCTGAACTGTGAGGTCCTGGAAAGTGGCCCCCCATCCTAGCAGGCTGGCGCCTGTCGTGACGACCCTCCATCGAAGGGGAAGAAATGATCTCCCTTTGAGGGTGAGGGGAGAGCATCTCCACCATTCCAATGACTCTCTGACTCGAGGAGGGATCGCAATTGGTCGATCCAGGGAGTGAGCGCACTTGTCCCATGCTGCGAGAAGGAGACCTTGAAGGGGCGAGTGTGGAATTGACTGTAGGGCACCGCTTCCATTGACGCCACAATCTTCCCGAGAATGCTCATGCAGTATCGAAGGGAGCAGCGAGGTGCGCGTTGGAGCTTCCAAATCGCCCTGAGAATAGCTGTGAGTTTGTCCTTGGGCAGAAGAACCTTCGCTCGCGTTGTATCGAAGATCATGCCGAGGAATGAGATGAGTTGAGTCGGGATCAGAGATGACTTTGGTCTGTTGATCAACCAGCCGAGACGGGATAGAGTATCCAGAGTGATGTTGAGACTGTCGCGGCACTCCGCCGCCGAGGGAGCCTTGCTCAAAATGTCGTCCAGATACGGGATGGCTAGAATTCCCCGGGTTCGAAGAATAGCCATGACAGTAGCCATCACCTTGGTGAAGACTCTGGGAGCTGTCGAGAGCCCGAATGGGAGGGCAGTGAACTGGAAGTGTTGCCCCTGAACCATGAAGCGTAGGAATCTCTGAGCTGGATAGATCGGGATGTGGAGATGGGCGTCCTGGATGTCCACCGAGCAAAGGAACTCCCCTGGTTCCATGGACGCTATCACTGAGCGCAGAGACTCCATGCGGAATCGCCGGAGGCAGACCCGCCTGTTGAGGCGCTTGAGATCCAGGATGGGGCGGACTGTGCCATTCTTCTTCGGTACCACGAAGAGGTTTGAATAAAAACCCCGGAATCTGTCTTGAGGGGGTACGGAGATGATGACCCCAGAGTCTCGCATGGCCTGAATGGCTGCGAAGAAGCCCTTTGTGAGGGAGGGATCCTTGGGGGGTTTGGACTGGACGAAGCGTGAGCGTGGGAGCGAAGAAAACTATCTTGTAGCTGTGAGAGACGACGTCTCGAACCCAGGCGTCTATAACGGAAAGCCACGTGCTTCTGAACATGCGGAGATGACCGCCAACCCTGGATGGGGACCCGGTGACGGGAGCCCAGTCATGCGGAGGAAAATCTGTGGGATCTGGACCTGGAGGACTTGGACTGCTGGCCACGGGAACGCCAGGAACGCCAGTGGGGTGTTGCCTTAAAGGAGGGCTTCCGTCTCTCCTGACGCGCTGGGGACCGCTCCCGACGTGAGTTGGTGTTGGTGGAGAATTGACGAAAGGGGCGAAAGGGAAAAGGCTGCCGCTTTGGAGGGGCACGAGGGGTCCTCTGTTGGGGGAGGAAGGTACTCTTGCCTCCCGTAGCCTCAGAGATGATCTTGTCCAGCTTTTCTCCGAAGAGCCTGGCACCGACAAAGGGAAGACTGGTGAGAGACTTTTTGGATGCGGAGTCCGCGTTCCACGCTTTAAGCCACAGGGCTCTGCGGGTTGCAGTAATGTTGCCGGCTGCCAGGGCAGCGGAAGCAGCAGAGTCAAGGGACGCAGCGACTAGATATTTTCCGGCATGAGTGATCTGATCTGCCAGCTCTGGTCTGGGAGCGTCAGCCAGGATACCACGCCGAAGGAGCTTTGCCCAGGCGGAGACAGCCTTGGAAACCCAGGTGGTTGCAAAGGCTTGAGTGATGGCAGAGCCGGAGGTTTCAAAGGCCGACCTGGCTAAGGATTCTATGGTCCTGTCCGAGGGATCCTTCAGGGAGGCTCCATCGGACAGCGGCAGGGTGGTACTGGACGAGAGTCGGGAGATCGGAGGATCCACTGAAGGGGCCACTGACCACTTCTGAAGAAGTTCCGGTGGAAAGGGATAAAGGACCTGAGCCCGCTTGCGCTTCTGGAAACGCTTGTCGGGATGTTCCCACTGTCTGGGAAAAAATATCCTCAAACTCCCTGTGGTTGCCAAAGCTTCTTGGCAGCTTCTTGGCTCTTTTGAAAGGGACTGATTGACAGGTAGGCGCCGGGTCAATATCCTGTACCTCTAGGGTCTGACGGCAATGACCAGACTGTCCATCATACCGGTCAGCTTGGATATATGTTCAGAGTCCAGATCTGAGTCAGAAGCAGAGTCCTGGTCCGAATCTGGAGCTGCCGCAGAAGAGGCAGAAGACGGCGAGCGTGATACTCTGACGGCCATAGCAGGGCTAGGGGAGCTGGAGGATGACCCAGAGAGGGACCGCTTCCTAGACCTCCTGTGGGTTCTGCCTTGCCGGGCTGGAGGCGCTGTGGGCTCAGACTCGCTCTGGGTCGCCGGGGGGACTCCAGAGGAGGAGGCGGACAGACGATCTATGGCCGAGGCTAAGGATTGAGACATGTTAGTTAGGTTGTCCACGGACTGGGAGAGAGCTGAGGCCCACCCAGGCATGGGGGCCGAGTCCTCGTTACGGGCGGTGGGGGGCTCCGTAGTAGTCATGTTAGGGGTGCTACAGGCTACGCAGATGGGGGAGAAAACGACAGAAAATGAATACTTAAATCCATATTATTATAATAATAATCTCATGAAGAGTCGCCAAAAATCGAATTGTATTCCTAAAGAAGACCCTCATACTCAACAGTAATCAGAAGACCATGAAAATTCAATACAATATATAGATATTTTTTTGTTTTTTATTTTTTAATTCATACAAAATTTATCTGGGGGTACAAAAAAGGGCAGGCAGAGCCACAGAATGTGCAATTAAAACGTTTTTTTTTTTTTTTATAAAAACCGCAGGGGGGCGCGTGTTTGACATACACGGTCTGAGCATCACATAATTATATAATTATATACATGGGCACCATGATTATAGATGGAAAAAACATAATTGCAACCCAAATTTTGTCAGCATACAAAATATAATCCTAAATAAGGTTAGGAAAATGTCTCTGTTCAACAAGGAAGGTCTAAGTATGACATGATTGTATAATTATATGCATGGGCAACATGATTATAGATGGAGAGAAACAGGATTGCAATCCAAATTCTATGACTATATACAGTAATGATCCCAACTAAAGTTAAATAACTCAATTTATATAGAGATATGACCTGAGATCACTTTACAAGTTGCAATAAGGTATAACCACTAACAGCCATCCACATTTCAGATGAATAGGGTTTGCAAACATAGTATGCACCACATGTGCACATATAAGGTGCCCAGGACATATGGAGGTACAATGACCTACCCAGAAACCGCTACAGACACTGTGTACACACACCGCCCTGCACCTCAGGGCACCTTGAGGTGCAGGGCGGTGTGTACACAGTGTCTGTAGCGGTTTCTGGGTAGGTCATTGTACCTCCATATGTCCTGGGCACCTTATATGTGCACATGTGGTGCATACTATGTTTGCAAACCCTATTCATCTGAAATGTGGATGGCTGTTAGTGGTTATACCTTATTGCAACTTGTAAAGTGATCTCAGGTCATATCTCTATATAAATTGAGTTATTTAACTTTAGTTGGGATCATTACTGTATATAGTCATAGAATTTGGATTGCAATCCTGTTTCTCTCCATCTATAATCATGTTGCCCATGCATATAATTATACAATCATGTCATACTTAGACCTTCCTTGTTGAACAGAGACATTTTCCTAACCTTATTTAGGATTATATTTTGTATGCTGACACAAGACTATATTACTTACCGGTAATGGGATTTTCCAGAGTCCACGACAGCACCCACGAGAGAGGGATCCGCCCCCTTCAGGACAGGAAACCTACAGATAAAAAGGGGCAGTCCCCCTCCCTCATCAGTTAGTTTCAGAGAAATGGAGAGGAACCGCCACGAATTAGTAATAAGACAAGAAAAAATAGAACAACCAAACCCAAAGGGTGAAAAAGCAAAAGGGTAGGGGTGTAAAGGGTGCTGTCGTGGACTCTGGAAAATCCCATTACCGGTAAGTAATAGTCTTTTCCTTTTGCCTCGACAGCACCCACGAGAGACTTGGAGAGAACACACTTAGGGAGGGACCACCATCTGAAGAACCGATCTCCCAAAAGCAAGGTCTGAGGAGGAAGAAAGGTCCAGCCGGTAGTGCTTGTAAAAAGTAGGAGAGGACCAGGTGGCAGCCTTACAAATACTGTCAATGGAGACATTCGCCATGGCAGCCCAAGATGAAGCCATCGCCCTAGTAGAGTGAGCCTGTACAGGAGACGGAAGAGGCTCATGTTTCAACTCATATGCAACAGAAATGGCATCCCGCATCCATCGGGCCAAGGACTGCTTCGTCACCTGACGACCACGTCTGGAACCCTGAAAGGCAATAAACAAAGCCCTATCCTGTCGCCAAGGGGCTGTCTTAGAGATATATGCTAGAATAGTTTCCCTGACGTCTAGTGTGTGAAACCGGCATTCCTCCGGTGTGGTAGGGACAGGAAAGAAGGAAGGATGATTTCTGCATTCCGGTGAAACTGTGAAGCTACTTTAGGCAAATAAGCCGGGTCCGTTTTGAGAACAATATGATCTGGAAAGATCCTAAGAAAAGGAGGATCTACAGAAAGAGCCTGAAGATCACTAACACGACGGGCCGAAGTGAGTGCAACTAAGAGGCAGGTTTTAAAGGACAGCAATTTGTCAGACGCCGAGGTGAGTGGTTCAAAGGGTGGACGGGTTAGGGAATCCAGAACGAGAGTGAGATCCCAGGGGGGCGGGCAGGTAAGACGAAGCGGCTGACCTCGGTCACAGGCCTTGATGAAACGCATGACCCACCTATCCCCAGCTATATTTGAATTATAGAGGGCGCCCAGAGCAGACACATGAACTTTAAGGGTACTGACTGACAGACCCAGATCCCGCCCAGACTGGAGAAACTCCAGAATAGAAGAAATCGGGACCACAGAAGGTGAGGCATCAGGGAAGGAGACAAGGAACCGTTTCCATACCCGACCATACTGACGGGTAGTCACCGGTTTTCTACTCTGCAGCAAGGTATCCACCAGGCGACTGGAAAACCCCCGGGAGTCTAGTAACGCCCTTTCAAATTCCATGCCGTCAAGAGGAGTCCCTTGACGCGTGGATGCAGGAAAGGCCCCTGTGACAGGAGATCTGGTCTGGATGGGAGAACCCAGGGGTCCGTCACTGACATATGTCTCAGGAGGGAGAACCAGGGACGCCTGGGCCAGAAGGGAGCGATAAGGAGAATGCGAGCCTGATCTTCCCTGATTTTCTGAAGGACCGTTGGCAGAAGAATTATGGGAGGAAAGGCATAAGCAAGGCTGTACTGCCAGGGAACCTGAAGGGCATCCAGGACTGTCGGCTGATCTGCCCTGTTCAGGGATCCAAACTGTTTCAACTGCCTGTTGTCTTTTTGGTAGCAAACAAATCTATAACCGGGAGGCCCCAGTACTGTATGATTTGAGCAAACCCTTCCCGATGCAAGACCCATTCTCCCTGATAGAGAGTGTGACGGCTGAGAAAATCCGCCTTGACATTGTCCACCCCTCGGATGTGTACCGCAGAGAGGGACAATAGATGAGTCTCGGCAAGTTCCAATAGGTGAACCGCCGTGGACATGAGGGAAGACGACCTCGTCCCCCCTTGGTGGTTGATGTATGCGACTACCGTCTGATTGTCCGTACAAAGCCGTACATGGGTTCCCCTGAGGAGGTGAAGAAACGACATCAGGGCCTGAGAGACCGCCATGAGTTCTTTCCGGTTGGAGGACGCGGTTGACTCTTGCCGGGACCAAAGACCTTGGGTCATAGAGTCCCCCGGGTGAGCTCCCCACCCCCAGGGACTGGCGTCCGTCGTGAGGACACTGGTGGGGTGAACATGCCATTCCTTCCCCTTGGTTAAGTTCTCTTCCCGAAGCCACCAAGTCAGGGACGCACGTGCAGTGTCTGTCAATATCAGAGGACGATCGAGGGACCCTGGATGGGATCTTGCAGCTGCCAGGACCTCCCACTGTAGCTGTCTGGAGTGAAGTTGGGCCCATTGGACAGCGGGGATACAGGAAGTCAGGGACCCCAACAGAGACATGGCGGAGCGGAGAGAGAGTGATCTGTGATTCTGTGCGTGTCGTACAATCCTCTGGATTTTTGCCATTTTGTCTGCTGGGAGATAACAACGCTGTTGATGTGAATCCAGAAGCATGCCTAGGAAAGACTGAAAAGTTGAGGGCGTGAGTCTAGATTTTTGGAGATTCAAAAGCCACCCAAGACGGCCCAGAGTCGACATAGCATTATGGAGACGGAGAGAACATTGTGCCGCCGTGCTACCCACAACCAGTAGGTCATCTAGATAAGGGATTATGAAAGTCTGTTGCTCACGAAGGTGAGCAGTGACCTCTGCCATGACTTTAGTGAAAATCCGTGGGGCGAGCGAAACGCCGAAGGGCATGGCCGTAAATTGGAAATGGTGAACAGAGTTGTGCATAGAGAGTGCTACCCGGAAGTACTGCTGATAATGTGCGTGAACCGGGACGTGGTAATATGCATCTTTGAGATCAAGGACCGCCATGTAGCAATTAGGGTAGAGCAATTTTATAGTGGTCAGGAGGGATTCCATTTTAAAATGTCGGTATTTTAGAAAGAGATTAAGCTTTTTTAAATTAATTATGGTCCGAAACGACCCATCAGGCTTTGGTACTAAGAAAAGAGGGGAGTAAAACCCTCGGCCCCTCTCATGTAATGGGACTGGCGTAAGAACCTGCTTTTCTACCAGAGTGAGGACTGCCGACACCAGTGCGCTATGTTGACCCTCCGACCTCCTAGTGGGTGTAAGACAAAACAATTGAGGAGGGAGGGAAGTGAATTCTAGCCGGAGACCATGAGAAATCAAATCCAGTATAAAGGAGCTGGAAGTGATGGTTTTCCAATGGGTTGCAAAAAAACGGAGTCTGCCTCCCACCGGAAACCCCCCATCATTGTTTAGGGAACTTCCTACGGAAGGAAGGGTTTCCGAACAGGGCCCCTTTGGACCCAGAGGCGGGGTTGTCCGATCTATCCCTGCGGTCAGGTTGGGTGGGCTGGAAACGACGTTTGCGATACGGGAGCCTAGAAGGAGGAGCAATGCATTAGGGAACCCCTTTTTACTATCACCCGCCTTGGTGAGTATGTCATCCAGCTGAGGACCAAAGAGGAACTCACCCTCACAGGGAAGTGCACACAGTCTCGATTTTGAGGATGTGTCCCCTTTCCACGATTTTAGCCAGAGGGCTCTCCGGGCTGCATTAGAAGACCCTGCCGCTCGGGCCGCCAGGCGGACAGAGTCAGCAGAAGCATCTGCCAGGTAATTGGCCGCGTCTGCTTGTCTAAGGTATCTAGCCAGACTAAAAGTGACCTGGCTGTACATGTTGCGGAAATGGCCGGTTTCAGCGCCCCTGCAGAGGCTTCCCAGGTTTTACGCAGGAAGGCGTCTGCTTTACGGTCTAGAGGGTCTCGCAGAAATCCCATATCCTTGAAAGGCAGTGCTGATTTTTTTTGGAGGATTTTGCTACTGCCACATCCACCTTTGGTACCTTGCACCATTGGGACAAGTCTGCATCATCAAAGGGGTATCTTCGTTTCTTCGGCGCTCCATTGGGAGACCCAGACGATTGGGTGTATAGCACTGCCTCCGGAGGCCACACAAAGCATTACACTAAAAAGTGTAAGGCCCCTCCCCTTCTGGCTATACACCCCCAGTGGGATCACTGGCTCACCAGTTTTCTGCTTTGTGCGAAGGAGGTCAGACATCCACGCATAGCTCCACTGTTTAGTCAGCAGCAGCTGCTGACTATGTCGGATGGAAGAAAAGAGGGCCCATACTAGGGCCCCCAGCATGCTCCCTTCTCACCCCACTTTATGTCGGCGGTGTTTGTTAAGGTTGAGGTACCCATTGCGGGTACGGAGGCTGGAGCCCACATGCTGTTTTCCTTCCCCATCCCCCTGAGGGGCTCTGAGGAAGTGGGATCTTACCGGCCCACAAGCCCTGAGGCCGGGCTCCATCCACAGACCCATGGAACCTGCTGGATACGGAGCTGGGTACCGTTCAGGGACAAGGCCCTGCGACATGAAGGTACTCTGTGTCCCCGTATGTACAGGCCGCGCACACTCCAGACTTGCTGGGTGTGCTAGTGCGCCGGGGACAGTAGCGCTGCGCGCTGGGGTTATAGTCACTACAGTTTTTCTGTGTGACTTTATATGTTGGGGACTGCCGCGCCGGCCGCCCCTAGGCGGCGGCGCAGCTGCGACTTGTAGTGCGCCGGGGACTTAGCGACGACCGTGCTTTTACGACGGCGTCGCTTATAAATTTAGTCCCCGGCTTCTGCGGCCTAGCTCCGCTTTGTTCCCGCCCCCACCCTGTCAATCAGGGCAAGGGAGAGACGCTGTACCATTCATCAGCGCCGAGGGCTGGAGTCTTATTTACATGCTCCAGCCCTCTCACTGAGCACAGGGGGACGCAGGTTTCCCGCTCTTCGTCTGCACACGCCCAGGGCCCGCCCCTCTCCATAGGACGCCGGCAGCCATTCCTACATGCAGTCTGGCTGGAGAACGGACACAGGCTCTGGGAGACCCAGACAAGGGATTTCTGGCGACCACACACCCGCGTTAAGCGGGCGGTAAGCAGCACATTAGTGCTGGCCCCACTAGTGCCACAGTGTTATATTTGTGTACTTTTTTCTCTGTAATATATATATATATATATATATATATATATATATATATATATATATATATATATATATATATATATATATATATATATATATATATATATATATATATATATATATATATATATATATATATATATATATATATATATATATATATATATAATAATATTGCACTGTAAGGTCGCCTCTTGGCTGTATACCCCAATTGCTCTGAGGAGACGACAACATGTCATCTGCAAAACGCAAGGGTGCCAAGACACAGGCTGTGAGCGCTACTTGTGCCACTTGTGGGGCTAATCTACCGGCAGGTTACAATGACCCCCATTGTGTGCAATGTTCGGTCCCTGTGCCACTTCGTCAGCCGGAGTCTATGGTGGTAGTGGCCCAGGCAGAGTCGCCGGTGAACCCTGTCCCGGTGACGGGGACAGAGTTTGCAGTTTTTGCTGACAGGATGTCTGTCACTATGACAAAGATCCTAGAGACCTTGCAGGCCAGGCCAGTTACTCAGTCCATGGACAATGCTGCGGCACTGTTCCCCGGTCCCCCTCAGTTGGAGTTAATCCGTGCTTCAAGGGGGTCCCAGGCATCTCAGCCTGACGGCTCTGATTCAGATGACAGTCCCAGACAGCCTAAGCGTGCTCGCTGGGAGAGACCCTCCACGTCATCACGCGGATCAGGGTCTCAGCGAGAAGAGTCTCTGCATGATGAGACAGAGGAGGGGGATCAGGAGTCTAATCCTGAAACCGCTCTCAATCTGGATACTCCTGATGGTGACGCCATGGTAAATGACCTTATAGGGGCCATCAATAGTCTATTGGAAATTTCTCCCCCTGCCCCTTCTGCAGAGGAGGCAGCTGCACAGCAGGAGAAGTTCCATTTCAGGTATCCCAAGCCTAAACTGAGTACTTTTCTGGACCACGCTGACTTCAGAGAATCGGTCCAGAAACACCATGCTTGCCCAGATAAGCGTTTCTCCAAACGTCTTAAGGATACACGTTATCCCTTTCCCCCTGACGTGGTCAAACGCTGGACCCAGTGTCCAAAGGTGGACCCCCCAATCTCCAGGCTTGCGGCTAGATCCATAGTTGCAGTGGAAGATGGGGCTTCACTTAAAGATGCCAATGACAGACAGATGGACCTTTGGTTAAAGTCTGTCTATGAAGCTATCGGCGCGTCGTTTGCTCCAGCATTCGCGGCCGTGTGGGCACTCCAAGCTATTTCAGCTGGCTTGGCACAGGTGGACTCTATCATATGTCCAGCAGTGCCGCGAGTAGCGTCCCTAACCTCGCAAATGTCTGCGTTTGCGACTTACGCTATCAACGCTGTCCTGGACTCTACGAGCCGTACCTCTATTGCGTCTGCCAACTCTGTTGTCTTGCGCAGAGCCTTGTGGTTAAAAGAATGGAAAGCGGATGCTGCTTCCAAAAAATGTTTAACCAGCTTGCCACTATCTGTAGATAGACTGTTTGGTGAACAATTGGCTGAAATCATTAAGCAATCCAAGGGTAAGGACTCCTCCTTACCCCAGCCCAGATCAAGCAAACCTCAACAGAGGAAGTGGCAGTCGAGGTTTCGGTCCTTTCGAGGCTCCGGCAAGACCCAATTCTCCTCGTCCAAAGGGACTCAGAAGGAGCAAAGGAGCTCAGATTCCTGGCGGGCTCATTCACGCCCCAAGAAAGCAACCGGAGGAACCGCTTCCAAGGCGGCTGCCTCATGACTTTCGGCCTCATCCCTCCGCATCCTCGGTCGGTGGCAGGCTCTCCCGCTTTTGCGACATTTGGCTGCCACAGGTCAAAGACCGGTGGGTAGCAGACATTTTGTCTCACGGGTACAGGATAGAATTCAGTTCTCGTCCTCCGCCTCGGTTCTTCAGAACCTCCCCACATCCCGACCGAGCAGATGCCCTTCTGCAAGCGGTGTGCTCACTAAAAGCAGAAGGAGTGGTGATCCCTGTTCCTCTGCAGGAACAAGGGCAAGGTTTTTACTCCAATCTCTTTGTGGTTCCAAAAAAGGACGGCTCGTTTCGTCCTGTTCTGGACCTAAAGCTGCTCAACAAGCATGTGTACGCCAGGCGGTTCCGGATGGAATCCCTCCGCTCCGTCATTGCCTCAATGTCTCAGGGAGATTTCCTTGCATCAATAGACATCAAGGATGCTTATCTCCACGTGCCGATTGCTACAGAGCACCAACGTTTTCTACGTTTCGTGATAGGAGACGACCATCTCCAGTTCGTAGCTCTGCCATTTGGTCTGGCGACAGCCCCACGGGTTTTCACCAAGGTCATGGCGGCAGTGGTAGCAGTCTTGCATTCTCAGGGACATTCGGTGATCCCTTACTTAGACGATCTACTTGTCAAAGCACCCTCTCAAGAGGCATGCCAACACAGCCTGAATGTTGCGCTGGAGACTCTCCAGACTTTCGGGTGGATCATCAACTTTTCGAAGTCCAACCTAGCTCCGACTCAATCACTAACGTATCTTGGCATGGAGTTTCATACTCTCTCAGCGATAGTGAAGCTTCCGGTGGACAAGCAGCGGTCACTACAGACAGGGGTGCAGTCTCTCCTTCAGGGTCAGTCGTACCCCTTAAGGCGCCTCATGCACTTCCTAGGGAAGATGGTGGCAGCAATGGAGGCAGTCCCGTTCGCGCAGTTTCATCTGCGCCCACTTCAATGGGACATTCTCCGCCAATGGGACGGGAAGACAACTTCCCTAGACAGGAAAGTCTCCCTTTCTCAGACGGCCAAGGACTCTCTGCAATGGTGGCTTCTTCCCACCTCATTATCACAGGGAAGATCATTCCTGCCCCCATCCTGGGCAGTGGTCACGACAGACGCGAGTCTGTCAGGGTGGGGAGCAGTTTTTCTCCACCACAGGGCTCAAGGGACATGGACTCAGCAGGAGTCCACCCTTCAGATCAATGTTCTGGAAATCAGGGCAGTGTATCTTGCCCTATTAGCCTTCCAGCAGTGGCTGGAAGGAAAGCAGATCCGAATTCAGTCGGACAACTCCACAGCGGTGGCATACATCAACCACCAAGGAGGGACACGCAGTCGGCAAGCCTTCCAGGAAGTCGGGCGGATTCTGATGTGGGTGGAGGAAAGAGCATCCACCATATCAGTTCACATCCCGGGCGTAGAAAACTGGGAAGCAGACTTCCTCAGTCGCCAGGGCATGGACGCAGGGGAATGGTCCCTTCACCCGGACGTGTTTCAGGAAATCTGCCGCCGCTGGGGGGTGCCGGACGTCGACCTAATGGCGTCTCGGCACAACAAGGTCCCGACCTTCATAGCGCGGTCTCGCGATCAAAGAGCTCTGGCGGCAGACGCCTTAGTGCAAGATTGGTCGCAGTTCCGGCTCCCTTATGTGTTTCCACCTCTGGCACTCTTGCCCAGAGTGTTACGCAAGATCAGATCCGATTGCGGCCGCGTCATACTCGTCGCCCCAGACTGGCCGAGGAGGTCGTGGTACCCGGATCTGTGGCATCTCACGGTCGGCCAACTGTGGGCACTACCAGACCGTCCAGACTTACTGTCCCAAGGGCCGTTTTTCCATCGGAATTCTGCGGCCCTGAACCTGACTGTGTGGCCATTGAGTCCTGGATCCTAGCGTCTTCAGGATTATCCCAAGGGGTCGTGGCCACCATGAGACAGGCTAGGAAGTCCACTTCTGCTAAGATCTACCACAGAACGTGGAAGATTTTCTTATCCTGGTGCTCTGCACAAGGAGTATCCCCCTGGCCATTCGCGTTACCTGTTTTTCTTTCCTTCCTGCAATCTGGGTTGGAAAAGGGCTTGTCGCTCGGCTCCCTTAAAGGGCAAGTCTCGGCACTATCTGTGTTTTTTCAGAAGCGTCTAGCGCGACTTTCTCAGGTGCGCACGTTCCTGCAGGGGGTGTGTCAGATCGTACCTCCGTACAGGCGGCCGTTAGATCCGTGGGATCTAAACAAGGTCCTTGTTGCTCTCCAGAAGCCGCCTTTCGAGCCCCTGAGGGATGTGTCACTTTCTCGACTCTCACAGAAAGTGGCCTTTCTGGTAGCGGTCACGTCTCTTCGGAGAGTGTCTGAACTAGCAGCGCTGTCATGCAAAGCTCCTTTCCTGGTGTTCCACCAGGACAAGGTAGTGCTGCGCCCCATTCAGGAGTTTCTCCCTAAGGTGGTGTCCTCTTTTCACCTTAATCAGGATATCTCCTTGCCTTCCTTTTATCCGCATGCAGTGCATCGGTATGAAAAGGATCTACATTTGTTGGATCTGGTGAGAGCACTCAGAATCTACATTTCCCGCACGGCGCCCCTGCGCCGCTCGGATGCACTCTTTGTCCTTGTCGCTGGTAAGCGCAAAGGGTCGCAGGCTTCCAAGGCCACCCTGGCTCGATGGATTAAAGAACCAATTCTTGAAGCCTACCGTTCTGCTGGGCTTCCGGTTCCATCAGGGCTGAAGGCCCATTCTACCAGAGCCGTGGGTGCGTCCTGGGCATTACGACACCAGGCTACGGCTCAACAGGTGTGCCAGGCAGCTACCTGGTCGAGTCTGCACACTTTCACCAAACATTATCAGGTGCATACCTATGCTTCGGCGGACGCCAGCCTAGGTAGAAGAGTCCTGCAGGCGGCAATTACCTCCCCGTAGGGGAGGGCTGTCTTTGCAGCTCTAACATGAGGTATTTCTTTACCCACCCAGGGACAGCTTTTGGACGTCCCAATCGTCTGGGTCTCCCAATGGAGCGCCGAAGAAGAAGGGAATTTTGTTACTTACCGTAAATTCCTTTTCTTCTAGCTCCTATTGGGAGACCCAGCACCCGCCCTGTTGTCCTTCGGGATTTTTGGTTGTTTTTCGGGTACACATGTTGTTCATGTTGAACGGTTTTCAGTTCTCCGACGTTACGTCGGAGTGAATTTGTTTAAACCAGTTATTGGCTTTCCTCCTTCTTGCTTTTGCACTAAAACTGGTGAGCCAGTGATCCCACGGGGGGTGTATAGCCAGAAGGGGAGGGGCCTTACACTTTTTAGTGTAATGCTTTGTGTGGCCTCCGGAGGCAGTGCTATACACCCAATCGTCTGGGTCTCCCAATAGGAGCTAGAAGAAAAGGAATTTACGGTAAGTAACAAAATTCCCTTCTTTGAAGAAGACGGGAGAAACCCACGATGATACTGTTTCTGCCATTCCTTGCGAACAAGGGTTTTTAGGGCCTCATTCACAGGAAAGGATTTCCTTTTCTTCTGAGTGAGACCAGCAAATAAGGTATGATCAGCTGATTTGGGGATTTTTTCTTCTGCAACACCCATGGTTGATCGAACGGCCTTTACCAATGCGTCCATCCCATCCAATGAAAAACATGCCTTTCCAGCCTCGTCAGAAGAGGATGAGGTAGAGGCTGAGGAAGCATCACTCTGGCTGTCAGCTTAGTCAGAAGACGGGGGGAATCATGCTGGCGGTGAGATTTCTTGGGTTTCTTAGACCCTTGAAGGGACTGAAGAGAAGCCTGAATTTCTGTACGGATTAGTTCCCTGAGGTCCGGAGGGGGGTTGGTAGAAGCCGAAGCCTCCCCCCGAATAGCTTGGAAACAGGACCTACAAAGCTTCTGCATATAGTCCTTTGGGAGGGCACAAGCACACAGTGGGCATTCCTTATTATTAGCTTTAGCGGTGCTTTTCTTAGGGCCCTGGAACAGAACCGGAAGGGAACATCAGTATAGGGCAACATTCACGAAGTTCACTCACCCATACCAGGAAAAGAACGGATACCGGCTTTGGAGGTGGAGACGAATGCTTTGTCCGGTCCTTAGAGGATGCAGAGTCCTCCTTCCTCTTACGACCCGTGGAACTCCTGGTGTCACTGGAGTCTTTATGTCCAGCATCCCTGGACGGAGAAGGGTCCCGGGATGGGGAGGCGCGGGGACCTCCCATCACTCGATGTGTAGAAGCTGAGCAACGTCTATTATAAAGGAAGCCCGCTTTTTAAGTTGTGCTCTCCCCAACCACTCCTGCAGTTCCAGTCACGCTGTGGCAATGAGCGCTGACGCAGCAAGTCCCGGACACGCCCCCCCCCCCCCGCGCGCGTACACGTTACTGCAAGCACGTGGTGCAGGGGGAGCGCCGGACTCACCGCACACAGCAACTCACCGGTCAGCCGATTACCGTAAGTCCCGGACACGCTGTACGTCAGGAGGAATCCACGAGTCTCCAAGCCATCCGTTCCTCCGGAAGTGCCCGTCCACTTCCGGGTCCCTGCAGGAGTTCGCGTGCGAGCTGACGTGGCAGTTCCCGGACACGCCCCCTGCACATGCTCCGCAACCCGGAAGTAGCTGGAAACCGCGGCAGCACAGGGAGAGTCGCCGTTTTACCACGAACAGCCTACTTACAGCGCGGTCCTGCAGGCGTCATTTCCCAGGAGGACAAGGCCTAGCCGAGGGAAAGAGGACGAGGTGCACCGGAGGATGGAGTCCACGAGGGGAGCTCCACCGACCGTGCTTCTGGAATCCTGAGCTCCGCCGTTCCCTTAAACACCGCACGGACTCCTAGACCCAGGTATGGTAGGTTCCGATCCATTCAGGACAGGAAACCAACTGATGAGGGAGGGGGACCGCCCCTTTTTATCTGTAGGTTTCCTGTCCTGAAGGGGGCGGATCCCTCTCTCGTGGGTGCTGTCGTGGCGAAAGGAAAATTTGGGTTGCAATTATGTTTTTTCCATCTATAATCATGGTGCCCATGTATATAATTATATAATTATGTGATGCTCAGACCGTGTATGTCAAACACGCGCCCCCCTGTGGTTTTTATAAAAAAACGTTTTAATTGCACATTCTGTGGCTCTGCCTGCCCTTTTTTGTACCCCCCAGATAAATTTTGTATGAATTAAAAAATAAAAAATACGCAGATGGGGAGGACTGCCCTGAGGGAAACTTCTTTAGGCAAGAGGTGCAGGCGAAGTGAAGCACTATGGCCTGTGGCTGAGAGCGGGTCGCTCTTGTGCTGGACATGGGACAGAAGAGAGGGAATGAGGCAAGGTAAGAGAGACAGGAGGATGCCAGGTGGATGAGGTACTGGGGAAGGAGCTGCCTCCCAGTGGCAGAGTTTACCCAGATTCTGGCGTCCTGTCTGTATGCAGGTGCTGTGTCCTGTTCAGGTATGCAGGCTGAGGGAGCAGAGGTGGGGGCTCCGAGGAGCTGCAGGGACGTGAGGCCGGTGGCTGCACGTGGAGCGTGTCTGCCGCACAGGAGATCGCAGGGCTGTGATTGCTGCTGAGAGCCCAGGCCGGAGGAGGAGCAGAAAGAGCGCGAAAAAACGGCGCGCAAGTTGCAGGTATCGGCCGGGAGAGAGAGAGAGAGAGAGAGGAGGCCCCGTGGTTGGCTGGGAAAGGGCGCGCAGAGGCCTCCTGTGACTGGCTGCTGGAGCGGGCGGGCCTGCTAGAAGTGAGGGTTCACGCGATAGGCTGGCCGGGAGGGGGCGTGGCCGGACGGGAGCTAGGCCGGAGGGAAGTCGGGGACTAAATTTTGAGGTGAGGCCGCAGGGGGGGCCGATGACTGGGTTGGGGCTGTGTGGGGGAGCAGAGCGTACTGCCTGGAGGGGAGCTGACCCGGGGTAAGGAGCTAAGTTTGAAAGATAATCATTTAAAGAGACTTAGTTTTTTAAAAGAAAAAAAAGAGCCCCCCCCCCCCATGACCTGGGACAAGGGATGGGTACCTGTCCCGGTGGCTGATAGTCCTCTTTGGCTTGATCTTGATCCTGGCCTCCTGGGAAGGACATAGGGAGACGGGAATCTTCCAATGATCTTTCGTCTCCCCTCCCTGATCAGGCCGGCTGTGGAGGGTGGGCGTGCAGGGGGAGGGGGGCAAGGACCATCTGCCTGTCCCTTCTGTGCGGATGCCCCCCAAACAGTCTTGAGTGTTAGGGGGGTAGGGTCCTGCCAGACAGGCACGGAAGTCAACGGAAGTGGCGGACGGACCCCACTTCTGTGCGACCGGCCTCTAGGGGGGAGAGCAGGGTGAGCGATTACACCCTGTCGCCCGACGAGCTGTGTCTGAAACGAAAAAGGGGAAAAGATTAAAAATACAAACCTGAGGGACTGGGAGCAGCCCCAAGTGTGTCCACCTCCTATGGACACTAAGCTTAAACTGAGGTACAATTGCCAGTTGGTGGGTGTATACTGCATAGGAGGAGTTTTCCTTGTTTTGCTTAGTGTCGCCTCCTAGTGGCAGCAGCATACAACCCATGGTCTCTGTGTCCCCCAATGAAGCGATAAAGAAAAGATAATACTTTAATATAAATAAAGCGTTAATGATGTGCTGAAGTCTCTGCAGCTCCAGCGCTGTCATTCTGCTGATCCGATAGTCTATAACAGGGTCGCAGTAGTAATGCCTAGTCTAGAACAGGTGACTGATGCAGCCAATCATTGGCTGCTGTTTACCTTTGCATTGCTGCTGATCTTAGTGATTTGACTGCAGTGGTCACATGTTGTGCAGATAGGTCTTTATTGTTGTAGGACCTTCAGCAGGTAAGTGTTCCTATATTTTTTAAAAATTTTCCAGCATTACCTACCCAGACAACCCCTCTAGTAAAGCCTAATTATTTGGCTCTGGTCCAGCAACCACTTCCCTGACCACTAGAGGGGACCCTTGAGAACCCCCTCTTACCAGGCGGCATCCCCAGCTCCACTCCTGATTAGCCTAATCAAAAAGAAAAGCCAAAAATGGCGTCGGGTAAGAGTCACCTCTCAGGGCTCCTGTGACCCGGGTCCTTGTGAATCGATTAGCACCAACTCTACTAATTACAAAAAAATAAAAATATAAAAAACTATCTTGATAATTTATGGAATCAATATTTTAATATTTTTTTTCAGTTTTATGTCCTCCCTCGCCACTTTTCCAGTAAAATATTTGCATGCTCGCCCTCTGCATAATGTGACTATATCCTCTTCTGAAATCCCGAGCTTGTGATATTAAGGCCGGTTGCTTTTGAGTTGAGTGATAACATAAGCAGGGGATTATTACTTACTAGAAGAGGATAAACCAGAGAAAAGGTTTTATTGGTGGAATTTAATGACGGATGAAATATCTGACAAATATAGCTGCGGGGAGCAGCGTTCCTCAGTCTTTAATATGGCCGATAGACATGAAAAAGTGGAACACACAGTAAGCATTATAGACGATTAGGCTCTTTAGAACGACGCGGCATCATCATATTTTCTATTTTTAGACATTTTACTCTTTTTTCCAGACCTGTAATGTATAATGTTATGGTAAGACACAAACAAATCCTCTCACAGGGTGTCTGATGGTCATTATCACCACTCACTCAAACGCATGGGACCATCATGTCTTTTACGGATATGAACGTTATGCAGAGAGGTCTATCCATGCATTATATAATCGCTCATACATTTTATTCTATTTTTATAGAAATTACTAGTTAGCTTGCAGCAGTCACTTGTACACGAGAGATTAAAATTAGAGGACAATGTCTGATCACTTGCGTTTTTTCAGAAATTATGCAATCTACATTGATCACCATTTGAAGGTTTTTTTTTTGTTTTTTTTTGTTTTGTAAGGGGTGCACCATGCCACTAGAACAGGGTTTTACAAAAAATCCAAAGTTTATCAACATAAATTTTTTATATTTTTTTGCCCAAAACTTGATGATGATTATTAGATAACAGCAGTGACTGTAGCACAGAGAGATTATAAATACATTTTCTGCAGGTAACTGTCACAATCAGCAGGACGTGCACCGGCCTTTGCTGTGAATGACTTCAGCACATCTGCAGCCACAGGACATCACTAGTCTCTCACACTGCTCTGGTGGGATTTTTGGCCCACTCTTCTTCCAGTCTCTATCACAGTTCTTTGACTTTTGTGGGTTTCTTTTCCATAACTTTGTCATCAAGGGTTTTCCAGAGGGTTTGTATTGGGGTTTAGATCAGGACTCTGGGCTGTGGCCATTTCATTGTTTCAATGAACTGCTTTAGCCGTTCTGCTGTGTGACAGGGGCCCTTGTCCTGCATGAAAATTGCTGGCTGACTGGCTGAGTGAGTGATGAATGCAAGTAAGGAACCACGGGTTGTGAAGAAGGTTCTGATCCACACTTGCATTCACTCTGACATGTAGCTGAGAGGTCCAACTCCTGCTGCAGAAAACATTCCCCCGAACCAGGACACTTCCTCTACCACCTTTCGCTGACTTAACACACTTTGGGTTCAGTCTTTCCCCAGTTTGTTGATTATAACATGTTTCCCATCAGACACAAGTAAATTAAACTTGCTTTCATTACTAAAATGAATTGTGGAGCACTTCTCCTCTGTCCACACAACATGATTCTCACCAAAGGTGAGTCTAGCTTTGTGATTATTTCTGCAAATGAGGTTTGGTCACTGCAGAGTGGACTTTCAGTCCAAATGCTCTTAAACGTTGTGACACTGTATGACGAGACAGATCCTTACCCTGTTCAGTGCTGAACTGGCGAGCAATTCTAGCTGCAGTGTGGAAACTATTATCCATGGAGAGTCTCCACATTATCCTGTCCCCTCTTGCAAGGGTGACTAGCCTTCTTTGGGTACTTGAAAGAATTTGGAATGTTGCAAAGATGCAATATTCTCAATCACAGGCTTGGAACGACCAACTTCTCTTTCTATGGCTGATGGGGTCACCCCTTTGGCCTTCCTCAGGGCAACCTGCTGCCGGAGGGTTTCAGACACTTTTTCGAATGGCAAAGTCAGTGGAAACTGGAAAGTTAGGCACCAGTTACATAGGGTTTGTCAGATAATTAAGGAAATTGGCACCAGGTGCCAGATTGACACCAATAACTTGCAGTATTTGAAAGGGTTCTCTAATTTTGATCAGTGTTTTTTCCACTTATCTCATCTACATATTTAGTTGCTTTACAATAAATTTCAGTTTATGAAAAAAGCTTAAAGGACAGATTACTCATGTTAGGATATTCCCAATATCGTGTGTCAGTCACATAGGACAGCTAAAACTTCCAAGGCAGACCCTTTTGTGTTCAGGGGGCATAAGCCGATGTCCGGAGTCGGTAGCATCTTTCTCCCCTCTATGCTGAGCTTTGGTATATGGGGCAGCCGGTAGAGATGGCTGCAGGAGGTGCAAATGTTCTGTAGACAACATCTCGTGTATGGCCATCTGCAGAATAAGGGGTAGAGATTACGCAAGCTCCTATATAAAGATCTGACGTTTAATCTACAATAGTGTGCTCTATATAAAATGAAAACCTGTTTGCTTTCCTTTGCATGGTTTCCTCCCTCCATAAATCCTCCCGGCAGTTCATTGTCATTCCTGAAATGTCAGCAGAGGGGGTGACCTTTTTGGTTGCTTTGGAGCAGGTCTTTCTCAGTGCTCAGATACCCTTGGAGAATAAAATGACTTATTTAATTTGTCTATACTATTTCTTTAAACATATGGTTTGTCTTGAACATTTTTAAAGGGAATCTGTCAGTAACACTACTCCTTCATGGGCAGCTTAAAACGTTAGGAAAGACTCCTCATACAGCGCCATGTGCAGCACCATAATTCTGCTTGTATAGATGCAAATTAGGTTCACAAGTGCACTGATGGGCATATTGGTACACTTGGTCTCATTGCTTTGCTTTGCTTCTTCCTGCCATTTCTGCCCTCGCTTTTTGATTGTTAGGCTGGTTTCACACATCCATTTTTCCAGCTAAAAAACTGATGCGACGGATCTGGTAAACGGATCTGGTAAAAAAAACGGATCCATCGCATTAGTTTTTCTTCGGCGCTCCATTGGGAGACCCAGACGATTGGGTGTATAGCTACTGCCTCCGGAGGCCACACAAAGCATTACACTAAAAAGTGTAAGGCCCCTCCCCTTCTGGCTATACACCCCCCGTGGGATCACGGGCTGCTCAGTTTTCAAGCTTTGTGCGAAGGAGGTCAGACATCCACGCATAGCTCCACTGTTTAGTCAGCAGTAGCTGCTGACTATATCGGATGGAAGAAAAGAGGGCCCATGCTAAAGGGCCCCCAGCATGCTCCCTTCTCACCCCACTCTTGTTGGCGGTGTTTGCTAAGGTTGAGGTACCCATTGCGGGTACGGAGGCTGGAGCCCACATGCTGTTTTTCCTTCCCCATCCCCCTGAGGGCTTTGGTGAAGTGGGATCTTACCGGCCTCCAGGCTCTGAGGCCGGGCTCCATCCACAGACCCGGAGATCCTGCTGGATACGGAGCTGGGTACCGTCAGGGACAAGGCCCTGCAACATTCAGGTACTCTGTGTCCCCGTACAGACAGGCACAGACACACTCCAGCGTTGCTGGGTGTTCTAGTGCGCCGGGGACAGTAGCGCTGTGCGCTTGGGTTATACTCACTGCAGCTTAGCTGAGTGAGTTTGTGTGGGGAACTACCGCGCCGGCCGCCCCCGGAGACTGCGGCGCGGCTGAGACTTGTGGTGCGCCGGGGACTTCGCGCCGACCGTGCTTTTACGACGGCAGCGCTTATAAATCTAGTCCCCGGCTTCTGCGGCCTAGTTACGTTTCGTTCCCGCCCCCAGCCCTGTCAGTCAGGGAAGGGGAGAGACGCTGTACAATAGTCAGCGCCGAGGGCTGGAGTCTTATTTACATACTCCAGCCCTCTCACTGGGCACAGTGGGACGCCAGTTTCCCGCTCTTTGTCTGCAGCACGCCCACGGCCCGCCCCTCTTCACAGGACGCCGGCAGCCATTCCTGCACGCAGTCTGAGCTGGAGAACGGACATAGCCCTGGGAGACCCAGACAGGGGATTCTGGCGACCACACACCCGCTGTTAAGCGGGCGGTAAGCAGCACCTAGGTGCTGACCCCACTAGTGCCACAGTGTTGTTTGGTGTACTTTTGTCTGTACCTATATATTGCACTGTACGGTCGCTTCTTGGCTTATACCCCTATATTGCTCTGAGGAGACAACAGCATGTCATCCGCAAAAAGCAAGGGTGCCAAGGCACAGGCTTTATATGCTGCCTGTACCGCATGTGGGGCTGATCTACCGGCAGGTTCCACTGACCCCCATTGTGTGCAATGTTCGGTCCCTGTGCCACTTCGTCAGCCGGAGTCTATGCTAGTAGTGGCCCAGGCAGAGACGCCTGTGAACCCTGCCCCGGTGACGGGGACAGAGTTTGCAGTTTTTGCTGATAAGATGTCTGTGACTATGACAAAAATTCTAGAAACTTTGCAGTCCAGGCCGGTCACTCAGACCATGGGCACTGCTGATTCAATGTTCCCCGGTCCCCCTCAGTTGGAACTAATCCGTGCTCCAAGGGGGTCCCAGGCATCACAGGCTGAAGGCTCTGACTCGGACGACAGTCCCAGGCAGCCTAAGCGAGCTCGCTGGGAGAGACCCTCGGCGTCATCACGCTGGTCAGGGTCTCAGCGAGAGGATTCTCTGTATGATGAGACAGAGCTAGGTGATCAGGAGTCTAATCCTGAGACTGCTCTCAACCTGGATACCCCTGATAGTGACGCCATGGTGAATGATCTTATAGCGGCCATCAATAGACTGCTGGATATTTCTCCTCCAGCGGAGGAGGCAGCAGCACAGCAGGAGAAATTCCATTTCAGGTATCCCAAACGTAAATTGAGTACTTTTCTGGACCACGCCGACTTCAGAGAAGCAGTCCAGAAACACCATGCTTATCCTGATAAGCGTTTCTCCAAACGTCTTAAGGATACACGTTATCCCTTTCCCCCTGACGTGGTCAAACGCTGGACCCAGTGTCCAAAGGTGGACCCCCCAATCTCCAGGCTTGCGGCTAGATCCATAGTTGCAGTGGAAGATGGGGCTTCACTTAAAGATGCCAATGACAGACAGATGGACCTTTGGTTGAAATCTGTCTATGAAGCTATCGGCGCGTCGTTTGCTCCAGCATTCGCAGCCGTGTGGGCACTCCAAGCTATTTCAGCTGGTCTGGCGCAGGTGGACTCTGTCATACGTCCATCAGTGCCGCAAGTGGCGTCCTTGACCTCGCAAATGTCTGCGTTTGCGACTTACGCTATCAATGCGGTCTTGGACTCTACCAGCCGTACGTCATTGGCGTCCGCCAACTCTGTGGTTTTACGCAGAGCCTTATGGTTAAAGGAATGGAAAGCAGATTCTGCTTCCAAAAAATGCTTAACCAGTTTGCCATTATCTCAAGACAGACTGTTTGGTGAGCAATTGGCTGAAATCATTAAACAGTCCAAGGGTAAGGACTCTTCCTTACCCCAGCCCAGATCAAGCAAACCTCAACAGTGGAGGGGACAGTCGAGGTTTCGGTCCTTTCGAGGTTCGGGCAGGGCCCAATTCTCCTCGTCCAAAAGGACTCAGAAGGAGCAGAGGAGCTCAGATTCCTGGCGGACTCACTCACGCCCAAAGAAAGCAGCCGGAGGAACCGCTTCCAAGCCGGCTGCCTCATGACTTTCGGCCTCCTCTCTCCGCATCCTCGGTCGGTGGCAGGCTCTCCCGCTTTTGCGGCATTTGGCTGCCACAGGTCAAAGACCGGTGGGTAACAGACATTTTGTCTCACGGGTACCGGATAGAGTTCAGTTCTCGTCCTCCGCCTCGGTTCTTCAGAACTTCCCCACATCCCGACCGAGCCGATGCTCTTCTGCAGGCGGTGTGCTCTCTAAGGGCAGAAGGAGTGGTGATCCCTGTTCCTCTTCAGGAACGAGGTCAAGGTTTTTACTCCAATCTGTTTGTGGTGCCAAAAAAGGACGGCTCTTTCCGTCCTGTTCTGGACCTAAAACTGCTCAACAAGCACGTGAAAACCAGGCGGTTCCGGATGGAATCTCCGCTCCGTCATTGCCTCGATGTCTCAAGGAGATTTCCTAGCATCAATAGACATCAAGGATGCTTATCTCCACGTGCCGATTGCTCCAGAGCACCAGCGTTTTCTACGCTTCGTTATAGGAGACGAACACCTTCAGTTCGTAGCCCTGCCATTTGGTCTGGCGACAGCCCCACGGGTTTTCACCAAGGTCATGGCAGCAGTGGTAGCAGTCTTGCACTCTCAGGGACACTCGGTGATCCCTTACTTGGACGATCTACTTGTCAAGGCACCCTCTCAAGAGGCATGCCAACACAGCCTGAACGTTGCGCTGGAGACTCTCCAGACTTTCGGGTGGATCATCAACTTTTCAAAGTCAAATCTGTCACCGACCCAATCACTAACATATCTTGGCATGGAGTTTCATACTCTCTCAGCGATAGTGAAGCTTCCGATGGACAAGCAGCGTTCACTACAGACAGGGGTGCACTCTCTCCTTCAAGGCCAGTCGCACCCCTTAAGACGCCTCATGCACTTCCTGGGGAAGATGGTGGCAGCAATGGAGGCAGTCCCGTTTGCGCAGTTTAATCTGCGCCCACTTCAATGGGACATTCTCCGCCAATGGGACGGGAAGTCGACGTCCTTAGACAGGAAAGTCTCCCTTTCCCAGACGGCCAAGGACTCTCTTCAATGGTGGCTTCTTCCCACCTCATTATCACAAGGAAGGTCCTTCCTACCCCCATCCTGGGCGGTGGTCACGACAGACGCGAGTCTGTCAGGGTGGGGAGCAGTTTTTCTCCACCACAGGGCTCAGGGTACGTGGACTCAGCAGGAGTCCACCCTTCAGATCAATGTTCTGGAAATCAGGGCAGTGTATCTTGCCCTACAAGCCTTCCAGCAGTGGCTGGAAGGAAAGCAGATCCGAATTCAGTCGGACAACTCCACAGCGGTGGCATACATCAACCACCAAGGCGGGACACGCAGTCGGCAAGCCTTCCAGGAAGTCCGGCGGATTCTGATGTGGGTGGAAGCCACGGCCTCCACCATCTCCGCAGTTCACATCCCCGGCGTAGAAAACTGGGAAGCGGACTTCCTCAGTCGCCAGGGTATGGACGCAGGGGAATGGTCCCTTCACCCGGACGTGTTTCAGGAAATCTGTCGCCGCTGGGGAAGGCCGGACGTCGACCTAATGGCGTCCCGGCACAACAACAAGGTCCCAACTTTCATGGCACGGTCTCGCGATCACAGAGCTCTGGCGGCAGACGCCTTAGTGCAAGATTGGTCGCAGTTCCAGCTGCCCTATGTGTTTCCCCCTCTGGCACTCTTGCCCAGAGTGCTACGCAAGATCAGGTCCGATTGCCGCCGCGTCCTGCTCGTCGCCCCAGACTGGCCGAGGAGGTCGTGGTATCCGGATCTGTGGCATCTCACGGTCGGCCAACCGTGGGCGCTACCAGACCGGCCAGACTTACTGTCACAAGGGCCGTTTTTCCATCTGAATTCTACGGCCCTGAACCTGACTGTGTGGCCATTGAGTCCTGGATACTAGCATCTTCAGGATTATCCCAAGGGGTAGTGGCCACCATGAGACAGGCTAGGAAGCCCACGTCTGCTAAGATCTACCACAGAACGTGGAAGATTTTCTTATCCTGGTGCTCGGCACAGGGAGTGTCCCCCTGGCCATTTGCATTGCCTACTTTTCTTTCCTTCCTGCAATCTGGTTTGGAAAAAGGCTTATCGCTCGGCTCCCTTAAAAGGGCAAGTCTCAGCGCTATCGGTATTTTTTCAAAAGCGTCTAGCACGACTTCCTCAGGTACGCACGTTCCTGCAGGGGGTTTGTCACATCGTCCCTCCGTACAAACGGCCGTTAGATCCATGGGATCTGAACAGGGTACTAGTTGCTCTCCAGAAGCCGCCCTTCGAGCCTCTGAGGGATGTTTCACTTTCTCGACTCTCACAGAAAGTGGCCTTTCTGGTAGCGGTCACGTCTCTTCGGAGGGTATCCGAGCTGGCAGCGCTGTCATCCAAAGCTCCCTTCCTGGTTTTTCACCAGGACAAGGTAGTGCTGCGCCCGATTCAGGAGTTTCTCCCTAAGGTGGTATCCTCTTTTCATCTCAATCAGGATATCTCCTTACCTTCCTTTTGTCCTCATCCAGTTCATCGGTATGAAAAGGATTTGCATTTGTTGGATCTCGTGAGAGCACTCAGAATCTACATTTCCCGCACGGCGCCCCTGCGCCGCTCGGATGCACTCTTTGTCCTTGTCGCTGGTAAGCGCAAAGGATCGCAGGCTTCCAAATCCACCCTGGCTCGATGGATCAAGGAACCAATTCTTGAAGCCTACCGTTCTGCTGGGCTTCCGGTTCCATCAGGGCTGAAGGCCCATTCTACCAGAGCCGTGGGTGCGTCCTGGGCATTACGACACCAGGCTACGGCTCAACAGGTGTGCCAGGCAGCTACCTGGTCGAGTCTGCACACTTTCACCAAACATTATCAGGTGCATACCTACGCTTCGGCGGACGCCAGCCTAGGTAGAAGAGTCCTGCAGGCGGAGGTTGCCTCCTCGTAGGGGAGGGCTGTTTTGCAGCTCTAACTTGAGGTATTAATTTACCCACCCAGGGACTGCTTTTGGAAGTCCCAATCGTCTGGGTCTCCCAATGGAGCGCCGAAGAAGAAGGGAATTTTGTTACTTACCGTAAATTCCTTTTCTTCTAGCTCCAATTGGGAGACCCAGCACCCGCCCTGTTTCCTTCGGGATTTTTGGTTTTTTCGGGTACACATGTTGTTCATGTTGAACGGTTTCAGTTCTCCGATGTTACTTCGGATTGAATTTGTTTAAACCAGTTATTGGCTTTCCTCCTTCTTGCTTTAGCACTAAAACTGAGCAGCCCGTGATCCCACGGGGGGTGTATAGCCAGAAGGGGAGGGGCCTTACACTTTTTAGTGTAATGCTTTGTGTGGCCTCCGGAGGCAGTAGCTATACACCCAATCGTCTGGGTCTCCCAATTGGAGCTAGAAGAAAAGGAATTTACGGTAAGTAACAAAATTCCCTTCTTTTCCATACGTTCATTCCATTTTTTTGACGGATCTGTTGTGATACTGAGCATGCTCAGTTTAAAAAAACTGATCCGTCGTTGGAGTCCATGTGCCGGGTGACAACTGATCGGCGCCCATAGGCTTCCATTATACAACATGCCGGATCCGGCGTGGTCCAGTTTTTTGCCGGAGACAAATGCTGCGTCCTTTCTAGCAGCCAGACTAAGGCAACGCGAGGCAATCCAGCGCCAATACAAGTCAATGGGGAATAAAACTGATCAGGCATCGGATCCGTTTTATCCGCATTTTGTCGGATTGTGCCTGACTGCAAAAACCGGATGTGTGAAAGCAGCTTTACCGGAGAGAGCCTCTGCTGGATAATGTCACCTATGACTTAAGAATAGGAGCCACAGACTGCCAGTGCACTCATCTGCCCACCCACCAATGCACTTGCAGACTTAATTTGCATATCACTAAAACCCAAACTGTGGCACAACAGATGGCGCTGGAAAAGGCAGCTTTCATAATGTTTTTTAATTTTTTTTTTCTATTTTGTTTTTTATAATATACCATGAAAATTTTTTTAAGTTATAGATAATTGATGACAATTTTTTTTTTTTTTTAACTTCGTTTTATTTATTTCAAACATGGTACATTTGCCATATAAAGATAGCTCAGTATATAGATAGTAATATTTAAATATAACAATAAACAGTCATATAAAGTCCATAATATCACGCTCTCCCCAGCACCCAAAGTTCAGTGCCTCGGAGTGCCCTTTGACACTGCCTTGTCCTTCATACCACACATTCAATCCCTCACCACCTCCTGTCGTCTTCAACTCAAAAATATTTCCAGAATCCGCCCCTTCATCAATTCTCAATCTACAAAAATGCTAGTGCATTCTCTCATCATCTCCCGCCTCGACTACTGCAACATCCTCCTATGTGGTCTCCCTGCTAACACGCTCGCCCCTCTTCAGTCCATCCTTAATGCTGCTGCCCGACTGATCCACCTCTCGCCTCACTACCACCCCGCTTCTCCTCTCTGCATGTCCCTCCACTGGCTCCCAATCTTCCATCGTATCCAATTCAAACTACTAATACTGACTTACAAAGCCGTCCACAAATTGTCTCCTCCATATATCTCTTAACTAATATCTCGCTACACTCCAAAACGTAATCTCCGGTCCTCCCAAGATCTCCTTCTCTCCTCCTCTCTCATTTGCTCCTCATGCAATCGCCTCCAAGACTGTTCCCGAACATCCCCAGTCTTCTGGAACTCGCTGCCTCAACACGTCAGACGATCTACTACACTTGCAAACGTAACCTAAAGACTCATCTGTTCAGAAATGCCTATAACCTTCAATGACCTCACTGCTTCACCACCGTGCGGAGCTGCCGCCCCACCACCGTGCGGAGCTGCCGCCCCATCTACCTACTGTCTCCTCCCCATAATCCTATAGAATGTAAGCCCGCAAGGGCAGGGCCCTCTTCCCTCTGTACTAGTCTGTCTACTGTAACTTGTATATGTATTTTGTATGTAACCCCCTTCTCATGTACAGCATCATGGAACTAATGGTGCTCTATAAATAAATAAATAATAATAATATCTTTAGCAGTTAAGATAGAACAATGTGATTATCCATACTACTTATCATTTGCACATATATCTAATTTTATATTGAGCATAAGAACAGCTCTAACTATCAGCATGACCATATTTTGAAAACAAGATAGAAAGGAATAGAAAAAGAAAGAAAGAACAGCCACATTGCATTATTATACCTCAATATACCATTGGACAGTGTTTCATATCCCAACATCTAACGGGAACCACCATTATCCGCATAATCTCCCTTAAACCTCCGCACGTGTGTCTGGAGAAGAATTCCACAAACCCCAGATTTTGTTAAATTTTCCCGGGCACCCCCTATTATAATATACCACCCGCTCATAGACTATGGTTGCATTGACTAGTTTAACCCAGGACCGCACAGTTGGATTCGAATCTCCCATCCACCTCAGAGCTATTAATTTCCTAGCCAGAAACAATGCCTCTCTGAGGAATATTCAAATAGAGAACCCCGGCACACAGTATGAAAGGAGAAAAACAGTCAATGGTTCTTGTTGTATGTTCTAGTTTTATTCAAAAAATTTTTCACAGCTATAAGAAGTTGTAATACAGTCTTTTCATGACAACAGGGAGTTGCATTAAAGTCCAACGTTTTGGCTCTTAATTGAGCCTTCACCAGGGACATAAAAGGTACTAAATTTGAACAGACAAGATCACAGAAAACATAATTACAATAACATCATGTTCAAAGTAAAAACATAAGAGTTTCTTCAAGTAGTGTGGTTTTAGGACGTGAAATATGTGCACGTGGGACAGTGTTAACCAGATGTACATCCGATGGGAAGGAGGGGGGGGGAAGAGGGAAGGGAATAGAGGGGTGAAGAATAAGCGTAAGAAGGGGAACTGAGGAAAAAGAGGAACAAGGAGGAGTGTAAGGAGAAGAGGCAACGAGAGGAGAAAAAGAGGAGGAAAAAGAAGAGACATACCCGTACTGATGTTGTACAAAATGGGTCCTATGTACAACACTAGGAGATAAGGAACTGACGACTAAAAAGGAAAAGGGAATTGTGATCACCATTCTATGATAATCTATGTTGACATATAATTAGGAAAAATATAGCTTACATTCAGGATATAGCTTACATACGAGGGTCTTTGGGGCTCCAAGAAAAAGGATTTTAGTAGCTGGATGTAGGTAAGTACAAAACGTGGCTAATAGAGAAGAAGGAGAAGATATTGGAAAAACTGTAAGAATTTTCAGAAGGCATTATATATAAAAAAACTGTAAGTTGGGAAATATGAAGTGTAGGTCACATACCGGTGAAACTCAACTTATTATATGAGTAGGTAGTGGCTCATAAATGGTAGAGGTATAAGGTGTGCTTGGGGCACTTATGTGTTGTCGCTATAAAAGAAATAGACATGACAGAGAGAGAAAATGATCAATAGTAAACCCTTGTGGACCAAGGGGAATAAGTAAAACATACCGCTGTATGACAAGAGGTTGCTTCGGGGTTAAAGCATGGGTCTGCATTCCATGACAAAGCAGTGGGTCGTCTGCCCAATAAATTATAAGGAGGGGGCTGCAATATAACATGTCAGTATTATAGCCTTGTAAATCAGATGAAATACGGTATAGAAACAAATGATCACATACCTACAATGGCAATGAAACGGTTAAATGACCGAGGAAAAGCCAACTAATCATATGAGTGGGCAGTGACTCATATATGGTAACGGTATAAAGTGTGCTTGGGGCATTTATGTGTTGCCGCTATAAAAGAAATAGACATGAAAGAGAATTAATGGAAATGATCAATAGTGAACCCTTATGGACCAAAGGAATATTGTCATGTAATGATCCCAGGACTCTTCCTCCACCACCCCAAACAGGCATATCAAAGGGTCACACAAAACAGGAATCGACACAATCGATGTCAGCAGAGATGTCACTCCCCGCCAGTACGAAGATATATTGGGACAGCTCCAAATCATATGTATGAAATTTGCCCCTGAGAGATGACACCTTGGGCACTCCGATGTACGAGAAGGGCCCATACTAAATAATCGATTTGGAGTAAGGTATGCCTGGTGGACAATGTAGCATTGAATCAACTTATTAACCGAAGGGGATACCGCAGTCGGAGATTCCAATATCTCTTCCCATTCCTCTCCCTGTAGAGAGGGAATTAGAGATTTCCATCTATCCTGGGCTGGCAAGGGGTCCGACTCCACCCCCACCGACAACAGGTAAGTATATATAGCTGAGATGAGGCCTCGAGGTCATTGTGATTTTAGAATACCTATCATAGGAAGTGATGATATCAATTTCCTCACTCCAATTTTCTGTATGTGGGATTGAATCGCTGTGCGAATCTGCAGGTATCTAAAGAACTGTGATCTTTGAATATAATGTTCCATCTGGACTTGTTCAAAGGACTTTGAAGGTTGTGGTTCCCGGGACAAAAAGATCACCTAATGCACTGACGCTGTGAGTGGCCCAGAATTGCGCCGAGGGGTGACCTCCCAGAGTATGGAAGTGGCTATTCCCCCATAATGGGAGTTCCGCCACCACCCCTTCGAAGTGTACCACCCTCTTGGCTTGTCGCCAGACTAATCTTGCCAACCTGAGGAGGGGTAATTGCCGTGGTGTTCTCAGTCCATCGGATTCCAGAAAACCCACTAAACAATCGGTCCCTGCCGCGTGTGCCAAGTGACTCTCAGCATTTGGCAGCTGACATCCAGGCATCCAAGTCTCTAGTGCCCTAAGCTGTCCCGCGAGGTAGTAGAGGAAGAACTCCGGCAGAGCCATCCCTCCCAGTCTTTTGGATCTCTGTAAAATGGATAACCGAAGTTTGGGTCTGGATTTCCCCCCATATGAAAGAAGTAGTAAGAGAGTTCAACATTAAGAAGGATTTGGGTACTTATACTGCACTATGTTGTAGTGTATAACTAAGCTTTGGAAGTAATATCATTTTGATTAAATTTATTCTGCCAACCACTGACAGGGGTAGCTTGCTCCACAAGTTATATTTAAGTTTAACGTGCTCCAGAAGTGGTGTTATACTCGTCTGCAGGTCTAGTGTATGGTCTTTCTGTATGTGTATTCCCAGGTATTTAAAGCTAGTTACCACTTGCAAAGGTGACCTACCCTCTATTGAAATTCCAGACCCATGCATTAATGGCATCAAAGCCGACTTATCCCAGTTGATGCGTAGTCCCGAAAACTCCCCAAATGTATCTATAACCACCGGTAGAGTCTCTTGCACTCGATCTAAGAAGACAACCATGTCATCCGCATACAATCCTATTTGATCTGTTCGGTCGGCTATTGTGATTCCAGTTATCTGTGAATGAGAGCGGATTCTAATTGCCAAAGCTTCAATAACTAGTGCAAACAATGCTGGAGGCAGAGGGCATCCCTGTCTTGTGCCCCGATTCCATGCGAAGGGTGTAGACATAGCACCATTGACTAGTATCCTGGCTGTCGGGGACCTATACAACATATGAATCCAGTTACTGAATTTAGGCCCAAAAGCGAATCTCTGGAGGCAGGCAAATAAAAATGGCCATTCTACCGACTCAAATGCCTTGGCCGCGTCCAGCGAGGCCAAGGCCCACTCGTTATCTTGGACCAGTGTGCTATATTGCACTATGGACTGACTGGACCCGTCTTATATTTATAAAGGTGTTTTTCCCAGGCATAAATCCAGTTTGATCTGGGTGAACTATACTCAATATGACTGAATTAAGCCTGGACGCCAGTATTTTGGTAAAGATCTTGTAATCCACGTTAACTAGGGATATCGGACGGTATGAACCGCAGTCTAGTGGGTCTTTACCCTCCTTACTCAGCACAGCTATATGTGCTTCGTACAAGGAGGCAGGTAGAGAGTCGCCGGCTGAAAAATGTGAGAAGACCTCTAAAAGAATCTGGGCCAATACGTCACAATATTTACTATAGAATTCTATGGGAAGGCCATCTGGACCCGGAGATTTCCCCCTAGCCATATCAGAGATGGAAGTAATCACTTCATCCAGTGTGATGTCCGCCTCCAGAGACTCCCGTTGTGATTCACTCAAAGTGGGAAACTCCAAATCCGACAAATATGTCACGCAACTTTGAACTCCATGAGGATTTCTAGATGTGTATAGGGTTTTATAGTATTCACAAAAGCACTCTAAAATATCCTCAGGGGATGTAGCTATTGAGCCATCCATCCTCCGTATACCCAATATTGTATTTGAAGTGTTGTGTTGCCTAACCATATATGCCAATAATTTTACTGGATTGATTTCCAAGCTCAAAATATGATTGTCGGGTAAAGAACAATTTGCGTTTGGACTTGGTCTCAGAGTGCTGCATATATAACCTATATGATTGCATCCAGGCCGCTCTATTTCCATCGGTTGGGGCATATATATATATATATATATATATATATATTATTGCCTCTAAGTCCCCAAGTCTCCCCTCTACTATATCATCCTCAGTTTTAGTCACTCTTTTAAGATATGTTATGGTTGAAGACAAACGCCCTCTAAGGTAGGCTTTAAGAGTGTCCCACTCCAAGTTAATATTCCAGGGTTTAGGGTGTGCTTCCAGGAAATACTCTATTTGGGTCAGAGTTCTATCACTTTGATCTATTAGTTTCAGCCAAAAGGGGTTTAACCTCAAAAAGGGTTTACCAACACCTTGGTTAGTCTTCATAGTAAGAATCACTGGGCTGTGATCTGATATGCCCCTGACCCCGTGTACCACGTCATCCACCCAGGATGCGATATTGCTCGACCCAAAAATATAATCTAGTCGGGACAGCGTGCGTCTAGTAGAAGAATGACATGTATATTCTCGGCTGTTAGGATGCCGGAGTCGCCAAAGGTCAATCCACCCACCTCCCTCCGCGCATTGCTGCAAATCAGTCAAGTGTGTGGCCGAATGTTGTCCCCCTCCATCCATCCGAAACCTGTCCTGCTCCTCATTCATCACAAGATTAAAATCCCCTATACATAACACATACGCATCTGGATAATTGAGGGCAAAGCTCATTGCTTGTTTAAGAATGGAGATGCGAGCTGGCGGGGGGTTGTAAATACATAACCACATAATCTCTAGAGTTTATAGACGCATATATAAACACAAATCGCCCCTCCGGGTCACTCCTCACCACCTTCACTTCCCAATGGATATGTCTATGGACCAATAGAGAGACACCCCTGGAGTAGCTGGTGTGGAACGCATGTGCCGACCATTGTACCCACGGTTTGTTTACTAGTCTGCCTGTGTCCCGTGTGAGGTGAGTCTCTACCAGTACCACCAGTTGGGCCTTGACTTGCTTAATTTGGGAGAATACCTTAATACGTTTTTTGGGCGATTTAAGGCCTCTGACATTCCAGGTCATAAATATTAGCTCTGACCCCATATCACATAGTTCTTTTATAGAACCAGGATCCCAGGTGTAAGACGCTTTCTGCCCTGCAATTAAGTGTGGTTAACCCTCCAACAGTAATAAGCCTGTCCCTGCAAAGAAATAAACTTAATGCAATTGCAGCTGTAAACCTATAGAACCAATATCTAACTTCAGGACCTTTCCGATAAGTCCTGTAAAACATTTCAAACATCAGTGGGGATACCACCACTGAATACTGTGTCCTGGTATAGGTGGTATAAGGGTGCACAAGATAGGGCTCCCATTTCACAAGAACCAATTCCTCAATCACTCGAGGCACGGGGAAGTCCCATCTGTCTCCAAAGGGGGCTTCAAGCAACCATGGAAGAAGAGGGTCGCCAGGGGGCACAGAAAATGTCACCTAGGAAAGTAATCTCATGGCTTCTGCCCCTTTAGGTTTCGGGTGTACCTGTAGCCAGTCATCAGCCTCAGCAGGTGTAGTAAAAAACAGAGGCGACCCTTCATGCACTATGCGGAGCCGGGCAGGGTACAGCATAGAGTAGATGATGTTCCGCTCCCTTAATTTCTTCATCGTTCCTTATGGGAGACCCAGACCATGGGTGTATAGCTACTGCCTCCGGAGGACACACAAAGTACTACACTCAAACGTGTAGCTCCTCCCTCCGGGCTATATACACCCCCTGGATGACAATCTAACCAGTTCAATGTTTTGTGTTTCAGGAGGTCACACACACACATGCATTCTCTGATTTTTAATTTTTAAGATTTTTGATTTCAAAGATATGGAAGAAAAGCGGGTCCAGTCTGGACTCCCGGCATGTCCCTTCTCACCCCACTGTGTCGGCGGTGCTGTTAAGGTTGACTTTACAAGGCTGGAGCCTTCACATGCCGCGCTCCTTCACAATACTCTGAGGCTCTGGCTTGAAGTGGGAGCCATCACGGTCCTCTCTGCTTTGCAGGAGACCGGTCTCCATCCGCAGCCCTGTCAGGATCCTGCCGGACGGAGCGTTTAACCCCCCCCCAGGGACCTGGCCCTGCGTCTCAAAAGCTAAGTATTGAGACGTTTTTCAGGGGTCCCGGGTACATTTATTAAGGGGAGAGTGTGTCTTTTGACTTTGCTGTGAATTCCGGCCGGTTCTCTGGGTTTTTCCTGAGAACCGCGCCGAGGGTGCCTGCTCGTCGGCCGCATGTCAAAATCTAGGCCCCGGCTTCAGTTGCGGCCTAGTTTCGGTTTCAGTCCCCCTGCATGTCAGTCTTGCAGTGGAACAGTGCGGCGCCGCCCACCGGCCGTTCAGCAGAGGGGAGGACACTCCTCTCTGAGGAGATGTTTCCCTCCCCTGTATCTCTCCTTGGCCCTCCGGATTCCCGCTCTTGGGCTAAACCCCGCCCCCCCTCCTCACTCCGGCGCCATTTTATCAGCGTTCACACACTGATCGGCGCTGGCTGCTGCAACTTCTGCATCTACTGGGGGTCCGAGCTGTGGAATCCGGAGGGCACACAAAAAACGGTCTGGTAAGCCACAACCTCTGGTTGTGGGCTTTATTATACACTCTCAGGGGGTCATTCTATAGGAGTGTATTCTTTACTGCAGAGCCTCCACCTCAGCAGCATGTCTCTCACTAGGAGCAAGTCTGCAAAGCTGTACTCTATATGCACTGCATGTAAGCTCATTCTGCCTGAACCGAGCACATATCCACATTGTGATGCCTGCTCTAACATGGTGGTGCCTCAGCCTGGAGCCTCTTCAGGGGTCCCCCCGGCTGCTCCGGCCCCAGTGGCTGAACCCCCGGCTTGGGTAGCATCTTTTTCCAGAGCTATCTCCCAGTCTTTTGCCGACTCCATGGGACAGTTGTCCCGGACTCTGCTGACCATGCATCAGCCTCCTCCTCAAGGCGCCTCTGCTGCTCCGAGCTCTGCAGAGCTCTCAGAGCATGTTTTAGGACCCCGTCCTCCTAAACGGAGACGCAGGGACCCTTCTCCTTCCTCGTCCCACGGCTCTGATTCACGAGCTGAGGGTGGTTAAGGAGTGGGCTCACTCTCCAAAGGTAGACCCTCCGGTGTCTAGAATCTCAGCCCGGACAGTCGTATCTGTGGCCGATGGCACCTCTCTTAAGGATCCCACTGACCGCCAGGTTGACCTTCTGGCCAAATCTGTATATGAGGCGGCAGGAGCCTCGTTCTCCCCGTCCTTTGCAGCAGTGTGGGCTCTTAAGGCAGTCTCTGCCTCTTTGGCGGAGATACATTCCCTCGCCAGGGACTCTATACCCGAGATGGTTGCCTTAACTTCCCAGGCTTCGGCTTTTTCATCCTACGCCATGTCTGACATTCTGGAGGCTTCTCACCGCACGGCGGTGGCTTCCGCTAATTCTCTCGCGATCCGCAGGATCTTGTGGCTTCGAGAGTGGAAAGCAGACGCTTCTTCTAAGAAGTACCTTGCTGGGCTCCCCTTTGCTGGGTCCCGGCTGTTCGGTGAACAACTGGATGAAATTATTAAGGAAGCTACTGGCGGGAAGAGCACTTCCTTGCCACAAACTAAAACCAGGAAACCTGTCCAGGGCAGGAACCAGTCGAGGTTTTGTTCCTTTCGTTCCTCTAACTGGTCATCCTCTAAGCCCTCAGCTTCGTCCACTACCTCAGCCAAGGATCGAAAACCCAACTGGTGCGCGAAGCCGCGTCCTCATAAGAACGGAGTAGCCGCTGCCACTAAGGCAGCCTCCTCTTGACTATCTGGCTGCGCCAGCAACGTCCTTGGTCGGTGGCAGGCTCTCCCACTTTGGCGACGTGTGGTTTCAACACGTCTCCGATCAGTGGGTGCGGGATATCATCTCCCACGGCTACAGGATAGAATTTTCTTCCAGCCCGCCAAACAGATTTTTTCTGTCCACTCCCCCCTGCTCCAAAGCCGCCGCCTTATCACAGGCCGTGGCATCCTTGCAGGCCAACGGAGTAATTGATCCGGTGCCCGCCCGGGAACGGTTCAGAGGTTTCTACTCAAACCTCTTCCTAGTCCCCAAGAAGGACTGTTCCTTCCGGCCCATCCTGGATCTCAAGCTTCTCAACAAGCATGTTCAGGTGTGGCGCTTTCGCATGGAATCTCTGAGATCGGTCATTGCCTCAATGACCCAAGGAGATTTTCTAGCATCCATCGACATCAGAGATGCTTATCTGCATGTGCCTATTGCGGTTTCACACCAGCGTTGGCTACGCTTTGCAATCGGAGAGGAACATTTCCAATTCGTGGCTCTCCCCTTCGGGTTAGCCACGGCCCCTCGTGTTTTCACCAAGGTCATGGCAGCAGTGGTTGCGGTCCTGCATCTCCCAGGGGTTGGCAGTAATCCCCTACCTGGACGACCTTCTAGTCAAGGCCTCATCCAGTGCAGACTGACAGCGGAGTGTCTCGCTCACTCTCGCCACGCTTGTTCAATTCGGGTGGCTTGTCAATCTGCCCAGGTCCACTCTGACCCCGACCCAGGAACTTACGTCCCTAGGGATGCAATTCGAGACTCTGCCGGCACTTGTGAAGCTGCCCTTAGTCAAACAGCAGTCCCTTCATCTGGCGGTGCGCTCTCTGTTGAAGCCCCGCCGTCATTCCATCAGGCACCTCATGCAGGTGCTGGGTCAGATGGTGGCGTCAATGGAAGCGGTTCCATTTGCGTCCCCTGCAGCTGGACATTCTCCGCTGTTGGGACAAGCGGACCTCTTCCTTGCACAGGCTAGTGGCTCTGTCGCCACAGACCAGGAGCTCTCTTCAGTGGTGGCTTCGGCCCCTCTCTCTGTCACAGGGACGCTCCTTCCTGACTCCGTCCTGGGTGATCCTCACCACGGATGCCAGCCTCTCCGGCTGGGGGGCAGTATTTCTCCACCACCGAGCACAGGGCACTTGGACTCCGTCCGAATCAGCCCTCTCGATCAATGTGCTGGAAATCAGGGCTGTTCTTCTAGCTCTCGTAGCCTTTCACCACCTGTTGGCGGGCAAGCACATTTGAGTCCAGTCGGACAACGCGACAGCGGTTGCCTACATCAATCACCAGGGCGGGACTCGCAGCCGCCTGGCAATGTTGGAGGTTCAACGCATCCTTCAGTGGACGGAGGACTCCAAGTCCACCATATCCGCAGTCCACATCCCAGGCGTAGAAAACTGGGAGGCAGATTATCTCAGCCGTCAAACCGTGGACAGCGGCGAGTGGGCCCTGCATCCGGCAGTGTTCCGGTCAATCTGCCGCAAGTGGGGCACTCCGGTAGTGGATCTAATGGCATCCCGGCACAACAACAAGGTCCCGGTTTACGTGGCTCGCTCCCACGATCCTCAGGCCTTCGCAGCGGACGCGCTGGTTCAAGATTGGTCCCAGTTCCGTCTGGCCTACGTGTTTCCCCCTCTAGCTCTCTTGCCCAGGGTTCTGCGCAAGATCAGAATGGAGGGCCGTCGGGTCATAATCATTGCTCCGGACTGGCCCAGGCGAGCTTTGTACCCAGATCTGCTCCGTCTGTCCGTAGAAATGCCGTGGCATCTCCCGGACCGCCCAGACCTTCTCTCGCAAGGTCCGTTTTTCCGCCAGAATTCTGCAGCTCTCAGATTGACGGCGTGGCTTTTGAATCCTGGATTCTGACGGCTTCAGGCTTTCCTTCTGATGTCATCTCCACTATGACTCAGGCTCGGGAGTCTTCCTCGGCCAAGATTTAACACAGGACTTGGAAGATTTTCCTGTCCTGGTGTCGCTCTTCCGGCCATGCTCCTTGGCCGTTCTCTTTGCCGACCATCCTGTCCTTTCTACAGTCCGGTCTGCAGCTAGGACTATCCCTCAATTCCCTCAAGGGACAGGTGTCTGCTCTGTCGGTATTATTCCAGCGGCGTATCGCCCGACTGGCTCAGGTGCGCACCTTCATACAGGGCGCATCTCACATCATTCCTCCTTACCGGCTGCCTTTGGATCCCTGGGATCTTAATCTGGTCCTCACGGCCTTACAGAAACCCCCCTTTGAGCCTCTTAGGGAGGTTCCTTTGTTTAGACTTTCACAAAGTGGTTTTTCTAGTGGCCATAACTTCTTTCAGGAGAGTCTCTGATTTGGCTGCGCTCTCTTCGGAGTCACCTTTTTTAGTGTTTCACGAAGACAAGGTGGTTCTCCGTCCGACTCCGGACTTTCTCCCTAAGGTGGTGTCTCCTTTCCACCTTAACCAGGACATTTCATTGCCTTCCCTTTGTCCGGCCCCTGTGCATCGCTTTGAGAAGGCGTTGCATACCTTGGATTTGGTGCGGGCGCTCCGAATTTGTGTCACGCACCGCCGCTCTTAGGCGGTGCACCTCTCTTTTCTCTAGTCCCTTCCACGACAGCATAGGAGGTTGTCTCTCCACGCCCTAATTGGGACAGGAAATTCAAGAGGTTTAAAAGGACCCTCCCACCTCCCACAGCCAGTGTCTTTCCTGTCCCCATGGGGCATGGAGAGGTTTTTGTTTTTCTCCTATGCTGTGGTGGCCGGCGAACTACAGTATATTTTTTTTTTTTTTGTTTTCTTCTTCCCCTGTACCTTAAGCCGGACAGCATCGGTCGGGCCTCACCGCTCCTCCCTTGCTGTTCCCTCACGCTGTGGGGGACCGCTGCTCCAGTCTTCCGGATCCTCCTGAGGGGTGATGCAGGCTGTTGAGCTCCCCGGCCGGCGTCCTCCCTGAGCCGCCGGCCGCTTCCCGCATGCACGCTGCCGGAGCGATCCGGAAGTGCTCCCGGGGGCGGGACTTCCGGTCTTGCGGACGTCCGGTCGAGCGCTTCCGGTTTTGCGGAGGCAGCGTGGAGGCACGCCGACTGTGACACGGCCTGCCCAGGACCGGATGCGGGAAGCGGGGAACATGCACCGTCACTGGGGGGGCAGGCCCTTTTGCATAAGGGCTGCCACGAAGACATCAGATCATGGTAAGCAACCGTGCTCCCTGTCATGTCTTCCGCTGCAGCAGCCTCTGCAGAACCCAGTGTGCCCCCTGCTACTGTGAGTATGGAGGGGAATGGTCCCTCGGACATAGGTCTCATCAGGTGATTTATGGCTCTATGGTCTGTGTTTTCTAGGAGGACAAGGCCACCAAGAAAACTGACAGAAATGAAAAGTCAGAGAAGCCTGAGAAGTCAGAGAAAGCTGACAAGTCCGATAAGCCTGATAGACCTGACAGAGTGGAAAAAATTAAAAAATGTCCTATTTGTATAAAAAAGCTCCCTGCAGTATGGGATAAAAAGCTTTGCCAGCAATGTACGGACCAGATTATTAGGGCCGAACAACCATCTCTGATAGATGAGTTGCGGTCCATGATGAAACAGGAGATTAGGGCCTCTCTGGCCTCCCTTCCTGTTCCTGGCCCTGCTCCTGACCCTGCTCCTGACCCTGCTCCTGGCCCTGCTCCTGGCCCTGCTCCTGGACCCTCTCCTCCAAAAAAGAGGAGACTCCAGTCGACCCCATCTGATCAGGAGGACGCTGATTCCACCTCTGAGGGTCCTGATGAAGGATTTCCATCAGGGGGGTCTGACCAGTCCTTGCTATTTCACTCAGAAGAGTTGGGGGATCTTATTGGGGCAGTTCGGAGCACTATGGGTTTAGAGGAAGTGCAGTCTCTTCCTTCTATCCAGGACGAAATGTTTGCTGGCCTGAAGTCAGTCAAACAGTTGGGATTCCCAGTTCATGCCAATGTTTTGGATATTGTCTCTCAGGAATGGGAATTTCCTGAGAGGCGGGTACGGAGTGACCTTAGACGCCGGTTTCCTCTGGAACCTTCGGGACTACATTGGGAGGTCCCAAGAGTAGACGTTCAGGTGGCTAGGGTAGCTAAGCAAACGGCTCTTCCCTTTGAGGATACTTCCCAACTGAAGGATCAGATGGATAGGAAGGTAGAGGGCCTGATGAAGCGGTCCTGGGAGGCATCGTCTTCCTCTATTCAAGCCAACATTGCATCCACCTGCGTATCCAGGTCCCTAATTAGGTGGTTAGACCAGTTGGAGGCTCATATTTCCCAAGGGACCCCTAGGGAGGAATTACTGGAATCCCTTCCCTTGCTTAGGAAGGCTACCTGTTTTCTGGCAGATACCTCGGTGGAATCTGTCCGCCTGGCAGCCAGGACCTCGGTGCTTTCTAACTCTGCCCGACGTGCCCTCTGGCTTAAGGCCTGGAGCGGAGACTCCACCTCCAAAATGAGGCTTTGTTCACTTCCGTTTAAAGGGGATTTAGTGTTTGGGCCTGCCCTGGATGATATCCTGGACAAGGCGACCGATCGTAAGGCCTTGCCTGATCCTAGACCTAACAGGAAGCGGTCCTTTCGTCCCTCGATGCCTCAGGCCTCCCAGCCCAGAGGGAAAGGGAAGGCTGGCAGGTGGAGCTATCCCAAAGGTAGAGGGAGAAACATCCTCATCCCTTCCCATCAGCAACGTCCTCAGCAGGACAAACAGTGACTCGTCCCGGGTGGGGGGAAGACTCTCAGCGTTTCTTCCCCAGTGGCAGTCCATAACCACCTGCCAATGGGTTCTGAAGATCATCTCGGACGGTCTTCTCATAGAATTCCTTTCCCCCCCTCTTCCGGGTCTCCGAGTCACTGCGCTGGCGTCACCGGGTTCACAGGCTCTGTTGTACACAAAGATTATAGAGCTAGTGCACTCGGGGGTAGTTTCCCCAGTCCCGAGTCAGGAAGAAGGGGTAGGACACTACTCCCGTCTCTTCCTGGTCAAGAAGCCATCCGGCGACGTCCGTATAATTATCAATTTAAAACGTCTAAACCGTCAGGTCAGGTACCGGCGGTTCAAGATGGAGTCAGTGAAATCAGCTATTCCCCTGATAGGTCTACACCATCAGATGGCCTCTATAGATCTGAAAGACGCCTACTTCCATGTACCCGTCCATCCGGGACACAGGCAATACCTCAGGTTTGCGGTGCTTCACGGGGAGGAAGTACTTCATTTCCAATTCAATGTACTTCCCTTCGGGATCTCCTCAGCTCCAAGGATCTTTTCCAAGATCATGGCAGAGGTGGTCGCCTTCATGAGTTTGCAGGGTATCTGTCTGGTTCCATATTTGGACGACTTTCTTCTCATGGCTCCATCTGCTCCAACCCTCCGGAGCCATGTGGAAAGGTCTTTGGGAATCCTTCGGTCTCTGGGATGGATTCCCAATCTCAAAAAATCACAGTTAACCCCCTCCTCCACTCGGCAGTTTCTCGGAGTGCTGCTGGACTCCGACAGACAGGCATCTTTTCTCCCAGAGGGCCACAGGATAGCTCTGTTAGCCAAAATATCAAAGCTCCGCAGGCAGGCTCGCCCGACGCTTCGAGCGGCTATGTCAGCTCTGGGGTCCATGACATCCTGCATTCCTTCAGTCAGGTGGGCTCAGGCCCATTCTCGGTGTCTCCAGGATCATATCCTGGCACATTGGGACAGACTCCCGTCATCCCTAAACAGACGGTTTCGCCTCTCGGAGTCCGTCTCCTCATCCCTTCTCTGGTGGCTGCGGCCCAGCAACCTACAGGTGGGGGTTGCCTGGACTCAGAAACCCCTGGTTACACTGACCACAGATGCCAGCCTACGAGGATGGGGGGCAATGGTGGCAAATTCCCCATTTCAAGGGATCTGGAGTCCTTACGTCAGCTCCCAATCATCCAACTACCGGGAGCTCAGGGCAGTCAGGGAAGCCCTCCTTGCGGCTCAGGACCTCGTCCGGGACTCTCACGTCCTGGTATATTCAGACAATGTCACAACAGTGGCACATCTCCGCCATCAGGGCAGTACACGCTCAGGCGCCCTGAAGTCGGTATCCTCCCGAATCTTTCAATGGGCAGAACAATCTCTGCTCTCCCTTTCTGCGGTCCATCTGAAGGGCTCCCTCAATCTTCAGGCGGATTTCCTGAGTCGTCGAGATGTTCATCCAGGGGAATGGAGCCTGGATCAGGCGGTGTTCTGCTCTCTAGTGGCAAGGTGGGGTGCACCAGAGGTAGACCTCTTTGCCTCGGCAGGGAATCGCAAGGTCGCAACATATTTCTCCCTGAACCCAAGGGACGGGGCGTTAGGGGTAGACGCTTTCTGCCACAGATGGTCCTTTCGCCTCGTTTACGCATTCCCCCCTCTTCCTCTTCTCGCACGGGCCCTGAGGAAGATCAGAGACGAGGGGGTCCCAACCATACTGGTAGCCCCTCTGTGGCCCCGGAGGAGTTGGTACAGCCTGGTCATGACGCTAGGAATCGACGGCTCAGTCCTCTTAGGCTCGGACCCCAGCTTACTGTCACAGGGTCCGATTTTCCAGTCCTCTTAGGCTCGGACCCCAGCTTACTGTCACAGGGTCCGATTTTCCATCCGGCTCCCCAGAAACTCAACTTGGCTGCCTGGCTTCTGAGGCCCGGGCACTGAAGGCCCAAGGGCTTTCTGACAAGGTTGTGGCTACACTACAGAAGAACCGTAAACCTGTGACTAATAGTATATACAACAAAATCTGGAAGAGATTTTCCTCCTGGTGTGGTTCTCGGCCTCCTGACCCTCTTCGACCAAATATTGCGCAGATTCTGGACTTTCTCCAGAGTGGGTTAGACTTAGGTCTTAGGCCTAGCACCCTGAAAGTTCAGGTGTCAGCACTCAGTGCAGTCTTTGACACGGCTCTGGCAGATCATCGTTGGATCCGTCGGTTCTTTGTGTCCACTAGTAGACTCTGTCCACGTCAGAGGGTCCTGACTCCTCGCTGGGATCTCAATACGGTCCTTACAGGTCTATCTCAGTCTCCGTTTGAACCTCTGTGCTCTTGTAACATTCGTTCCCTTTCTCACAAGACTGCCTTTCTTGTGGCTATTACATCAGCTCGCAGAGTCGGCGAACTTCAGGCTTTGTCTGTTAGGGAACCTTACCTGACCATCAGGGATGACCGCATTGTTTTTCAGCTGGACCCTTCCTTCCTTCCCAAGGTGGTTTTGGATTTTCACCGTTCGCAGTCCATCGTCCTGCCTTCCTTCTGTCAGAATCCTCGGACTCCGGGTGAGGAAGTGTTTCATTCTTTGGATGTCCGTCGGATAGTGTTGCACTACCTAGAGGTTACTGCTTCTTGGCGCCTTGATTCTAACCTGTTCATCCAGCCCTTTGGCCGCAATAAGGGCAAGAAGGTGGCTAAGAGTACCGTCGCCAACTGGATTGTGCGGGCAATTAGAGATGCCTACCTCGCTCAGCATCTCTCTCCACCTACTGGATTCACGGCGCACTCCACCAGAGCTACCTCTGTCTCCTGGGCTGAACGGGCAGGGGCCTCCCCTGAGCAGATCTGCAAGGCGGCTACGTGGTCTTCGCTCCATACTTTCACGAAGCATTATCGGTTGGATCTGGATTCCAACAGGGATTTGGCCTTTGGCAGGAGGGTCCTGCAGGCTGTGGTCCCCCCCTAGGTATCAATTCTTTGGTATTCCTCCTATGCTGTCGTGGAAGGGACTAGAGAAATAAGAATTATTCTTACCGATAATTCGGTTTCTAGGACCTTCCACGACAGCAGGTAATTCCCTCCCCTATGTATTCATTATTCCTGAATGTGTAGTACTTCTCATATGCTATGGATTCTTTGTAAGACACTGGCTGTGGGAGGTGGGAGGGTCCTTTTAAACCTCTTGAACTTCCTGTCCCAATTAGGGCGTGGAGAGACAACCTCCTATGCTGTCGTGGAAGGTCCTAGAAACTGAATTATCGGTAAGAATAATTCTTATTTTTGTGCTAACCACGGGTCAGCGCAAGGGTCTCTTGGCTTCTAAACCGACCCTAGCTCATTGGATTAGGTCGGCCATCTCCGATGCCTACCAATGTTCTCAGGTGCCTCCCCCGCCGGGGATCAAGGCACACTCGACCAGAGCTGTCGGTGCCTCCTGGGCTTTCAGGCACCAGGCTACGGCTCAGCAGGTTTGTCAGGCTGCCACTTGGTCTAGTCTGCACACCTTTTCGAAGCACTACCAAGTGCATGCTCATGCTTCGGCAGATGCGAGCTTGGGCAGACGCATCCTTCAGGCGGCTGTCGCCCATTTGTGAAGTTAGGTTTTGCCTACTTCTCAGTTTCTGTTTATTTCCCACCTATGGACTGCTTTGAGACGTCCCATGGTCTGGGTCTCCCATAAGGAACGATGAAGAAAAAGAATTTTGTTACTTACCGTAAATTCTTTTTCTTATAGTTCCGTATTGGGAGACCCAGCACCCTCCCTGTTGCCTGTTGGCAGTTCTTGTTCCGTGACTTTAACCGGCTGTTGTTGTAGACAGAGGTTCCGGTTTTTCCGAGTTTTACTCTCTACTTATGGGTGGATATCCTCCTTCAGCTTTTGCACTGAACTGGTTAGATTGTCATCCAGGGGGTGTATATAGCCCGGAGGGAGGAGCTACACGTTTGAGTGTAGTACTTTGTGTGTCCTCCGGAGGCAGTAGCTATACACCCATGGTCTGGGTCTCCCATGTCGGAACTATAAGAAAAAGAATTTACGGTAAGTAACAAAATTCTTTTTCTTTTTCACCTCCATGAAGTGGGCCCTCTGTTTCTGGAGGTCCACCGAAAAGTCCGGAAAGATCGAGAGGGCAGCATTATTGAACTTGAGTGGGCTCTTCTGTCGGGCCAGACTGAGTGCTGTGTCTCTATCTCTGTAGTTGAGCATCTTTGCTAAAAAGGGACGTGGTGGCGCGCCTGGAATAGGAGGCCTTGTTGGAACTCTGTGCGCCCTCTCCACCGCAAATGTCGAGGAGAACTCCTCTCAGAGATTACATTTCAGCCACTCCTCCAGGAATTGTTCCGGATGCTGACCTTCCGAGCGCTCTGGCAGTCCTATGATTCGTATATTGTTTCGACGCATGCGGTTCTCCAGATCGTCTGCTTTCTGGCGCCATGCATTTGCCGATCCGGCCATTGTGGTCATTTTTGTTTTGAGTGTTACAGTTTGATCCTCAAGTTCAGACACTCGCGTCTCGACTTCCGCTGTTCGGGCCCTCAAGGATTGCATGTCCTGACGCAGGAGGCCCACCTCTGAATGTACCTGCTCAATTTTCCCTGTGAGGGAGCTGTTGCTTGTAGAAATTGCTTGTAGAAGCTGTTCATACACCTGCCTCAGGGTTAAATCCTCTTTATCCTCTGACCCGTCATCCAATAGTGCCTGACCTTTTGGGGTGGCATTTCTCTTGGCTTTAGGGGCATCTGCCTGACCACCCCTTGCAAACTCCTTAAGTTTGTCAATAGCTCCACTTTGTTTAGGGGGACTCATATTGATACACTGGGGATTTGCTGATTCTGCACCCCTCTCTTATCGTGCCCCCGTGCGTCTGAATCTGTGCCTTTTATAATGTATATTTAGTAATATGTCTGTCTCCACTTCCTCACCACGTCCAGAGAGCCGGAAAACAGCCACTTATATGGTGGATAATAAGAATGAAGGGAGTCCCAGGGCAGCACAGCACTCAGGGTGTATTTATCAGGATGATGCAGGCCTGTGCAGCGTGGGGACTTCAATATGTGTCACTTATTTGTTTTCATGTGTCAGGAAAAATCTGCAGGGCCCGTTTTTCAAGGCACACACTCCAGACCCTCCAGCACTCTATGGGTTAAAGTCTTCCACACTGCAGCCGGCCCCCCTAATGTGCTGCACACTGCCAGTTACACAACTAAGGGAGAATTAACTTCCCTGTGCTCACCGCTCCTGGGTCTTCACCTCTGGCCATAAATCTGTCACTCCTCACTGCTCTCCGGAGTCATGCTCTGCTGCTCACTGTGGAAATGCATGCAGTAGGGAAGATGGCTGCTGCTCCACACTCTCCAGCCTCAGGAGATCCAGCAACGCCGTGCAGGAGTCAGAGAATAGCTCCAGTGGGAATCTGCAGCCTCCAGATGGTGTCTCCTGTCACAGCAGCAGGTCAGTGAGTAAATGGATCAGGTAACCGGGTGTAAATGGCCAGGATAAGATCAGGATTATAGGAGCTCTCTTCCCATGCGTCCTCTCTGGTCGGCTACATCGCCCCGCCCCCCCACATTTTTTTTTTTTTGTTTTGGATCTCTAGTCTGAGCACCCTTCGTTTCGCAGACTAGTGGTGGTCTGTGCACCTGGACCCCAACAGTCATGATATGTCACTACAGGAAACAAAATAGGAAGACTGTAAAAATCAATGAAAACTTAACCTTTTTTATAATCTGTTTATTGTCCTAAATAGGTCCATGAACGCACAGAAGAGATGGATTTCCTGCTGATGATTGTACGCAAACTTTTACGAACTAATTCAAGAATGGTGAAGGTCTGTAAACTTGGCACAAAAAATAAAATAAAAAATATTTTTTTTTTTTTAGATATTGTAGTATTTTTATTTTTATATTATTCACCTTCACATCGATTATATATTATATTATATTATTATATTATATTTCGATGTGAAGGTGACACAGGACACCAGGAACACTCCTATTGTCAAGGAGGAGAGGTGACAAAGGCTTTAAAATCATGTATGGATTGCAGTTTGTGTACAATCCAATCTGTTACGCTCCTCCTTCCGAGAGCCGTTACTTTTTTTATTCTTCCATCAATCTTGCCATATGAGGGCTTGTTTTTTACGGGATGAGTTGTAATTTTAAATGATAAAAAGGAGAGAAGCTCCGCGTCACCGATTAAGTAGGTGCTCTAGGGTAAAAAGTAGCACATGGAAAAAGAGTAACCCCGGCACACTACAACTCCGAGAAAAAAGGTAAAATGCAAAAAGTTGTATGAAATATTTTTATTAACACAATAGTTCCTTGAATGTTTTTTTTTCCAGAAAAAATGAATGTGGTCCAACAAACTGGACGTTTCGGCCACAGGCCTTCGTCAACATGGACTATTATCTGATAAATATACAAGAATTACAGTCAAAATTACATCCATAAATAAAATGGAGTTTATTCGTGCCTTCCAACATCATTTTTACTAACAGACGAGGACATATTATAAAGGTAGAAACATATTGTGATACATAGTAAAGTTGATCCCATATGTTCATGAATTGGTAGGTACAGGTGAATAAGCGGTGCATAATCTAGGACCTGGATGATTATATTAATGCCAGTGATGCAGGTGTGTGCCCATCAAAGTCTATGGAAGTCCGACCAAAGGTAGAAAAAAGTGGAGACAAAAAGAGAAAGAAAGGAGGAAATAAAGAGCAGGAAAGTGAAGATAAGAAAAGAACAAGATAGAAAGAAATACATGCAAAAACTGGAAGGCCTCTGTAATAGCACTCACCGTGCACAATCAAATGTATGCAAATATTCAGTAGAAGGACTAGGAGTTATGGGAATGAGTAGAGTCTCATATGTTTATCACTATAATGAAAAACATGTATTGGTGAAACATAATACAAGTATGCGTTATACATAAGAACAATACTGTCCGCTGTATATTGACTATATGTACAGAAAAATGAGGTACCTGTGTCAATTTGCATACCCATAATTGGAACGGTATACACGTCAAGGGTATTCAATGCTAGTACATCGATTCTATACTGTGTGTAGCACTAAAATGGTGCTACAGAATTAAGCCTGCTTTACACGGTACGACCGATTGTGCGATTTCACAATCGATCGTACCCGCCCCCGTCCTTTTTGCGTCACGGGCAAATCGCTGCCCGTGTCGCACAAAGTTAGTAAACCCCGTCACACATACTTACCTCTCGTGCGACCTCGCTGTGGGCGGCGAACGTCCACTTCCTGGAGTGGGAGGGACGTTCGGCGTCACAGCGATGTCTCACGGGCGCCGGCCAATAGAAGCGGAGGGGCGGAGATGAGCGGGACGTAAACATCCCGCCCACCTCCTTCCTTCCACATAGAGACGGCGGCGGCCGCGGGAGGCAGGTGAGCTGCTCATCGTTCCCGTGGTGTCACACGGAGCGACGTGTGCTACCACGGAAACGATGGTCAACTAAAGTAAACGATATTATGGAACCTAACGAGCAGTACCCGACTCACGATTTGTGAGCGATACTGCGTCGCTAGGAGGTGTCACACAGGCCGGCATCGCCAGCGATGCCGGATGTGCGTCACAAAAACCGTGACCCCGACGATCTATCGCACGATAGATTGCCTGGTGTAAAGCAGCCTTTAGACCTTAATAGAAAAGATTTTTTCTATTAAGGTCTAATTCTGTAGCACCATTTTAGTGCTACACACAGTATAGAATCGATGTACTAGCATTGAATACCCTTGACGTGTATACCGTTCCAATTATGGGTATGCAAATTGACACAGGTACCTCATTTTTCTGTACATATAGTCAATATACAGCGGACAGTATTGTTCTTATGTATAACGCATACTTGTATTATGTTTCACTAATACATGTTTTTCATTATAGTGATAAACATATGAGACTCTACTCATTCCCATAACTCCTAGTCCTTCTACTGAATATTTGCATACATTTGATTGTGCACGGTGAGTGCTATTACAGAGGCCTTCCAGTTTTTGCATGTATTTCTTTCTATCTTGTTCTTTTCTTATCTTCACTTTCCTGCTCTTTATTTCCTCCTTTCTTTCTCTTTTTGTCTCCACTTTTTTCTACCTTTGGTCGGACTTCCATAGACTTTGATGGGCACACACCTCCATCACTGGCATTAATATAATCATCCAGGTCCTAGATTATGCACCGCTTATTCACCTGTACCTACCAATTCATGAACATATGGGATCAACTTTACTATGTATCACAATATGTTTCTACCTTTATAATATGTCCTCGTCTGTTAGTAAAAATGATGTTGGAAGGCACGAATAAACTCCTTCATTTTATTTATGGATGTAATTTTGACTGTAATTCTTGTATATTTATCAGATAATAGTCCATGTTGACGAAGGCCTGTGGCCGAAACGTCCAGTTTGTTGGACCACATTCATTTTTTCTGGAAAAAAACATTCAAGGAACTATTGTGTTAATAAAAATATTGCATACAACTTTTTGCATTTTGCCTTTTTTCTGGGAGTTGTAGTGTGCCGGGGTTACTCTTTTTCCATGTAATTTTAAATGAAACCATAAGTTATACCATATAGTGTACTGGAAAATGCCAAAAAAATTCCAAGTGCGGAAAAATTGCAAAACAAAGGCGAGATTGCAATTGTTTTTGGGGTATTTTATTCACAGCGTTTATTATATGGTAAAACTGATGTCGTTTTGATGCCTCAGGTGGGTGCGAGTTCGTAGACACTAAACATGTATAGGTTTACTTTTATCTAAGGGGTGAATAAAAAAAATAATTCAGAAGTTTGTCCAAAAAAGTAATGCACTTTATGCACTATTTTCCGCAACCCATAGCATCATATTTCAGGATACGGGGCTTAACTGCTTATTTTTCACGTCTCGAGCTGACTGTTTTAATGGCACCATTTTTGCGCAGATGCTACTTTTTGATCGCCTGTTATTGTATTTTGAGCAAAATTTGCGAAGACCAAAAACGTAATTTTGGCGATTGTAATTTTTTTTTTTACCTGCACCGTTTACCGATCAGATTAATTTATTTTATATTTTGGTTTGGCATTTCTGAACGTGGCAATACCAAATGTATTTATTTTTTTTTCTTTAACCCTTTTATTTTCAATGGGGCGAATAGAGGATAACTTTTTAGTTTTAGATGTGTTTTTTTTTTTTTTTTTGTTTTAACTTGCTAGCCCTAGGGGGCTATAAGGATGAGCAGTCTGTTTGCTCACTCATTTCTTCTGATCAGAGCAGGAACGCTCTGATCAGGGGAAATGCTAAGTTCCTGTTACAGCTGCTGCTCTGCCGGATGTAACAGGAACTACGTCATGATTGTGACAGTAGTCCTCACATGACCCTGTGCTACCATGGCAACCATCGGGGCCTCCGATGGCGGTGGGGAATGTCGCGCTCCCTGCTGCGGCGCTTTAAATCGCGCTGTCATATTTTGAGAGCACGAGATTTAAGGCGTTAACGGGGGCAGGAGAATCGCGGATCCACCTATGCTTGCAAAGCACACGTCTGCTTATTTGTACAGCAGACGTGCGGAGATCACCACCGGCTCACCACAGCAGCTGATGGTGAACACCCCTTTGTGATTTAGAACCTACCGTTACGTCCCAGGTAGTGGAGGGGTTAATGTTTAAACCGCCAGCAACTAATGTTTATGGGTGAGATTCTGCTGTTTTGGCATGTCAGGTGATCTTCAAATGTGACATGCTGTCTGCAATCTATTCCAGCCCAAATGGCGCTGCTTCCCTTCCGAGCCATGCCGTGCGCCTGAACAGTAGTTTTCTTCGGCGCTCCATTGGGAGACCCAGACGATTGGGTGTATAGCACTGCCTCCGGAGGCCACACAAAGCATTACACTAAAAAGTGTAAGGCCCCTCCCCTTCTGGCTATACACCCCCAGTGGGATCACTGGCTCACCAGTTTTCTGCTTTGTGCGAAGGAGGTCAGACATCCACGCATAGCTCCACTGTTTAGTCAGCAGTAGCTGCTGACTCTATCGGATGGAAGAAAAGAGGGCCCAGATAGGGCCCCCAGCATGCTCCCTTCTCACCCCACTTGCGGTTTGTAAGGTTGAGGTACCCATTGCGGGTACGGAGGCTGGAGCCCACATGCTGCTTTCCTTCCCCATCCCCCTGAGGGGCTCTGTGGAAGTGGGATCTTACCGGCCCCCAAACCCTGAGGCCGAGCTCCATCCACAGACCCAGAGACCCTGCTGGAGGAGCTGAGTACAGTCAGGGACAAGGCCCTGCAACGTTCAGGTACTCTGTGTCCCTGCACAGACAGGCCACGCACACTCCAGGCTTGCTGGGTGTGCTAGTGTGCCGGGGGCACTAGCGCTGCGCGCTCGGGTTAGAGTCACTGCAGCTTAGCTGAGTGATTTTATGTCTTGGGAACTACCGCGCCGGCCGCTCCGGAAGCGGCGGCGCCGCTGGGACTTGTAGTGCGCCGGGGACTCGCGCTGCCCGCGCTTTTACGGCGGCAGCGCTCATAAATCTAGTCCCCGGCTTTTGCGGCCTAGCTCTGCTTAAGTTCCCGCCCCCACCCTGTCAATCAGGGAAAGGGAGAGACGCTGTTCTATAGCCAGCGCCGAGGGCTGGAGTCTTATTTACATACTCCAGCCCTCTCACTGGGCACAGTGGGGACGCAAGTTTCCCGCTCTTGGTCTCAACACGCCCAGGGCCCGCCCCTCTCCACAGGACGCCGGCAGCCATTCCTGCATGCAGTCTGGCTGGAGAACGGACACAGGCTCTGGGGGACTCAGACAAGGGACTCTGGCGACCACACACCCGCGTTTATGCGGGCGGTAAGCTGCACATAAGTGCTGGCCCCACTGGTGCCACAGTGTTATTTGGTGCATTTTTTCCCTGTACCATATATATTTATATTGCACTGTACAGTCGCTTCTTGGCTTATACCCTACATTGCTCTGAGGAGACAACAACATGTCATCCGCAAAACGCAAGGGTGCCAAGGCACAGGCGGTATGCACTGCTTGTGCCGCATGTGGGGCTAATCTACCGGCAGGTTCCAATGACCCCCATTGTGTGCAATGTTCAATCCCTGTGCCACTTCGGCAGCCAGAGTCTATGGTAGTAGTGGCCCAGGCAGAGACGCCTGTGAACCCTGCCCCGGTGAGATGTCTGTGACTATGACAAAAATCCTGGAAACCTTGCAGTCCAGGCCAGTTTCTCAGACCATGGACACTGCTGTGTCTATGCTCCCCGGTCCCCCTCAGTTGGAACTAATCCGTACTTCAAGGGGGTCCCAGGCATCACAGGCTGAAGACTCTGACTCGGATGACAGTCCCAGGCAGCCTAAGCGGGCTCGCTGGGAAAGACCCTCGCCGTCATCACACTGGTCAGGGTCTCAGCGAGACGAGGCTCTGTATGAGGAGACAGAGGTGGGTGATCAGGAATCTAATCCTGACACCGCTCTCAATCTAGATACCCCTGATGGTGACGCTATGGTAAATGACCTTATAGCGGCCATCAATAGACTGTTGGATATTTCTCCCCCAGCCCCTTCAGCAGAGGAGGCAGCTGCACAGCAGGAGAAGTTCCATTTCCGGTATCCTAAGCGTAAATTGAGTACTTTTCTGGACCACTCTGACTTCAGAGAATCAGTCCAGAAACATCATGCTTATCCAGATAAGCGTTTTTCCAAACGTCTTAAGGATACACGTTATCCCTTTCCCCCTGACGTGGTCAAACGCTGGACCCAGTGTCCAAAGGTGGACCCCCCAATCTCCAGGCTTGCGGCTAGATCCATAGTTGCAGTGGAAGATGGGGCTTCACTTAAAGATGCCAATGACAGACAGATGGACCTTTGGTTAAAGTCTGTCTATGAAGCTATCGGCGCGTCGTTTGCTCCAGCATTCGCGGCCGTGTGGGCACTCCAAGCTATTTCAGCTGGCCTGGCACAGGTGGACTCAATCTTACGTCCAGCAGTGCCGCGAGTAGCGTCCCTAACCTCGCAAATGTCTGCGTTTGCGACTTACGCTATCAACGCTGTCCTAGACTCTACGAGCCGTACCTCAATGGCGTCTGCCAACTCTGTCGTTTTGCGCAGAGCCTTGTGGTTAAAGGAATGGAAAGCAGATTCTGCTTCCAAGAAATGTTTAACCAGCTTGCCACTATCTGGAGACAGATTGTTTGGTGAGCAATTACCTCAACAGAGGAAGTGGCAGTCGAGGTTTCGGTCCTTTCGAGGCTCCAGCAAGACCCAATTCTCCTCGTCCAAAGGGACTCAGAAGGAGCAAAGGAGCTTAGATTCCTGGCGGGCTCATTCACGCCCCAAGAAAGCAACCGGAGGAACCGCTTCCAAGGCGGCTGCCTCATGACTTTCGGCCTCATCCCTCCGCATCCTCGGTCGGTGGCAGGCTCTCCCGCTTTTGCGACATTTGGCTGCCACAGGTCAAAGACCGGTGGGTAGCAGACATTTTGTCTCACGGGTACAGGATAGAATTCAGTTCTCATCCTCCGCCTCGGTTCTTCAGAACCTCCCCACATCCCGACCGAGCAAATGCCCTTCTGCAGGCGGTGTGCTCACTAAAAGCAGAAGGAGTGGTGATCCCTGTTCCTCTGCAGGAACAAGGACAAGGTTTTTACTCCAATCTCTTCGTGGTTCCAAAAAAGGACGGCTCGTTCCGTCCTGTTCTGGACCTAAAGCTGCTCAACAAGCATGTGAACGCCAGGCGGTTCCGGATGGAATCCCTCCGCTCCGTCATTGCCTCAATGTCTCAAGGAGATTTCCTTGCATCAATAGACATCAAAGATGCTTATCTCCACGTGCCGATTGCTACAGAGCACCAACGTTTTTTTACGTTTCGTGATAGGAGACGACCATCTCCAGTTCGTAGCTCTGCCATTTGGTCTGGCGACAGCCCCACGGGTTTTCACCAAGGTCATGGCGGCAGTGGTAGCAGTCTTGCATTCTCAGGGACATTCGGTGATTCCTTACTTAGACGATCTACTTGTCAAAGCACCCTCTCAAGAGGCATGCCAACACAGCCTGAATGTTGCGCTGGAGACTCTCCAGACTTTCGGGTGGATCATCAACTTTTCAAAGTCAAACCTGGCACCGACTCAATCACTAACGTATCTTGGCATGGAGTTTTCATACTCTCTCAGCGATAGTGAAGCTTCCGCTGGACAAGCAGCGGTCACTACAGACAGGGGTGCAGTCTCTCCTTCAGGGTCAGTCGCACCCCTTAAGGCGCCTCATGCACTTCCTAGGGAAGATGGTGGCAGCAATGGAGGCAGTCCCGTTCGCGCAGTTTCATCTGCGCCCACTTCAATGGGACATTCTCCGCCAATAGAACGGGAAGACAACTTCCCTAGACAGGACAGTCTCCCTTTCTCAGATGACCAAGGACTCTCTGCAATGGTGGCTTCTTCCCACCTCATTATCACAGGGAAGATCATTCCTGCCCCCATCCTGGGCAGTGGTCACGACAGACGCGAGTCTGTCAGGGTGGGGAGCAGTTTTTCTCCACCACAGGGCTCAAGGGACGTGGACTCAGCAGGAGTCCACCCTTCAGATCAATGTTCTGGAAATCAGGGCAGTGTATCTTGCCCTATTAGCCTTCCAGCAGTGGCTGGAAGGAAAGCAGATCCGAATTCAGTCGGACAACTCCACAGCGGTGGCATACATCAACCACCAAGGAGGGACACGCAGTCGGCAAGCCTTCCAGGAAGTCAGGCGGATTCTGATGTGGGTGGAGGAAAGAGCATCCACCATATCCGCAGTTCACATCCCGGGCGTAGAAAACTGGGAAGCAGACTTCCTCAGTCGCCAGGGCATGGACGCAGGGGAATGGTCCCTTCACCCGGACGTGTTTCAGGAAATCTGCCGCCGCTGGGGGGTGCCGGACGTCGACCTAATGGCGTCTCGGCACAACAACAAGGTCCCGACCTTCATAGCGCGGTCTCGCGATCAAAGAGCTCTAGCGGCAGACGCCTTAGTGCAAGATTGGTCGCAGTTCCGGCTCCCTTATGTGTTTCCACCTCTGGCACTCTTGCCCAGAGTGTTACGCAAGATCAGATCCGATTGCGGCCGCGTCATACTCGTCGCCCCAGACTGGCCGAGGAGGTCGTGGTACCCGGATCTGTGGCATCTCACGGTCGGCCAACCGTGGGCACTACCAGACCGACCAGACTTACTGTCCCAAGGGCCGTTTTTCCATCGGAATTCTGCGGCCCTGAACCTGACTGTGTGGCCATTGAGTCCTGGATCCTAGCGTCTTCAGGATTATCCCAAGGGGTTGTTGCCACCATGAGACAGGCTAGGAAGCCCACGTCTGCTAAGATCTACCACAGAACGTGGAAGATATTCTTATCCTGGTGCTCTGCACAAGGAGTATCCCCCTGGCCATTCGCGTTACCTGTCTTTCTTTCCTTCCTGCAATCTGGGTTGGAAAAGGGCTTGTCGCTCGGCTCCCTTAAAGGGCAAGTCTCGGCACTATCCGTGTTTTTTCAGAAGCGTCTAGCGCGACTGTCTAAGGTGCGCACGTTCCTGCAGGGGGTGTGTCATATCGTACCTCCGTACAGGAGGCCGTTAGATCCGTGGGATCTAAACAAGGTCCTTGTTGCTCTCCAGAAGCCGCCTTTCGAGCCCCTGAGGGATGTGTCACTTTCTCGACTCTCACAGAAAGTGGCATTTCTGGTAGCGGTCACGTCTCTTCGGAGAGTGTCTGAACTAGCAGCGCTGTCATCCAAAGCTCCTTTCCTGGTGTTCCACCAGGACAAGGTAGTGCTGCGCCCCATTCAGGAGTTTCTCCCTAAGGTGGTATCCTCTTTTCACCTTAATCAGGATATCTCCTTGCCTTCCTTTTATCCGCATGCAGTTCATCGGTATGAAAAGGATCTACGTTTGTTGGATCTGGTGAGAGCACTCAGAATCTACATTTCCCGCACGGCGCCCCTGCGCCGCTCGGATGCACTCTTTGTCCTTGTCGCTGGTAAGCGCAAAGGGTCGCAGGCTTCAAAAGCCACCCTGGCTCGATGGATCAAGGAACCAATTCTTGAAGCCTACCGTTCTGCTGGGCTTCCGGTTCCATCAGGGCTGAAGGCCCATTCTGCCAGAGCCGTGGGTGCGTCCTGGGCATTACGACACCAGGCTACGGCTCAACAGGTGTGCCAGGCAGCTACCTGGTCGAGTCTGCACACTTTCACCAAACATTATCAGGTGCATACCTATGCTTCGGCGGACGCCAGCCTAGGTAGAAGAGTCCTGCGGGCGGCAGTTGCCTCCCCGTAGGGGAGGGCTGTCTTTGCAGCTCTAACATGAGGTATTTCTTTACCCACCCAGGGACAGCTTTTGGACGTCCCAATCGTCTGGGTCTCCCAATGGAGCTCCGAAGAAGAAGGGAATTTTGTTACTTACCGTAAATTCCTTTTCTTCTAGCTCCTATTGGGAGACCCAGCACCCGCCCTGTTGTCCTTCGGGATTTTTGGTTGTTTTTCGGGTACACATGTTGTTCATGTTGAACGGTTTTCAGTTCTCCGACGTTACTTCGGAGTGAATTTGTTTAAACCAGTTATTGGCTTTCCTCCTTCTTGCTTTTGCACTAAAACTGGTGAGCCAGTGATCCCACTGGGGGTGTATAGCCAGAAGGGGAGGGGCCTTACACTTTTTAGTGTAATGCTTTGTGTGGCCTCCGGAGGCAGTGCTATACACCCAATCGTCTGGGTCTCCCAATAGGAGCTAGAAGAAAAGGAATTTACGGTAAGTAACAAAATTCCCTTCTTCCACCACATATGGGGTATCTGTGTACAATGAAGAAATTGCACAATAAATTGGAACTGTGCATTTTCTCTTGTTACAATGAAAGATTTTGGGCTAAAGTAACTTTTTTTGTGGGAAAAAGTAAAATTTTCCTACAAGGCATTGACTAATGTGTAAAATGCTGGGACACTAGGACAGGCCGGGAACGCTTGTAAACCAGTTCATGGTGACGCATAAGGCTGAATGTCGTCTCCACCGGCTCTCAACTCAGTGCAAACAATTGTACGTTTTCTCGTGGCCTGCAGCGAAGTGTAGAAATTAATCTGAGCGAACACGAGAAAACTCTTAATCACAACACATTACACTGGTCACAGATGAATGCCATTCACCCTCCGGGAACACAAGTTTTATTTACAAAGACTAACTAGGATCATTTTAACCCGGCTTTAGCCCCTTCTGAAAAGTAAGATTTTAATCAATATCTCTCTAAACACGAGAACAATTTCTAAAATTTTGATAAGATCTAAGTGTCAGAAGTTTGTCTTTCTTTTTAGGTCATTTTGATGTCGGCCACCATAAACTGCCAAGAATTTGCCGACTACTTTGCAGTGCCAGTCCTCAACAAACTGATCCCAGCGTATGCCTTCAAGGTTGAAGGGGCACCCTTTGACGTGGAAGTGTGCTATCTGGATGATTTAAAACGTATTCCTAATATTAAGGTGCTTATGAACCTACTCTTGTGCTTTTCTTTGATATGTATGTATGGATATATGCATGTATGGATATATGTATTAGTGCAGGCCAAAAGTATTGGCACCCCTGCAATTCTGTCAGATAATGCTCAGTTTCCTCTTAAAAATGATTGCAATCACAAATTCTTTGATATTATCTTCATATATTTTTCTTGCAATGAAAAAACACAAGAGTGACACAAACAAAAATCAAATCATTGATCATTTCACACAAAACGCCAAAAATGGGCCAGACGAAAGTATTGGCACCCTTAGCCTAATACTTAGTTGCACAACCTTTAGCCAAAATAACTGCAAACAACCGCTTCGGCTACATGCGCACGCTGCTTTTTTTTCCTGCTTTTTTGATGCTTTTTTGGCTGCAGTTTTGTCAGCAGAACTTTCTGACATTTGACTTCCCAGCAAAGTCTGAGAAGTCAGATTTGTCATGCGCACATTGCAGTTTTTGTCAGCGTTTTTTTTTTGTCAAAAGTTGTGAAAAAAAATGCAGCATGTTCATTCTTCCTGCGTTTTTGTCAACATTTGTCACCCATTGAAATCAATGAGGGCATCAAAAACGCAGGAAAAATGCATGCTAATCAAAAGTGGTGCATTTTACCTGCCTTTTACCTGCGTTTTTGGTACCAAAAACGCAGGTGATTTGTCAGGAAGTGAGGTCAGGCAAGTGGTCCCGTCCTGTCCCGTCCTCAATGTGTTCCCCGAAGTACCGCTGTCCCCAGGGGAGATTATGTGGAGGACGGGGACTATCAGCAGCGGCGGCAGCGAGGGGGAAAAAATCAATGTTTTCAGCTGCCAATGTCCATCCCCCTCTCGCCGCCGCTGATAGTCCCGTCCTCCACGTGTTCCCCGACGTACCACTGTACCCAGCGTGCACGCACAGGGGAGATGATGTGGAGGACGGGGACTATCAGCGGCGGCGAGAGGGGGGATGGACATTGGCAGCTGAAAACATTGATTTTTCCCTCTCGCTGCCGCCGCTGATGATAGTCCTGTCCTTCACGTGTTCCCCGAAGTACCACTGTCCCCAGCGTGCACGCACAGGGGAGATGATGGACCCCTCTCACCGCCACCGCTGAAAGTCCTGTCCTCCACGCTCCTGTCAGCTCCACGCAGTAGCGCGATCAGCTGAGCTGTCACTGAGGTTACTCGCGGCCACCGCTGGATGCAGCGGTGGCTGCGGGTGACCTCGGTGACAGCTCAGCTGATCGCGCGGCTGTCTTCATTTGCTGCATGGAGGTGACCGGAGCGGCGGTGTCTGCTGCTTCTCCGGTCACCTCCATGCAGCAGAGCTGGAAGCGACGCTGGACCATCCTGGATTACGCCGGACATGGAGGGCTTTGTCGGGGTTAATAAATTGGTAATGAGGGAATGTGTTTTTTATTTCTAATAAAGGATTTTTCAGGTGGGTGTTTATTTACTGTCATTTACAGATTAATCATGGAGGGTGTCTCATAGACGCCTGACATGATTAATCTAGGACTTATTGGCAGCTATGGGCTGCCATTAACTCCTTATTACCCCGATTTGCCAATGCACCAGGGCAAACCGGGAAGAGCCGGGTACAGTCCCAGAACTGTCGCATATAATGTATGCGGCCATTCTGGGCGGCTGCTGACTGATATTGTTAGGCTGGGGGGCTCTCCATAACGTGGAGCTCCCCATCCTGAGAATACCAGCCTTCAGCCGTATGGCTTTTTCTGGCTGGCATTAAAATTGGGGGGGGGGGGGGGAACCGCACGCCAGTTTTTTTAAAATATTTATTTATTTCTAATTTCTTCATCGTTCCTTATGGGAGACCCAGACCATGGGTGTATAGCTTCTGCCTCCGGAGGACACACAAAGTACTACACTAAAAGTGTAGCTCCTCCCTCCGAGCATATACACCCCCTGGATGACCAAATCTAGCCAGTTCAATGCTTTGTGTTCAGGAGGATCACACATGCATTTTCATCTGATTTTTGATTTTTGATTTTAAAGAGTTGGAAGAAAAGCGGGTCCAAGCTGGACTCCCGGCATGTCCCTTCTCACCCCACTGTGTCGGCGGTGCTGTTAAGGTTGATTTCAAGGCTGGAGCCTTTACATGCCGCGCTCCTTCACCATCCCTCGGGCTCAGGCTTGAAGTGGGAGCCAGCACGGTTCTCACTGCTTTGCAGGAGACCGGTCTCCATCCGCAGCCCTCTCAGGACCCTGCCGGACGGAGCACTCATTCCCTCAGGGACCTGTCCCTGCGTCTCTCAAGCTAAGTATTGAGACGTTATTGTCAGGGGGTCCCTTGCATTTTTTATTGTTGGGGAGAGTGTGTTAGTTATTTTGGTGACATTTCCGGCCGGTTCTCTGGGTTTCCCCTGAGAACCGCGCAGAGGGTGCCTGCTCGCCGGCCGCACTGTAAAATTTAGTCCCCGGCTTCAGCTGCGGCCTACTTTCGGTTTCACTGCCCCTGCATGTCAGTCAGGCAGAGGGACAGTGCGGCGCCGCCCACCGGCCGTTCAGCAGAGGGGAGGACACTCCTCTCTGAGGAGATGTTTCCCTCCCCTGTATATCCCCTTGGCCCTCCGGTTCCCGCTCTTGGACTAGGCCCCGCCCCCCCTCCTCACTCCGGTGCCATTTTATCAGCGTTCTCACACTGATCGGCGCTGGCTGCTGCATCTCTGCAACCTGTCTGGGGGTCTGAGTTGTGGGATCCGGAGGGCACACAAACTGTCTGGTAAGCCACAACCTCTGGTTGTGGACCTTCTTATACACTCTCTGGGGGTCATTCTGAAGGAGTGTGTTCTTACTGCAGAGCCCCCACCTCAGCAGCATGTCTCACACTAGGAGCAAGGCTGCAAGGCTGTACTCAATATGCACTGCATGTAAGCTCGTACTGCCTGAACCGAGCACATATCCTCATTGTGATGCCTGCTCTAACATGGTGGTGCCTCAGCCTGGAGTCTCCCCAGTGGTCCCTCCTGCTGCTCCGGCCCCGGTGGCTGAACCCCCGGCTTGGGTAGAATTGTTTTCTAAGTCTATCTCCCAGTCCTTTGCTGACTCCATGGGAGAGCTGTCCCGGACTCTGCTGAGCATGCATCAGCCCCCTTCACAGGGTGCCTCTGCTGCTTCGGCTCGCTCTCCAGAGCTCACAGAGGATTCTTCATCTGCTCCCAGACCCCGTCCTCCTGAAAGGAAACGCAGGGACCCCTCTCCTTCCTCGTCCCGCGGCTCCGATTCACAAGCCGATTCGCAGGACGAGGAGGATGTCTTTACTGGGGGCTCGGACGCTACCTCTATGTGCCCCATTGATCTGACTGAGGGGGATGCAGATGTTAGTGATTTGATTGCGTCCATTAATACTGTTCTGGACCTCAATCCGCCAGTATCAGAGGAGCAACCCTCTCTGGCAGAAAAGCACCAGTTTACTTTGCCTAAGAGACCAAGGAGTGTGTTCTTTAACCACTCCAGTTTTCAGACCACTGTGTCCAAGCCCAGAGCCTGTCCTGACAAACGCTTCCCAAAGCGTGGTTCTGATGACAGTTTTCCTTTTCCACCAGAGGTGGTCAAGGAGTGGGCTCTCACCAAAGGTGGACCCTCCGGTGTCTAGACTCTCAGCCCGGAAAGTTGTATCTGTGGCTGATGGCACCTCACTCAAGGATCCCACTGACCGCCAGGTTGACCTCCTGGCCAAGTCTGTCTATGAGGCGACAGGGGCCTCGTTCTCCCCATCTTTTGCAGCAGTGTGGGCTCTCAAAGCCATCTCTGCTTCTCTGGAGGAGATGCATACCCTCACTAGGGACTCTATGCCTGAATTGGTTACCTTAACTTCCCAGGCTTCAGCCTTTTCAGCCTACGCCATGTCTGCCATGCTGGAGGCCTCTCACCGCACTGCGGTGGCCTCCGCCAATTCCCTCGCTATCCTCAGGATCTTGTGGCTTCGTGAGTGGAAGGCGGATGCTTCCTCAAAGAAGTACCTTGCTGGGCTCCCATTTGCTGGGTCCAGGCTGTTCGGTGAACAGCTGGATGAAATCATTAAGGAGGCTACTGGCGGGAAGAGTACTTCCTTGCCACAAACTAAAACCAGGAAACCTGTCCAGGGCAGGAACCAGTCGAGGTTTTGTTCCTTTCGTTCCTCTAACTGGTCATCCTCTAAGCCCTTGCCTCGTCCACTAACTCGGCCAAGGACCAGAAGCCCACCTGGCGCAAGAAGCCGCGTCCACAAGGGTCCGCAGGAGCTGCTGCCACCAAGGCAGCCTCCTCTTGACTATCTGGCCGAGCCAGCAACGTCCTTGCTCGGTGGCAGGCTCTCCCACTTTGGCGACGTGTGGTTTCAACACGTCTCCGACCAGTGGGTGCGGGATATCATCTCCCACGGCTACAGGATAGAATTCTCTTCCAGCCCGCCAAACAGATTTTTTCTGTCAACTCCCCCTGCTCCAAGGCCGCCGCCTTCTCTCAGGCCGTGGCATCCTTGCAGGTCAACGGAGTAATTGTGCCGGTTCCCGCCAGGGAACGGTTCAGAGGTTTCTATTCAAATCTCTTCCTAGTCCCCAAAAAGGACGGTTCCTTCCGGCCCATCCTGGATCTCAAGCTTCTCAACAAGCATGTTCAGGTGCGGCATTTTCGCATGGAGTCTCTGCGATCAGTCATTGCCTCAATGACCCAAGGAGATTACCTGGCATCCATCGACATCAGAGATGCCTATCTGCATGTGCCAATTGCAGTTTCACACCAGCGTTGGCTACGTTTTGCAATCGGAGAGGAACATTTCCAATTCGTGGCTCTCCCCTTCGGGTTAGCCACGGCCCCTCGAGTATTCACCAAGGTCATGGCAGCAGTGGTTGCGGTCCTGCACCTCCCAGGGGTTGGCAGTAATTCCTTACCTGGACGACCTTCTTGTCAAGGCTTCATCCAGCGCAGACTGTCAGCGAAGTGTCTCGCTCACTCTCGCCACTCTTGTTCAATTCGGGTGGCTTGTCAATCTGCCCAAGTCCACTCTGACCCCGACCCAAAAACTCACGTAAATAGGGATGCAATTCAAAACTCTGCTGGCACTTGTCAAGCTGCCCTTAGTCAAACAGCAGTCCCTCCATCTGGCGGTGCGCTCTCTGTTGAGGCCCCGCCGTCACTCCATCAGGCACCTTATGCAGGTGCTGGGTCAGATGGTGGCGTCAATGGAAGCGGTTCCCTTTGCCCAGTTCCATCTGCGTCCTCTGCAGGTGGACATTCTCCGCTGTTGGGACAAGCTGATTTCTTCCTTGCACAGGTTGGTGGCTCTGTCGCCACAAGCCAGGAGCTCTCTTCAGTGGTGGCTTCGGCCTCTCTCTCTGTCTCAGGGACGCTCCTTCCTGACCCCGTCCTGGGTGATCCTCATCACGGATGCCAGTCTATCCGGCTGGGGAGCAGTATTTCTCCACCACCGAGCACAGGGCATTTGGACTCAGTCCGAATCAGCCCTCCCGATCAATGTGCTGGAAATCAGAGCTGTGCTTCTAGATCTCTTAGCCTTTCACCATCTGTTGGCGGGCAAGCACATTCGAGTCCAGTCGGACAACGCGACAGCAGTTGCCTACATCAATCACCAGGGCGGGACTCGCAGCCGCCTGGCAATGTTGGAGGTTCAACGCATCCTGCAGTGGACGGAGGACTCCAAGTCCACCATATCCGCAGTCCATATCCCAGACGTGGAATACTGGGAGGCAGATTCTCAGCCGTCAAACCGTGGACAGCGGAGAGTGGGCTCTGCATCAGGCAGTGTTCCGGTCGATCTGCCGCAAGTGGGGCACTCCGGAAGTGGATCTAATGGCATCCCGGCACAACAACAAGGTCCCGGTTTACGTGGCTCGCTCCCACGATCCTCAGGCCTTTGCAGCGGACGAGCTGGTTCAGGATTGGTCCCAGTTTCGTCTGGCTTACGTGTTTCCCCCTCTAGCTCTCTTGCCCAGAGTCCTGCGCAAGATCAGAATGGAGGGCCGTCGGGTCATACTCATCGCCCCAGACTGGCCCAGGCGAGCTTGGTACCCAGACCTGCTCCGTCTGTCCGTAGAGGTGCCGTGGCGTCTCCCGGACCGCCCAGACCTTCTCTCTCAAGGTCCGTTTTTCCGCCAGAATTCTGCGGCTCTCAGATTGACGGCGTGGCTCTTGAGTCCTGGATCCTGACGGCTTCAGGCATTCCTCCCGAAGTCATCTCCACTATGACTCAGGCTCGGAAGTCTTCCTCGGCAAAAATTTACCACAGGACTTGGAGAATTTCCCTTTCCTGGTGTCGTTCTTCCGGCCATGCTCCTTGGCCTTTTTCCTTGCCAACCATCCTGTCCTTTCTACAGTCCGGTCTGCAGCTAGGACTATCCCTCAATTCTCTTAAGGGACAGGTCTCAGCTCTGTCAGTGTTCTTTCAGCGGCGTATCGCCCGACTGGCTCAGGTGCGCACCTTCATGCAGGGCGCATCTCACATCATTCCACCTTACCGGCGGCCTTTGGATCCCTGGGACCTTAATCTGGTCCTCACGGCCTTACAGAAACCCCCCTTTGAGCCTCTTAGGGAAGTTTCTTTGTTTCGACTTTCACAGAAAGTCGTCTTTCTGGTGGCCATAACTTCTCTCAGGAGAGTGTCTGATTTGGCCGCGCTCTCTTCGGAGTCACCTTTTTTGTTTTTTCACCAAGACAAGGTAGTTCTCCGTCCGACTCCGGACTTCCTTCCTAAGGTGGTGTCTCCTTTCCACCTTAACCAGGACATTTCATTGCCTTCCCTTTGTCCGGCCCCTGTTCATCGCTTTGAGAAAGCGTTGCATACTTTAGATATGGTGCGGGCGCTCCGGATCTATGTGTCACGCACCGCGGCTCTTAGGCGGTGCACCTCTCTTTTTGTGGTGACCTCAGGTCAGCGCAAGGGTCTCTCGACTTCTAAACCGACCCTAGCTCGTTGGATTAGGTCGGCCATATCCGATGCCTACCAGAATACTCAGGTGCCTCCCCCGCCGGGGATCAAGGCACACTCGACCAGAGCTGTCGGTGCCTCTTGGGCTTTCAGGCACCAGGCTACGGCTCAGCAGGTCTGTCAGGCTGCCACTTGGTCTAGTCTGCACACCTTTTCAAAGCACTACCAAGTGCATGCTCATGCTTCGGCAGATGCGAGCTTGGGCAGATGCATCCTTCAGGCGGCTGTCGCCCATTTGTGAAGTTAGGTTTTGCCTACTTCTCAGTTTTTCTGTTTATTCCCACCCATGGACTGCTTTGAGACGTCCCATGGTCTAGGTCTCCCATAAGGAACGATGAAGAAAAAGAGTATTTCTTCGGCGCTCCATTGGGAGACCCAGACGATTGGGTGTATAGCACTGCCTCCGGAGGCCACACAAAGCAATTACACTAAAGTGTAAGGCCCCTCCCCTTCTGGCTATACACCCCCAGTGGGATCACTGGCTCACCAGTTTTCTGCTTTGTGCGAAGGTCAGACATCCACGCATAGCTCCACTGTTTAGTCAGCAGTAGCTGCTGACTATATCGGATGGAAGAAAAGAGGGCCCATATGGGGCCCCCAGCATGCTCCCTTCTTACCCCACTTGTGGTTTGTAAGGTTGAGGTACCCATTGCGGGTACGGAGGCTGGAGCCCACATGCTGTTTTCCTTCCCCATCCCCCTGAAGGGCTCTGAGGAAGTGGGATCTTACCGGCCACCAAGCCCTGAGGCCGGGCTCCATCCACAGACCCATAGAACCTGCTGGATGTGGAGCGGGAGTGCCGTTCAGGGACAAGGCCCTGCAACTTTCAGGTACTCTGTGTCCCCGTATGGCAGGCCACGCACACCCCAGGCTTGCTGGGTGTGCTAGTGCGCCGGGGACTGTAGCGCTGTGCGCTGGGCTTATAGTCCCCGCAGATTACTGGGGGACTTTATGTGTGTGGATCGCCGTGCCGACCGCCCCTGGAGCGGCGGCGCAGCTGCGACTTGTAGTGCGCCGGGGACGCGCCGACCGCGCTTTTACGGCGGCGGCGCTTTTAACTTTAGTCCCCGGCTTTCTGCGGCCTAGCTCCGCTTCGTTAACGCCCCCCACCCTGTCAATCAGGGTAGGGGAGAGACGTTGTTCAATCGGCAGCGCCGAGGGCTGGAGCACGATTTACATGCTCCAGCCCTCTCACTGAGCACAGTAGGACACAGGCTTCGCGCTTTTTCTCTGTGCACGCCCTAGGCCCGCCCCCAGGCTTGCAGCTCCCCAGGACGCCGGCAGCCATTATACACATGCAGTCTGGCTGGAGAACGGACGCAGGCTCTGGGGGACCCAGGCTAGGGGTTTCTGGCGACCACACACCCGCGCTAAGCGGGCGGTAAGCCGCACATACGTGCGGCCCCACTAGTGCCACAGTGTTATATTTTTCGCTGTACCATAGACACTGCTGTGTCTAGATATATTTATATACTGCACTGTAAGGTCGCTTCTTGGCTGTACACCCTATATTGCTTTGAGGAGACAACAGCATGTCATCCGCAAAACGCAAGGGTGCCAAGGCACGGGCTGTATACACTGCTTGTACAGCATGTGGGGCTAATCTACCAGCAGGCTCCAACGACTCTCATTGTGTGCAATGTTCAGTCCCAGTGGCACTTCGTCAGCCAGAGCCTATTGTGGTGGTAGCCCAGGCAGAGGCGCCTGTGAACCCTGCCCCGGTGACGGGGACAGAATTTGCAGTCTTTGCTGATAAAATGTCTGTGACTATGACAAAAATCCTGGAGACCTTGCAGTCCAGGCCAGTTGCTCAGACCATAGACACTGCTGTGTCTATGTTCCCCGGTCCCCCTCAGTTGGAACTAATCCGTACTTCAAGGGGGTCCCAGGCATCACAGGCTGAGGGCTCTGACTCCGATGACAGTCCCAGTCCGCCTAAGCGAGCTCGCTGGCAGAGACCCTCCACGTCATCACGCGGATCAGGGTCTCAGCGAGAAGGGTCCCTATATGAGGGTTCAGAGGTGGGTGATCAGGAGTCTTGTCCTGACGCCGCACTCAATTTGGATACGCCAGATGGTGACGCCATGGTAAATGACCTTATAGCGGCCATCAATAGGCTGTTGGATATTTCTCCCCCAGCCCCTTCTGCAGAGGAGGCAGCTGCACAGCAGGAGAAATTCCATTTTCTGTATCCCAAGCGTAAATTGAGTACTTTTCTGGACCACTCTGACTTCAGAGAATCCATCCAGAAACACAATACTTATCCGGACAAGCGTTTTTCTAAACGCCTTAAGGATACACGTTATCCTTTTCCCCCTGACGTGGTCAAACGCTGGACCCAGTGTCCAAAAGTGGACCCTCCAATATCCAGGCTTGCAGCTAGATCCATAGTTGCAGTGGAGGATGGGGCTTCACTTAAAGATGCCAATGACAGACAGATGGACCTTTGGTTGAAATCTGTCTATGAAGCTATCGGCGCGTCGTTTGCTCCAGCATTCGCGGCCGTGTGGGCGCTCCAAGCTATTTCAGCTGGTCTGGCACAGGTGGACTCTCTCATACGTCCAGCAGTGCCGCAAGTGGCGTCCCTAACTACGCAAATGTCTGCGTTTGCGACCTACGCTATCAATGCGGTACTGGACTCTACGAGCCGTACCTCAATGGCATCCGCCAACTCTGTAGTTTTGCGCAGGGCCTTGTGGTTAAAGGAATGGAAAGCAGATTCTGCTTCTAAAAAATGTTTAACCAGCTTGCCATTATCTGGAGACAGACTGTTTGGTGAGCAATTGGCGGAAATCATTAAACAGTCCAAAGGTAAGGACTCCTCCTTACCCCAGCCCAGATCAAGCAAACCTCCACAGAGGAAGTGGCAGTCAAAGTTTAGGTCCTTTCGAGGCTCGGGCAAGCCCCAATTCTCCTCGTCCAAAGGGACTCAGAAAGAGCAAAGGAGCTCTGATTCCTGGCGGGCTCTCTCACGCCCCAAGAAAGCAACCGGAGGTACCGCTTCCAAGGTGGCTGCCTCATGACTTTCGGCCGCCTCCCTCCGCATCCTCGGTCGGTGGCAGGCTCTCCCGCTTTTGCGACATTTGGCTGCCACAGGTCAAAGACCGGTGGGTAACAGACATTTTGTCTCACGGGTACAGGATAGAGTTCAGTACTCGGCCTCCGCCTCGGTTCTTCAGAACTTCCCCACATCCCGACCGAGCAGATGCCCTTCTGCAGGCGGTGAATTCTCTAAGAGCAGAAGGAGTGGTGGTCCCTGTTCCTCTTCAGGAACGAGGTCAAGGTTTTTACTCCAATCTCTTTGTGGTGCCAAAAAAGGACGGCTCATTCCGTCCTGTTCTGGACCTGAAACTGCTCAACAAGCATGTGAACGCCAGGCGGTTCCGGATGGAATCCCTCCGCTCAGTCATTGCCTCAATGTCTCAAGGAGATTTCCTAGCATCAATAGACATCAAGGATGCTTATCTCCACGTGCCGATTGCTACAGAGCACCAACGCTTTCTACGCTTCGTGATAGGAGACGACCATCTTCAGTTCGTAGCTCTGCCATTTGGTCTAGCGACAGCCCCACGGGTGTTCACCAAGATCATGGCGGCAGTGGTAGCAGTCTTGCACTCTCAGGGACACTCTGTGATCCCTTACTTGGACGTTCTACTGGTCAAGGCACCCTCTCAAGAGGCATGCCAATTCAGCTTGACTGTTGCACTGGAGACTCTCCAGACATTCGGGTGGATCATCAACTTCTCAAAGTCAAATCTGTCACCGACCCAATCACTAACGTATCTTGGCATGGAGTTTCATACTCTCTCAGCGATAGTGAAGCTTCCGCTGGACAAGCAGAGGTCACTACAGACTGGGGTGCAGGCTCTCCTTCAAAGTCAGTCGCACTCCTTAAGACGCCTCATGCACTTCCTCGGGAAGATGGTGGCGGCAATGGAAGCGGTTCCGTTTGCGCAGTTTCATCTGCGCCCACTTCAATGGGACATTCTCCGCCAATGGGACGGGAAGTCAACATCCCTGGACAGGAAAGTCTCCCTTTCCCAGACGGCCAAGGACTCTCTGCAGTGGTGGCTTCTTCCCACCTCATTATCACAGGGAAGATCCTTCCTACCACCGTCTTGGGCGGTGGTCACGACAGACGCGAGTCTGTCAGGGTGGGGAGCAGTTTTTCTCCACCACAGGGCTCAGGGTACGTGGACTCAGCAGGAGTCCACCCTTCAGATCAATGTTCTGGAAATCAGAGCAGTGTATCTTGCCCTACTAGCCTTCCAGCAGTGGCTGGAAGGAAGGCAGATCCGAATTCAGTCGGACAACTCCACAGCGGTGGCATACATCAACCACCAAGGGGGGACACGCAGTCGGCAAGCCTTCCAGGAAGTCCGGCGGATTCTGATGTGGGTGGAAGCCACGGCCTCCACCATATCCGCAGTTCACATCCCCGGCGTAGAAAACTGGGAAGCAGACTTCCTCAGTCGCCAGGGCATGGACGCAGGGGAATGGTCCCTTCACCCAGACGTGTTTCAGGAAATCTGTCGCCGATGGGGAAGGCCGGACGTCGACCTCATGGCGTCCCGGCACAACAACAAGGTCCCAACCTTCATGGCACGGTCTCGCGATCAAAGAGCGCTGGCGGCAGACGCCCTAGTGCAAGATTGGTCGCAGTTCCGGCTCCCTTATGTGTTTCCACCTCTGGCACTCTTGCCCAGAGTGCTATGCAAGATCAGATCCGATTGCAGCCGCGTCATACTCGTCGCCCCAGACTGGCCGAGGAGGGCGTGGTATCCGGATCTGTGGCAGCTCACGGTCGGCCAACCGTGGGCACTACCAGACCGACCAGACTTACTGTCCCAAGGGCCGTTTTTCCATCGGAATTCTGCGGCCCTGAACCTGACTGTGTGGCCATTGAGTCCTGGATCCTAGCGTCTTCAGGATTGTCTCAAGGGGTCGTTGCCACCATGAGACAGGCTAGGAAGCCCACGTCCGCTAAGATCTACCACAGAACGTGGAGGATATTCTTATCCTGGTGCTCTGCTCAGGGAGTGTCTCCCTGGCCATTTGCATTGCCTACCTTTCTTTCTTTCCTGCAATCTGGGTTAGAAAAAGGTTTGTCGCTCGGCTCCCTTAAAGGTCAGGTCTCGGCGCTATCCGTCTTTTTTCAGAGGCGTTTGGCACGCCTTCCTAAGGTGCGCACGTTCCTACAGGGGGTTTGCCATATCGTACCCCCGTACAAGCGGCCGTTAGATCCATGGGATCTGAACAGGGTACTAGTTGCCCTCCAGAAGCCGCCCTTCGAGCCTCTGAGGGAGGTTTCACTTTCTAGACTATCACAGAAAGTGGCTTTTCTGGTAGCGATCACATCTCTTCGGAGAGTGTCTGAGCTGGCAGCGCTATCATCCAAGGCTCCCTTCCTGGTCTTCCACCAGGACAAGGTAGTGCTGCGCCCCATTCAGGAGTTTCTCCCGAAGGTGGTATCCTCTTTTCATCTTAATCAGGATATCTCTTTGCCTTCGTTTTGTCCTCATGCAGTTCATCGGTATGAGAAGGACTTACATTTGTTGGATCTGGTGAGAGCACTCAGAATCTACATTTCCCGCACGGCGCCCTTGCGCCGTTCGGATGCACTCTTTGTCCTTGTCGCTGGTAAGCGCAAAGGGTCGCAGGCTTCTAAGGCCACCCTGGCTCGATGGATCAAAGAACCAATTCTTGAAGCCTACCGTTCTGCTGGGCTTCCGGTTCCATCAGGGCTGAAGGCCCATTCTACCAGAGCCGTGGGTGCGTCCTGGGCATTGCGACACCAGGCTACGGCTCAACAGGTGTGCCAGGCAGCTACCTGGTCGAGTCTGCACACTTTCACCAAACATTATCAGGTGCATACCTATGCTTCGGCGGACGCCAGCCTAGGTAGAAGAGTCCTGCAGGCGGCAGTTGCCTCCATATAGGGGAGGGCTGTCTTGCAGCTCTAACATGAGGTATTCTTTACCCACCCAGGGACAGCTTTTGGACGTCCCAATCGTCTGGGTCTCCCAATGGAGCGCCGAAGAAGAAGGGAATTTTGTTACTTACCGTAAATTCCTTTTCTTCTAGCTCCTATTGGGAGACCCAGCACCCGCCCTGTTGTCCTTCGGGATTTTTGGTTGTTTTTCGGGTACACATGTTGTTCATGTTGAACGGTTTTCAGTTCTCCGAGGTTACTTCGGAGTGAATTTGTTTAAACCAGTTATTGGCTTTCCTCCTTCTTGCTTTTGCACTAAAACTGGTGAGCCAGTGATCCCACTGGGGGTGTATAGCCAGAAGGGGAGGGGCCTTACACTTTTTAGTGTAATTGCTTTGTGTGGCCTCCGGAGGCAGTGCTATACACCCAATCGTCTGGGTCTCCCAATAGGAGCTAGAAGAAAAGGAATTTACGGTAAGTAACAAAATTCCCTTCTTTGTTTACTTACCGTAAATTATTTTTCTTATAGTTCCGACATGGGAGACCCAGCACCCTCCCTGTTGCCTGTTGGCAGTTTTCTTGTTCCGTGTGTTTTCACCGGCTGTTGTTGTAGTCAGAGGTTTTGGTTGTTCCGGGTTTTGCTCTGTCTCTACTTGTGGGTGGATGTCCTCCTTCAGCTCTTGCACTAAACTGGCTAGATTTGTTCATCCAGGGGGTGTATATGCTCTGAGGGAGGAGCTACACTTTTTAGTGTAGTACTTTGTGTGTCCTCCGGAGGCAGAAGCTATACACCCATGGTCTGGGTCTCCCATGTCGGAACTATAAGAAAAAGAATTTACGGTAAGTAAACAAAATTCTCTTTTTTCATTCAGACGCTGACTGATAGTACGGGCTGACACTGTTGTACCCTCGGACTGCAGGGCAGCTTGAACTTGTTTGGATGTCAAGGCCCCGTCACACACAGAGAAATTTTTGGCAGATCTGTGGTTGCAGTGAAATCATGGACATATTGTTCCATTTGTACACAGCCACAAACCTTGCACTGATTGTCCACAATTTCACTGCAACCACCGATCTGCCGCAGATTTATCGGTGTGTGTGTGTGTGTGTGTGTGTGTGTGTGTGACAGGGCCTTAAGTCGATGTTCTTTATCCACCATCCGCACAATCTTGGTTTGAAATCTCTCGTCAATTTTTCTTTTCCTTCCACATCTAGGGAGGTTAGCCACAGTGCCATAGGTTTTAAACTTCTTGATGACACTACGCATCGTAGACACAGGAACTTTCAGGTCTTTGGAGATGGACTTGTAGCCTTGAGATTGCTCATGCTTCCTCACAATTTGGATTCTCAAGTCCTCAGACAGTTCTTTGGTCTTCTTTCTTTTCTCCATGCTCAATGTGGTACACATAAAGACACAGGACAGAGGTTGACTCCACTTTAATCCATGTCAACTGGCTGCAAGTGTGATTTAGTTATTGTCAACACCTGTTAGGTGCCACAGGTAAATTACAGGTGCTGTTAATTACACAAATTGGAGAAGCATCCCATGAGTTTTCAAACAGTGCCAATACTTTTGTCCACCCCCTTTTTTATGTTTTGGGTGGAATTATATCCAATTTGGCTTTATGACTATTTTTTTTTTAATTTTTTTCATTAAAGACAAATTAAATGAAGATGATACCAAAGAATGTGATTGCAATCATTTTCAAGAATAAACTGAGTATTCTCTCTTTATATATAATACATTATTTAACTCTAATCTTCAGAAGTTAGGTGTGCTGTGGCTGTAGACTCACGTGGCACTCCCACAAGTGTATGTGGAGTAATTCATTGACTTTGTTAGCCCTCCAAAATGAGGAATGGAGTACTACCCTTTTTAACCGGTCATAAAAGTGCATCTCAATGCATTAGAATATCATCAGAAAGTTAATTCCTTTCAGTAATTCAATACAAAAAAGGGAAACTTATAAATTATATACTGTATTTTTCAGACTATAAGACGCACCGGACCATAAGACTCACCCTGGTTTTAGATGGGGAAAATAAAATTTTAAGCAAAAAATGTAGTCCTGACACTGTTCTGGGGCGAGGATCTTCTGCTGACACTGATATGTGGGTAATGTACCCATCCTGGTAATGATCCCCATCCTTGTATATATGTCCCCCATCCTGCTCATATACCCCCATCCTGCTATATGGCCTGTATCATATGGCACAGAAAAAAAAACATTTATACTCACCTTTCTTCGGCGCTCCATTGGGAGACCGACGATTGGGTGTATAGCTACTGCCTCCGGAGGCCACACAAAGCATTACACTAAAAAGTGTAAGGCCCCTCCCCTTCTGGCTATACACCCCCCGTGGGATCACGGGCTGCTCAGTTTTCAAGCTTTGTGCGAAGGAGGTCAGACATCCACGCATAGCTCCACTGTTTAGTCAGCAGTAGCTGCTGACTATGTCGGATGGAAGAAAAGAGGGCCCATACTAGGGCCCCCAGCATGCTCCCTTCTCACCCCACTTTTGTCGGCGGTGTTTGTTAAGGTTGAGGTACCCATTGCGGGTACGGAGGCTGGAGCCCACATGCTGTTTTCCTTCCCCATCCCCCTGAAGGGCTCTGGTGAAGTGGGATCTTACCGGCCTCCAGACTCTGAGGCCGGGCTCCATCCACAGACCCGGAGAACCTGCTGGATACGGAGCTGGGTACCGTCAGGGACAAGGCCCTGCAACATTCAGGTACTCTGTGTCCCCGTGCAGACAGGCACAGACACACTCCAGCGTTGCTGGGTGTGCTAGTGCGCCGGGGACAGTAGCGCTGCGCGCTTGGGCTATACTCACTGCAGCTTAGCTGCAGTGAGTTTATTTGTGGGGAACTACCGCGCCGGCCGCCCCTAGAGGCTGCGGCGCGGCTGTGACTTGTGGTGCGCCGGGGACTTCGCGCTGACCGTGCTTTTACGACGGCAGCGCTTATAAATCTAGTCCCCGGCTTTTGCGGCCTAGTTCCGTTTCGTTCCCGCCCCCAACCCTGTCAGTCAGGGAAGGGGCGAGACGCTGTATAATGATCAGCGCCGAAGGGCTGGAGTCGTATTTACATACTCCAGCCCTCTCACTGGGCACAGTGGGACGCCAGTTTCCCGCTCTTTGTCTGCAGCACGCCCACGGCCCGCCCCTCTTCACAGGACGCCGGCAGCCATTCCTGCATGCAGTCTGAGCTGGAGAACGGACATAGCCCTGGGAGATCCAGACAGGGGATTCTGGCGACCACACACCCGCTTTTAAGCGGGCGGTAAGCAGCACCTAGGTGCTGACCCCACTAGTGCCACAGTGTTGTTTAGTGTACTTTTGTCTGTACCTATATATATTGCACTGTACGGTCGCCTCTTGGCTTTATACCCTATATTGCTCTGAGGAGACGACAGCATGTCATCCGCAAAAAGCAAGGGTGCCAAGGCACAGGCTTTATATGCTGCTTGTACCGCATGTGGGGCTGATCTACCGGCAGGTTCCTCTGACCCCCATTGTGTGCAATGTTCGGTCCCTGTGCCACTTCGTCAGCCGGAGTCTATGCTAGTAGTGGCCCAGGCAGAGATGCCTGTGAATCCTGCCCCGGTGACGGGGACAGAGTTTGCAGTTTTCTTCAGCGCTCTATTGGGAGACCCAGACGATTGGGGTATAGCTACTGCCCTCCGGAGGCCACACAAAGCACTACACTAAAAAGTGCAAGGCCCCTCCCCTTCTGGCTATACCCCCCCGTGGTATCACGGGTTCTCCAGTTTTCAAGCTTTGTGCGAAGGAGGTCAGACATCCACGCATGGCTCCACAGATTTTAGTCAGCAGTAGCTGCTGACTATTTCGGATGGAAGAAAAGAGGGCCCATATAGGGCCCCCAGCATGCTCCCTTCTCACCCGTGGATGGTGTTGTAAGGTTGAGGTACCTATTGCTGGTACAGGGGCTGGAGCCCCACATGCTGTTTTCCTTCCACATCCCCTTGTAGGGCTCTGTGGAAGTGGGATCCTGCCGGCCTCTAAGCTCTGACGCCGGGCTCCATCCACAGACCCATAGCACCTGATGGATACGGAGCAGGAGTACAATCAGGGACAAGGCCCTGCATCATACAGGTACTCTGTGTCCCCGGCAGGCACAGACACACTCCGGGCTGGCTGGGTGTTGTAGTGCGCCGGGGACCGTAACGATTGAGTTGGTGTTCCTGCAGTTTACTGGGGGACTTTTGTGTTGTGGGAACGCAGCGCCGACCCCCACTGGACCGGCGGCGCTGCTGTGACTTGTAGTGCGCCGGGGACACGCCGACCGCGCTTTTACGGCGGCGGCGTTTATAAATCCAGTCCCCGGCTTTTGCGGCCTAGCTCCGCTTCGTTCCTGCCCCCACCCTGTCAATCAGGGTAGGGGGAGAGACGCTGTTTCGCAGCAGCGACGAGGGCTGGAGCCTGATTTACATGCTCCAGCCCTCTCACTAGGCACAGAGGGAAGCAGGCTTCCCGCTCTTAGCCAGGAACGCCCAGGGCCCGCCCCCCCTCCTCTCCCAGGACGCCGGCAGCCATTACATGCAGTCTGGCTGGAGGAAGGACGCAAGGCTCTGGGAGACCTGGACTAGGGGGCTTTTGGCGACCACACACCCGCTCTTAAGCGGGCGGTAAGCGGCATTTCAGCTGGCCCCTCTAGTGCCTCAGTGTGTATTGGTGTACTGTGTCACCAGATATATATATTTATTTATTTTTTGCACTGTGAGGTCGCTTCCTGGCTGGATACCCCAGATCGCTCTGAGGAGGCAGCAACATGTCATCCACAAAACGCAAGGCTGCCAAGGCTAGGGCTGTGTACACTGCGTGTGCTGCATGTGGGGCTGCTCTACCAGCAGGTTCCAAAGACCCCCATTGTGTGCAATGCTCAGATCCGGTGCTGCTTCGCCAGCCGGAGTCCGGAGGGGTAGTGACCCAGGCTGAGACGCTTGTAAGTCCTGCCCCGGTGTCAGGGACAGACTTTGCAGTTTTTGCTGATGGAATGTCTGTGACTATGGCAAAAATCCTTGAAACTTTGCAATCCATGACTGGGGCTCAGTCTATGGACACGGCGAGGTCTCTGTCCTCTAATCCCCCTCAGTTGGAATTAATCCAGGCTGCAAGGGGGTCCCCGGCTTCCCAGGCTGAGTATTATGACTCAGATGATAGCCCCAGCCACCCTAAGCGAGCTCGCTGGGAAAGACCCTCAACGTCATCACACTGCTCAGGGTCTCAGCGCAATCAGTCGCCCTGTGATGCGTCTGAAGAGAGTGATCAGGAGTCTTATCCTGGAACCCCTCTCAATCTGGATACCCCGGATGGGGACGCCATGGTAAACGAGCTTATCTCAGCCATCAATAGACTGTTGGATATTTCTCCCCCAGCTCCTTCTGCAGAGGAGGCAGCTGCAGAGCAGGAGAAGTTTCGTTTCCTCTATCCCAAGCGTAAATTGAGTGCTTTCTTGGATCACTCTGACTTCAGAGAGTCAATCCAGAAACACGACGCTCATCCAGAAAGGCGTTTCTCTAAACGTTCTAAGGATACACGTTTTCCTTTCCCCCCTGATGTGGTCAAGCGCTGGACCCAGTGTCCAAAAGTAGACCCCCCGATTTCCAAACTTGCAGCTAGATCCATAGTTGCAGTGGAGGATGGCGCTTCACTTAAAGATGCCAATGACAGACAGATGGACCTTTGGTTAAAATCTGTCTATGAAGCTATCGGCGCGTCGTTTGCTCCAGCATTCGCAGCCGTATGGGCACTCCAAGCTATTTCAGCTGGTTTGGCAAAAGTGGATGCTATCATACATCCAGCGGTGCCGCAAGTGGCGTCCCTTACCTCGCAGATGTCTGCGTTTGCGTCTTACGCTATCAATGCGGTCCTAGAATCTACCAGCCGCACCTCAATGGCGTCCGCCAATTCGGTAGTTTTGCGCAGAGCCTTGTGGTTAAAGGACTGGAAAGCAGATGCTGGTTCCAAAAAATGTTTAACCAGCTTGCCTTTATCTAGAGATAGACTGTTTGGCGAGCCATTGGCTGACATCATTAAACAGTCCAAGGGTAAAGACTCTTCCTTACCCCAGCCCAGATCAAGCAAACCTCAGCAGAAAAAATGGCAGCAGAGGTTTCAGTCCTTTCGAGGTTCGGGCAAGACACAATTCTCCTCGTCCAAAGGGACTCGGAGGACGCAAAGAGTCTCAGATTCCTGGCGGGCTCACGCACGCCCCAAGAAAGCAAATGGAGGAACCGCTTCCAAAGCTGCTACCTCATGACTTCCAGCCCCCCCCCCTCTGCATCTCCGGTCGGGGGCAGGCTCTCCCGCTTTTCCGACATTTGGATGTCACAGGTCAAAGACCGGTGGGTGACAAACATTTTGTCTCGCGGGTACAGAATCGAGTTCAGTTCTCGTCCTCCAGCTCGGTTTTTCAGAACCTCCCCACATCCAGACCGAGCAGATGCCCTGCTGCAGGCGGTGGACTCCCTAAGAGCGGAAGGAGTAGTGGTTCCTGTACCGCCTCAGGAACAAGGGCGAGGGTTTTACTCCAATCTCTTTGTGGTTCCAAAAAAGGACGGCTCGTTCCGTCCTGTTCTGGATCTAAAGCTGCTCAACAAACATGTGCACGCCAGACGGTTCCGGATGGAAACCCTCCGCTCTGTCGTTGCCTCAATGTCTCAAGGAGACTTCCTTGCCTCAATAGACATCAAAGATGCTTATCTCCACGTGCCAATTGCTACAGAACATCAACGTTTTCTACGTTTTGTGATAGGAAACGACCATCTTCAGTTCGTAGCCCTGCCATTCGGTCTGGCGACAGCCCCCCGGGTCTTCACCAAGGTCATGGCGGCGGTGGTAGCAGTCTTGCACTCTCAGGGACACTCGGTGATCCCTTACCTAGACGATCTACTTGTCAAGGCACCCTCTCAAGAGGCATGCCAACTCAGTCTACATGCTACGCTGGAGACTCTACAGACGTTCGGATGGATCATCAACTTTCCAAAGTCGAATCTGTCACCGTCACAGTCGCTAACGTATCTTGGCATGGCGTTTCATACTCGAGCAGCGAGAGTGAAGCTTCCGCTGAACAAGCAGCGGTCCCTACAGACAGGGGTGCAATCCCTCCTTCAAGGCCAGTCGCACCCCTTACGGCGCCTCATGCACTTCCTCGGGAAGATGGTGGCAGCCATGGAAGCAGTTCCCTTTGCGCAGTTTCATCTGCGCCCACTTCAATGGGACATTCTCCGCCAATGGGACGGGAAGTCAACGTCCCTGGACAGGAAAGTCTCTCTTTCCCAGACGGCCAAGGACTCTCTACAATGGTGGCTCCTTCCCACCTCATTGTCTCAGGGAAGATCCTTCCTGCCCCCATCCTGGGCAGTGGTCACGACAGATGCGAGTCTGTCAGGGTGGGGAGCAGTGTTTCTCCACCACAGGGCCCAGGGGACGTGGACTCCGCAGGAGTCCACCCTTCAGATCAATGTTCTGGAAATCAGGGCAGTGTATCTTGCCCTACTGGCCTTCCAACAGTGGCTGGAAGGAAAGCAGATCCGAATCCAGTCGGACAACTCCACAGCGGTGGCATACATCAACCACCAAGGAGGGACGCGCAGTCGGCAAGCATTCCAAGAAGTCCGGCGCATTCTAATGTGGGTGGAGGACACAGCATCCACCATATCCGCGGTTCACATCCCAGGCGTAGAAAATTGGGAAGCAGACTTCCTCAGTCGCCAGGGCATGGACGCAGGGGAGTGGTCCCTTCACCCGGACGTGTTTCAGGAAATCTGTCGCCGATGGGGAGTGCCGGACGTCGACCTAATGGCGTCCCGGCACAACAACAAGGTCCCGGCATTCATGGCGAGGTCGCGCGATCAAAGAGCTCTGGCGGCAGACGCATTAGTTCAAGATTGGTCGCAGTTCCGGCTCCCATACGTCTTCCCACCTCTGGCACTCTTGCCCAGAGTGTTACGCAAGATCAGATCCGATTGCAGCCGCGTCATACTCGTCGCCCCAGACTGGCCGAGGAGATCGTGGTATCCGGATCTGTGGCATCTCACGGTCGGTCGACCGTGGTCACTGCCAGACCGACCAGACTTACTGTCCCAAGGGCCGTTTTTCCATCAGAATTCTGCGGCCCTGAACCTGACTGTGTGGCCATTGAGTCCTGGATCCTAGCGTCTGCAGGATTATCCCAAGGAGTTGTAGCCACAATGAGACAGGCTAGAAAGTCGACTTCTGCTAAGATCTACCACAGAACGTGGAAGATTTTCTTATCCTGGTGTTCCGCTCAGGGAGTGTCTCCCTGGCCATTTGCATTGCCCACTTTTCTTTCTTTCCTGCAATCGGGGTTAGAAAAGGGCTTGTCGCTCAGCTCCCTTAAAGGGCAAGTATCGGCACTATCCGTGTTTTTTCAGAAGCGTCTAGCACGTCTTCCTAAGGTGCGCACGTTCCTGCAGGGGGTCTGTCATATTGTGCCCCCGTACAAGCGGCCGTTAGATCCATGGGATCTGAACAGGGTTCTAGTTGCTCTCCAGAAGCCGCCTTTCGAGCCTCTGAAGGAAGTTTCCTTTTCTCGCCTGTCACAGAAAGTGGCGTTTCTTGTTGCGATCACATCGCTTCGGCGAGTGTCGGAGCTGGCAGCTCTGTCATCCAAGGCTCCCTTTCTGGTGTTCCACCAGGACAAGGTAGTGCTGCGCCCCATTCCGGAGTTTCTCCCTAAGGTCGTCTCCTCGTTTCATCTTAATCAGGATATATCCTTGCCTTCCTTTTGTCCTCATCCGGTTCACCGGTATGAAAAGGACTTACGTTTGCTGGATCTGGTGAGAGCACTCAGAATCTACATTTCCCGCACGGCGCCCATGCGCCGTTCCGATGCACTTTTTGTCCTTGTCGCTGGTCCGCGCAAGGGGTTGCAGGCTTCTAAAGCCACCCTGGCTCGATGGATCAAAGAACCAATTCTAGAGGCCTACCGTTCTGCGGGGCTTCCGGTTCCTTCAGGGCTAAAAGCCCACTCAACCAGAGCCGTGGGTGCGTCCTGGGCATTACGACACCAGGCTTCGGCTCAACAGGTGTGCCAGGCAGCTACCTGGTCGAGTCTGCACACTTTCACCAAACATTATCAGGTGCATACCTATGCTTCGGCGGATGCCAGCTTAGGTAGAAGAGTCCTGCAGGCGGCAGTGACATCCCCGTAGGGGAGGGCTGTTTTGCAGCTCTAACATGAGGTATCTCTTTACCCACCCAGGGACAGCTTTTGGACGTCCCAATCGTCTGGGTCTCCCAATAGAGCGCTGAAGAAGAAGGGAATTTTGTTACTTACCGTAAATTCCTTTTCTTCTAGCTCTTATTGGGAGACCCAGCACCCGCCCTGTTGTCCTTCGGGATTTTTTTGTTGTATTGCGGGTACACATGTTGTTCATGTTGAACGGTTTTTCAGTTCTCCGACGTTATTCGGAGTTAATTTGTTTAAACCAGTTATTGGCTTCCTCCTTCTTGCTTTGGCACTAAAACTGGAGAACCCGTGATACCACGGGGGGGTATAGCCAGAAGGGGAGGGGCCTTGCACTTTTTAGTGTAGTGCTTTGTGTGGCCTCCGGAGGGCAGTAGCTATACCCCAATCGTCTGGGTCTCCCAATAAGAGCTAGAAGAAAAGGAATTTACGGTAAGTAACAAAATTCCCTTCTTTGCTGATAAAATGTCTGTGACTATGACAAAAATTCTAGAATCTTTGCAGTCCAGGCCGGTCGCTCAGACCATGGGCACTGTTGATTCACTGTTCCCCGGTTCCCCCTCAGTTGGAACTAATCCGTGCTCCAAGGGGGTCCCACGCATCACAGGCTGAAGGCTCTGACTCGGACGACAGTCCCAGGCAGCCTAAGCGAGCTCGCTGGGAGAGACCCTCGGCGTTATCACGCTGGTCAGGGTCTCAGCGAGAGGATTCTCTGTATGATGAGACAGAGGTAGATGATCAGGAGTCTAATCCTGAGACCGCTCTCAATCTGGATACTCCTGATGGTGACGCCATGGTGAATGACCTTCTAGCGGCCATCAATAGACTGTTGGATATTTCTCCCCCAGCCCCTCCAGCGGAGGAGGCAGCTGCACAGCAAGAGAAATTCCATTTCAGATATCCCAAGCGTAAATTGAGTACTTTTCTAGACCACTCTGACTTCAGAGAAGCAGTCCAGAAACATCATGCTTATCCAGATAAGCGTTTTTCCAAGCGTCTTAAGGATACACGTTATCCTTTTCCCCCTGACGTGGTCAAACGCTGGACCCAGTGTCCAAAGGTGGACCCCCCAATCTCCAGGCTTGCGGATAGATCCATAGTTGCAGATTTCCTCGATGTCTCAAGGAGATTTTCTAGCATCAATAGACATCAAAGATGCTTATCTCCACGTGCCGATTGCTCCAGAGCACCAGCGTTTTCTACGCTTCGTGATAGGGGACGACCATCTTCAGTTCGTAGCCCTGCCATTTGGTCTGGCGACAGCCCCACGGGTTTTCACCAAGGTCATGGCAGCAGTGGTAGCAGTCTTGCACTCTCAGGGACACTCGGTGATCCCTTACTTGGACGATCTACTTGTCAAGGCACCCTCTCAAGAGGCATGCCTACACAGCCTGAACGTTGCGCTGGAGACTCTCCAGACCTTCGGGTGGATCATCAACTTTTCAAAGTCAAACCTGTCACCGACCCAATCACTAACATATCTTGGCATGGAGTTTCATACTTTCTCAGCGGTAGTGAAGCTTCCGCTGGACAAGCAGCGGTCACTACAGACAGGGGTGCAGTCTCTCCTTCAAGGCCAGTCGCACCCCTTAAGACGCCTCATGCACTTCCTAGGGAAGATGGTGGCAGCAATGGAGGCAGTTCCGTTTGCGCAGTTTCATCTGCGCCCACTTCAATGGGACATTATCCGCCAATGGGACAGGAAGTCGACGTCCTTGGACAGGAAAGTCTCCCTTTCCCAGACGGCCAAGGACTCTCTTCAGTGGTGGCTTCTTCCCACCTCATTATCACAAGGAAGGTCCTTCCTACCCCCATCCTGGGCGGTGGTCACGACAGACGCGAGCCTGTCAGGGTGGGGAGCAGTTTTTCTCCACCACAGGGCTCAAGGTACGTGGACTCAGCAGGAGTCCACCCTTCAGATCAATGTTCTGGAAATCAGGGCAGTGTATCTTGCCCTACAAGCCTTCCAGCACTGGCTGGAAGGGAAGCAGATCCGAATTCAGTCGGACAACTCCACAGCGGTGGCATACATCAACCACCAAGGTGGGACACGCAGTCGGCAAGCCTTCCAGGAAGTCCGGCGGATTCTGATGTGGGTGGAAGCCACGGCCTCCACCATATCCGCAGTTCACATCCCCGGCGTAGAAAACTGGGAAGCAGACTTCCTCAGTCGCCAGGGCATGGACGCAGGGGAATGGTCCCTTCACCCGGACGTGTTTCAGGAAATCTGCCGCCGCTGGGGAGTGCCGGACGTCGACCTAATGGCGTCTCGGCACAACAACAAGGTCCCGACCTTCATGGCGAGGTCTCGCGATCAAAGAGCTCTGGCGGCAGACGCCTTGGTGCAAGTTTGGTCGCAGTTCCAGCTTCCCTATGTGTTTCCCCCTCTGGCACTCTTGCCCAGAGTGCTACGCAAGATCAGGTCCGATTGCCGCCGCGTCTTACTCGTCGCCCCAGACTGGCCGAGGAGATCGTGGTACGCGGATCTGTGGCATCTCACGGTCGGCCAACCGTGGGCGCTAATAGACCGGCCAGACTTACTGTCACAAGGGCCGTTTTTCCATCTGAATTCTGCGGCCCTGAACCTGACTGTGTGGCCATTGAGTCCTGGATCCTAGCGTCTTCAGGATTATCTCAAGGGGTCGTGGCCACCATGAGACAGGCTAGGAAGCCCACGTCTGCTAAGATCTATCACAGAACGTGGAAGATTTTCTTATCCTGGTGCTCTGCACAGGGAGTGTCCCCCTGGCCATTTGCATTGCCTACTTTTCTTTCCTTCCTGCAATCTGGTTTGGAAAAAGGCTTAGCGCTCGGCTCCCTTAAAGGACAAGTCTCAGCGCTATCAGTATTTTTTCAGAAGCGTCTAGCACGACTTCCTCAGGTACGCACGTTCCTGCAGGGGGTTTGTCACATCGTCCCTCCGTACAAACGGCCGTTAGATCCATGGGATCTGAACAGGGTACTGGTTGCTCTCCAGAAGCCGCCCTTCGAGCCTCTGAAGGAGGTGTCACTTTCTCGACTCACAGAAAGTGGCCTTTCTGGTAGCGGTCACGTCTCTTCGGAGAGTGTCTGTCTGAGCTAGCAGCGCTGTCATCCAAAGCTCCCTTCCTGGTGTTTCACCAGACAAGGTAGTGCTGCGCCCGATTCAGGAATTTCTCCCTAAGGTGGTATCCTCTTTTCATCTCAATCAGGATATCTCCTTACCTTCCTTTTGTCCTCATCCAGTTCATCGGTATGAGAAGGATTTGCATTTGTTAGATCTGGTGAGAGCACTCAGAATCTACATCTCCCGCACGGCGCCCCTGCGCCGCTCGGATGCACTCTGTCGCTGGTAAGCGCAAAGGGTCGCAGGCTTCCAAATCCACCCTGGCTCGATGGATCAAGGAACCAATTCTTGAAGCCTACCGTTCTGCTGGGCTTCCGGTTCCATCAGGGCTGAAGGCCCATTCTACCAGAGCCGTGGGTGCGTCCTGGGCATTACGACACCAGGCTACGGCTCAACAGGTGTGCCAGGCGGCTACCTGGTCGAGCCTGCACACTTTCACCAAACATTATCAGGTGCATACCTACGCTTCGGCGGACGCCAGCCTAGGTAGAAGAGTCCTGCAGGCGGCAGTTGCCTCCTCGTAGGGGAGGGCTGTTTTGCAGCTCTAACTTGAGGTATTATTTTACCCACCCAGGGACTGCTTTTGGACGTCCCAATCGTCTGGGTCTCCCAATGGAGCGCCGAAGAAGAAGGGAATTTTGTTACCGTAAATTCCTTTTCTTCTAGCTCCAATTGGGAGACCCAGCACTTGCCCTGTTTCCTTCGGGATTTTTGTTTTTTTCGGGTACACATGTTGTTCATGTTGAACGGTTTCAGTTCTCCGATGTTACTTCGGATTGAATTTGTTTAAACCAGTTATTGGCTTTCCTCCTTCTTGCTTTAGCACTAAAACTGAGCAGCCCGTGATCCCACGGGGGGTGTATAGCCAGAAGGGGAGGGGCCTTACACTTTTTAGTGTAATGCTTTGTGTGGCCTCCGGAGGCAGTAGCTATACACCCAATCGTCTGGGTCTCCCAATTGGAGCTAGAAGAAAAGAAATTTACGGTAAGTAACAAAATTCCCTTCTTCCTCACTCCTGCAGCAGCGCTAGTCTTCCTCGGTCAGCAGCAGCAGCGCCGCTGACCTGTGTGGAGCCGTTCCCCCTGCAGCATCGTCCTCCTGTCTGCGGCCGCTGCTGTGCAGAGAGCGGTGAGCACAGAGATGATGTCATCCCTGTGCTCTCTGCTCTCTACACAGATCAGCGGGCCGGCAGACAGGAGGACAGTGCGATGCTGCAGGGATCAGTGGCCGGTGAGTATACCGTACTTATTCACTGCCCCCCGCGCTGATAATGTGTGGGAGCAGTGAATACAGCCGCACATGATCACTCTAGGCTGTAGTTGCCAGGGGTGTTCACACGGGCCGGCTGTTCACTATGCGTGCATCCCCCGCCCATCATCCCGCCCACCTGTCAGTGCCGGCTTCAGCGCTGAGAGGTGATGGGCGGGAGGATGTGTGCATATGAAATGAGCGGGCCCACGTGGTCACAGTAGGCGCTTCTACAGCCTGTTTGTGCCGCCGATGACCCGCAGCACCTTCATTCCCCGCAGCCCTACATTCAGACTATAAGACTCATCCCCCCACTTTCCCCAACATTTGGGGGAATAAAGTGCGTCTTATAGTCCGAAAAATACGATAGTTATTACAAACAGTGATCTTTTTCAAGTGTTTATTTCTGTTAGTTGATGATTATGGCTTACAGCCAATGAAAACCCATAAGTCTATCTCAGAAAATTAGAATAATTACCACAAAAGACATGCAAAGGCTTCCTAAGCGTTTAAGAAAATGGTCCTTTTAGTCTTGTTCAGTAGGCTACACAATCATGGGGAAGACTGCTGACTTGACAGATGTCCAGAAGGCAGTCATTGACACACTCCACAAGGAGGGTAAGCCACAAAAGGTCATTGCTAAAGAAACTGGCTGTTCATAGTGCTGTATCCAATCATATTAATGGGAAGTTGAGTGGAAGGAAAGTGTGGTAGAAAAAGGTGCACAAGCAACCGGAATAACCGCAGCCTTGATAGGATTGTTAAGGAAAGGCGATTCAAAAATTTGGGGGGGATTCACGAGGAGTGGAGGCTGTTGGAGTCAGGGCCTCAAGAGCCACCTCACACAGACGTATCCAGGACATGTTGTGTTTTGCAAAGTGTGCACAGTACCAACATTCCAAACTGTACTATTGAAAAATGAGATTTTTGGCAAAAAATTGCAATTTTTCGAGCTACCTCGCCACGTCACGGCAAATCTCCTGAGGCAGTCCTACACTACAATATTTTTATTTAAAGTGTGCCATGCGGCCTCACATAAGCAAAAATAGGACTGCACAGCACGTACCTGGTGCTTTTCAGTCTCGTCTCCATGACTAATTCATGGTTGTGGGCGGGATAGGCCCAGGCACATGCTGCTTAGTATATATAGCCTGTGGACAATGCTGGATGGCAATGTGTGAACAGCCACCAATCGCCAAAAATCAAGACAGATGGAAAAATAAAGAAATTAAGTGCACTGCACTTGCCGTGACGTGGCGAGGTAGCTCGAAAAATTGCAATTTTTTGCCAAAAGAAGGGAATTTTGTTACTTACCGTAAATTCCTTTTCTTCTAGCTCCTATTGGGAGACCCAGACGATTGGGTGTATAGCACTGCCTCCGGAGGCCACACAAAGCAATTACACTAAAAAGTGTAAGGCCCCTCCCCTTCTGGCTATACACCCCCAGTGGGATCACTGGCTCACCAGTTTTAGTGCAAAAGCAAGAAGGAGGAAAGCCAATAACTGGTTTAAACAAATTCACTCCGAAGTAACGTCGGAGAACTGAAAACCGTTCAACATGAACAACATGTGTACCCGAAAAACAACCAAAAATCCCGAAGGACAACAGGGCGGGTGCTGGGTCTCCCAATAGGAGCTAGAAGAAAAGGAATTTACGGTAAGTAACAAAATTCCCTTCTTCTTCGGCGCTCCATTGGGAGACCCAGACGATTGGGACGTCCAAAAGCTGTCCCTGGGTGGGTAAAGAATACCTCATGTTAGAGCTGCAAGACAGCCCTCCCCTATAGGGAGGCAACTGCCGCCTGCAGGACTCTTCTACCTAGGCTGGCGTCCGCCGAAGCATAGGTATGCACCTGATAATGTTTGGTGAAAGTGTGCAGACTCGACCAGGTAGCTGCCTGGCACACCTGTTGAGCCGTAGCCTGGTTTCGCAATGCCCAGGACGCACCCACGGCTCTGGTAGAATGGGCCTTCAGCCCTGATGGAACCGGAAGCCCAGCAGAACGGTAGGCTTCAAGAATTGGTTCTTTGATCCATCGAGCTAGGGTGGCCTTAGAAGCCTGCGAACCTTTGCGCTTACCAGCGACAAGGACAAAGAGTGCATCCGAACGGCGCAAGGGCGCCGTGCGGGAAATGTAGATTCTGAGTGCTCTCACCAGATCCAACAAATGTAAATCCTTCTCATACCGATGAACTGCATGAGGACAAAACAAAGGCAAAGAGATATCCTGATTAAGATGAAAAGAGGATACCACCTTCGGGAGAAACTCCTGAATGGGGCGCAGCACTACCTTGTCCTGATGGAAGACCAGGAAGGGAGCCTTGGATGATAGCGCTGCCAGCTCAGACACTCTCCGAAGAGATGTGATCGCTACTAGAAAAGCCACTTTCTGTGATAGTCTAGAAAGTGAAACCTCCCTCAGAGGCTCGAAGGGCGGCTTCTGGAGGGCAACTAGTACCCTGTTCAGATCCCATGGATCTAACGGCCGCTTGTACGGGGGTACGATATGGCAAACCCCCTGTAGGAACGTGCGCACCTTAGGAAGGCGTGCCAAACGCCTCTGAAAAAAGACGGATAGCGCCGAGACCTGACCTTTAAGGGAGCCGAGCGACAAACCTTTTTCTAACCCAGATTGCAGGAAAGAAAGAAAGGTAGGCAATGCAAATGGCCAGGGGGACACTCCCTGAGCAGAGCACCAGGATAAGACTATCCTCCACGTTCTGTGGTAGATCTTAGCGGACGTGGGCTTCCTAGCCTGTCTCATGGTGGCAACGACCCCTTGGGATAATCCTGAAGACGCTAGGATCCAGGACTCAATGGCCACACAGTCAGGTTCAGGGCCGCAGAATTCCGATGGAAAAACGGCCCTTGGGACAGTAAGTCTGGTCGGTCTGGTAGTGCCCACGGTTGGCCGACCGTGAGCTGCCACAGATCCGGATACCACGCCCTCCTCGGCCAGTCTGGGGCGACGAGTATGACGCGGCTGCAATCGGATCTGATCTTGCGTAGCACTCTGGGCAAGAGTGCCAGAGGTGGAAACACATAAGGGAGCCGGAACTGCGACCAATCTTGCACTAGGGCGTCTGCCGCCAGCGCTCTTTGATCGCGAGACCGTGCCATGAAGGTTGGGACCTTGTTGTTGTGCCGGGACGCCATGAGGTCGACGTCCGGCCTTCCCCATCGGCGACAGATTTCCTGAAACACGTCTGGGTGAAGGGACCATTCCCCTGCGTCCATGCCCTGGCGACTGAGGAAGTCTGCTTCCCAGTTTTCTACGCCGGGGATGTGAACTGCGGATATGGTGGAGGCCGTGGCTTCCACCCACATCAGAATCCTCCGGACTTCCTGGAAGGCTTGCCGACTGCGTGTCCCCCCTTGGTGGTTGATGTATGCCACCGCTGTGGAGTTGTCCGACTGAATTCGGATCTGCCTTCCTTCCAGCCACTGCTGGAAGGCTAGTAGGGCAAGATACACTGCTCTGATTTCCAGAACATTGATCTGAAGGGTGGACTCCTGCTGAGTCCACGTACCCTGAGCCCTGTGGTGGAGAAAAACTGCTCCCCACCCTGACAGACTCGCGTCTGTCGTGACCACCGCCCAAGACGGTGGTAGGAAGGATCTTCCCTGTGATAATGAGGTGGGAAGAAGCCACCACTGCAGAGAGTCCTTGGCCGTCTGGGAAAGGGAGACTTTCCTGTCCAGGGATTTTGACTTCCCGTCCCATTGGCGGAGAATGTCCCATTGAAGTGGGCGCAGATGAAACTGCGCAAACGGAACCGCCTCCATTGCCGCCACCATCTTCCCGAGGAAGTGCATGAGGCGTCTTAAGGAGTGCGACTGACTTTGAAGGAGAGCCTGCACCCCAGTCTGTAGAGACCGCTGCTTGTCCAGCGGAAGCTTCACTATCGCTGAGAGAGTATGAAACTCCATGCCAAGATACGTTAGTGATTGGGTCGGTGACAGATTTGACTTTGAGTAGTTGATGATCCACCCGAACGTCTGGAGAGTCTCCAGTGCAACAGTCAAGCTGAGTTGGCATGCCTCTTGAGAGGGTGCCTTGACCAGTAGATCGTCCAAGTAAGGGATCACAGAGTGTCCCTGAGAGTGCAAGACTGCTACCACTGCCGCCATGATCTTGGTGAACACCCGTGGGGCTGTCGCCAGACCAAATGGCAGAGCTACGAACTGAAGATGGTCGTCTCCTATCACGAAGCGTAGAAAGCGTTGGTGCTCTGTAGCAATCGGCACGTGGAGATAAGCATCCTTGATGTCTATTGATGCTAGGAAATCTCCTTGAGACATTGAGGCAATGACTGAGCGGAGGGATTCCATCCGGAACCGCCTGGCGTTCACATGCTTGTTGAGCAGTTTTAGGTCCAGAACAGGACGGAATGAGCCGTCCTTTTTTGGCACCACAAAGAGATTGGAGTAAAAACCTTGACCTCGTTCCTGAAGAGGAACAGGGACCACCACTCCTTCTGCTCTTAGAGAATTCACCGCCTGCAGAAGGGCATCTGCTCGGTCGGGATGTGGGGAAGTTCTGAAGAACCGAGGCGGAGGACGAGAACTGAACTCTATCCTGTACCCGTGAGACAAAATGTCTGTTACCCACCGGTCTTTGACCTGTGGCAGCCAAATGTCGCAAAAGCGGGAGAGCCTGCCACCGACCGAGGATGCGGAGGGAGGCGGCCGAAAGTCATGAGGCAGCCGCCTTGGAAGCGGTACCTCCGGTTGCTTTCTTGGGGCGTGAATGAGCCCGCCAGGAATCAGAGCTCCTTTGCTCTTTCTGAGTCCCTTTGGACGAGGAGAATTGGGGCTTGCCCGAGCCTCGAAAGGACCTAAACTTTGACTGCCACTTCCTCTGTGGAGGTTTGCTTGATCTGGGCTGGGGTAAGGAGGAGTCCTTACCTTTGGACTGTTTAATGATTTCCGCCAATTGCTCACCAAACAGTCTGTCTCCAGATAATGGCAAGCTGGTTAAACATTTTTTAGAAGCAGAATCTGCTTTCCATTCCTTTAACCACAAGGCTCTGCGCAAAACTACAGAGTTGGCGGATGCCATTGAGGTACGGCTCGTAGAGTCCAGCACCGCATTGATAGCGTAGGTCGCAAACGCAGACATTTGCGTAGTTAGGGACGCCACTTGCGGCACTGCTGGACGTATGAGAGAGTCCACCTGTGCCAGACCAGCTGAAATAGCTTGGAGCGCCCACACGGCCGCGAATGCTGGAGCAAACGACGCGCCAATAGCTTCATAGACAGATTTCAACCAAAGGTCCATCTGTCTGTCATTGGCATCTTTAAGTGAAGCCCCATCCTCCACTGCAACTATGGATCTAGCTGCAAGTCTGGATATTGGAGGGTCCACTTTTGGACACTGGGTCCAGCGTTTGACCACGTCAGGGGGAAAAGGATAACGTGTATCCTTAAGGCGTTTAGAAAAACGCTTGTCCGGATAAGTATTGTGTTTCTGGATGGATTCTCTGAAGTCAGAGTGGTCCAGAAAAGTACTCAATTTACGCTTGGGATACAGGAAATGGAATTTCTCCTGCTGTGCAGCTGCCTCCTCTGCAGAAGGGGCTGGGGGAGAAATATCCAACAGCCTATTGATGGCCGCTATAAGGTCATTTACCATGGCGTCTCATAGTCACAGACATTTTATCAGCAAAGACTGCAAATTCTGTCCCCGTCACCGGGGTAGGGTTCACAGGCGTCTCTGCCTGGGCTACCACCACAATAGGCTCTGGCTGACGAAGTGCCACTGGGACTGAACATTGCACACAATGAGAGTCGTTGGAGCCTGCTGGTAGATTAGCCCCACATGCTGTACAAGCAGTGTATACAGCCCGTGCCTTGGCACCCTTGCGTTTTGCGGATGACATGCTGTTGTCTCCTCAAAGCAATATAGGGTGTACAGCCAAGAAGCGACCTTACAGTGCAGTACACAAATATAACACTGTGGCACTAGTGGGGCCGCACGTATGTGCTGCTTACCGCCCGCTTAGCGCGGGTGTGTGGTCGCCAGAAAACCCTTAGCCTGGGTCCCTCAGAGCCTGCGTCCGTTCTCCAGCCAGACTGCATGTGTATAATGGCTGCCGGCGTCCTGGGGAGCTGCAAGCCTGGGGGCGGGCCTAGGGCGTGCACAGAGAAAAAGCGCGAAGCCTGTGTCCTACTGTGCTCAGTGAGAGGGCTGGAGCATGTAAATCGTGCTCCAGCCCTCGGCGCTGCCGATTGAACAACGTCTCTCCCCTACCCTGATTGACAGGGTGGGGGGCGTTAACGAAGCGGAGCTAGGCCGCAGTAAACCGGGGACTAAAGTTAGAAGCGCCGCCGCCGTAAAAGCGCGGTCGGCGCGTCCCCGGCGCACTACAAGTCGCTGCTGCGCCGCCGCTCCAGGGGCGGTCGGCGCGGCGATCCACACACATAAAGTCCCCCAGTAATCTGCGGGGACTATAAGCCCAGCGCACAGCGCTACAGTCCCCGGCGCACTAGCACACCCAGCAAGCCTGGGGTGTGCGTGGCCTGCCATACGGGGACACAGAGTACCTGAAAGTTGCAGGGCCTTGTCCCTGAACGGCACTCCCGCTCCACATCCAGCAGGTTCTATGGGTCTGTGGATGGAGCCCGGCCTCAGGGCTTGGTGGCCGGTAAGATCCCACTTCCTCAGAGCCCCTCAGGGGGATGGGGAAGGAAAACAGCATGTGGGCTCCAGCCTCCGTACCCGCAATGGGTACCTCAACCTTACAAACCACAAGTGGGGTAAGAAGGGAGCATGCTGGGGGCCCCATATGGGCCCTCTTTTCTTCCATCCGATATAGTCAGCAGCTACTGCTGACTAAACAGTGGAGCTATGCGTGGATGTCTGACCTCCTTCGCACAAAGCAGAAAACTGGTGAGCCAGTGATCCCACTGGGGGTGTATAGCCAGAAGGGGAGGGGCCTTACACTTTTTAGTGTAATTGCTTTGTGTGGCCTCCGGAGGCAGTGCTATACACCCAATCGTCTGGGTCTCCCAATGGAGCGCCGAAGAAATCTCATTTTTCAATAGTACAGTTTGGAATGTTGGTACTGTGCACACTTTGCAAAACACTATTTTGAGTAGAGGTTGTTTTTATGCTGTTTTTCATTGTTTATATAGGTTTTTGGTATCCAGGACATGAACTAAAACTGTCCCTTGTGTCAAGCCCCTCATGATCAATAGACAACGCCAGAAGCGTCTTACCTGGGCCAAGGAGAAGAAGAGCTGGACTGTTCTCAGTGGTCCAGGGTGTTGTTTTCAGATGAAAGTAAATTTTGCATTTCATTTGGAAATTGCGGTCCCAGAGTCTGGAGGAAGAGTGGAGAGTTCACAATCCAAGCTGCTGAGGTCTAGTGTGAAGTCTCCACAATCAGTGATGGTTTGGGGAGCCATGTCATCTGGTGGTGTAGGTCCACTGTGCTTTATCAAGACCAAAGTCAGTGCAGCCGTCTACCAGGACATTTTACAGCACTTCATGCTTTCTTCTGTCGACAAGCTTTCTGGAGATGGAAATGTCATTTTCCAGCAGGACTTGGCCCCTGTCCACACTGCCAAAAGTACCAATACCCGATTTACTAACCACAGTATCACTGTGCTTGATTGGCCAGCAAACTTGCCTGACCTAAACCCCATAGAGAATCCATGAGACACCAGAGCCAACAATGCAGATGACCTGAAGGCTGCTATCAAAGCATCCTGGGCTTCCATAACACCTCAGCAGTGCCACAGGCTGATCACCTCCATGCCACATTGCCGCATTGATGCAGTAATTCATGCCAAAGGAGCCCAACCAAGTATTGAGGCATTTACTGTACAGACTTTTCAGTGGGCGCCAACATTTTTGAGTGTAACATCATTTTTCTTTGTCGCTCCATTGGGAGACCCAGACAATTGGGTGTATAGCTATGCCTCCGGAGGCCACACAAAGCATTACACTAAAAGTGTAAAGCCCCTCCCCTTCTGCCTATACACCCCCCGTGCTCTCACGGGCTCCTCAGTTTTTATGCTTTGTGCGAAGGAGGCAGACATCCACGCATAGCTCCACAGCTTGGTCAGCAGCAGCTGCTGACTAGGTCGGATGGAAGAAAAGAGGGCCCACAACAGGGCCCCCAGCATGCTCCCTTCTCACCCCACTTTGTCGGCGGTGTTGTTAAGGTTGAGGTACCCATTGCGGGTACACAGGCAGGAGCCACATGCTGTTTTCCTTCCCCATCCCTTAATGGGCCCTGGGTGAAGTGGGTCCCGGATCGGTCTCCAGGCACTGGGACCGTGCTCCCTCCGCAGCCCCTGGCAATCTGCTGGATAGGAGCTGGGTATCGTCAGGGACAAGGCCCTGCTACTATGAGGTACTCTGTGTCCCCGTGGGGACCGCGCATGGAGCGCTTGTGCCATACACATTACAGCACTGCTGGGTGTGTTAGTGCGCCGGGGACTACCGCGCATGGAGCGCTTGTGCCAGACACATTGCAGCACTGCTGGGTGTGTTAGTGCGCCGGAGACTACCGTGCATGGAGCGCTTGTGCCATACACACCGCAGCACTGCTGGGTGTGTTAGTGCGCCGGGGACTACCGCGCGGCCGCGCTTATTGCCGGCCGCGCTTATAACTTTAGTCCCCGGCTTCTGCGGCCTAGTGTCGTATATTCCCGCCCACAGGCCTGCCAGTCAGGGGAAGGGCGGGACGCTGCACAGATCGTCAGCGCGGAGGGCTGGAGCATACATTAGTATCCTCCTCCCTCCTCACTCAGTACACTGGGGCACTAGATTCCCGCACTTTTCTTGGGCACGCCCACGGTCCCCTCCTCCCCACAGAACGCCGGCAGCCATTCCTGTCAGCGATTCAGACGCTGGAGAGGAGAGACAACACAGGGAGACCCAGGCAGGGAATCTGGTGATCACACAACCGCTCTGAGCGGTCGGTAAGCAGCACCTGTGGTGCTGGCCCCACTGAGTACCGAAGTGTGTATATATATATAGGCTTATAGGCTATACATTGCACTGTACGGTCGCTCTGTTGATTTTTGGCTATATACCCTCCTGGTTGTTCTCAGAGGAGACAACATGTCATCCGCAAAAAGCAAGGGTGCCAAAGCACAGGCGTACTTTGCAACCTGTACCTCTTGTACAGCTGTACTACCGGCAGGTTCCACTGACCCTCATTGTGTGCAATGCTCGGCCCCTGTGGCACTTACTCAGCCGGAGCCTTTGCTACAGGTGGCCCGGGTGGAACCACCTGCTACCACTGTCCAGGTGACAGGGACGGAGTTTGCAGCCTTTGCTGACAAACTGTCTGAGAGTATGGATAAATGGTCTGCTAAAATACTGGAAGCATTGCAGTCCAGACCGGTGATTCAGGCCCCGGGCACTGTCCAATCCTTGACCCCTGGTCCCCCTCAATTGGAACAGCAAGGTGCCCCTGGGGTGAACCATAGGTCCCAGAGTGAGGTCTCTGACACGGACCGCAGTCCCAGGCCGCCCAAGCGGGGTCGCTGGGAAATTCCCTCCACTTCATCACACTGTTCAGGGTCCCAGCAGGGGGACTCTCTGGAGGATGAAGCGGAGGTATCAGATCAGGATTCTGATCCTGAAGCCGCTCTCAACCTAGATACACCTGAAGGTGACGCAGTAGTGAATGACCTTATAGCGACCATCAATCAGGTGTTGGATATTTCTCCCCCAGCTCCTCCAATTGAGGAGTCTGCTTCTCAGGAGAAATTCCGTTTCAGGTTTCCCAAACGTACATTAAATGTTTCTGGATCACTCTGACTTCAGAGAGGCAGTCCAGAAAAACCGAGACTGTCCAGACAAGCGTTTTTCCAAGCGCCTTAAGGACACACGTTATCCCTTCCCCCCCGAGGTTGTCAAGGGCTGGACTCAGTGTCCTAAGGTGGATCCTCCAATCTCCAGACTGGCGGCTAGATCCATAGTTGCAGTGGAAGATGGGGCTTCACTCAAAGATGCCACTGACAGACAGATGGAACTATGGTTGAAATCCATCTATGAAGCTATCGGCGCGTCTTTTGCTCCAGCATTCGCAGCCGTATGGGCACTCCAAGCTATCTCAGCTTGTCAGGCGCAGATTAATGCAGTAACACGTTCATCTGCCCCGCAAGTGGTGTCCTTAACCACTCAGGCGTCGGCGTTTGCGTCCTACGCCATTAATGCTATCCTGGACTCGGCGAGCCGTACGGCGGTGGCATCCGCCAATTCGGTGGTACTCCGCAGGGCCATGTGGCTACGTGAATGGAAGGCAGACTCTGCTTCCAAAAAGTTCTTAACTGGTTTGCCATTGGCTGGCGACCGCTTGTTTGGTGAGCGATTGGATGAAATCATTAAACAATCCAAGGGAAAGGATTCATCTTACCCCAGTCCAAACCAAACAGACCTCAACCACGGAAGGTACAATCGAGGTTTCGGTCCTTTCGGTCCGCGGGCAGGTCTCAATTCTCCTCGTCCAAAAGGCCTCAGAAAGGTCAGAGGAACTCCGATGCATGGCGGTCCAAGTCACGTCCTAAAAAGACCGCCGGGGGAACCGCTCCCAAAGCGGCCTCCTCATGACTTTCGGCCTCCTCAAACCGCATCCTCGGTCGGTGGCAGGCTCTCCCGCTTTTGCGACACCTGGCTGCCACAAGTAAAAGACCGATGGGTGAGAGACATTCTATCTCTAGGTTACAGGATAGAGTTCAGCTCTCGTCCCCCGACTCGTTTCTTCAGAACATCACCGCCCCCCGACAGAGCCGAGGCTCTTCTGCAGGCGGTGTGCACTCTGAAGGCGGAAGGAGTGGTGATCCCTGTTCCTCTTCAGCAACGGGGTCACGGTTTTTACTCCAACTTGTTCGTGGTGCCAAAAAAGGACGGATCCTTCCGTCCCGTTCTGGACCTAAAACTGCTCAACAAGCATGTGAAAACCGGGCGGTTCCGGATGGAATCGCTCCGATCCGTCATCGCCTCAATGTCCCAAGGAGATTTCCTGGCATCAATCGACATCAAAGATGCTTATCTCCACGTACCGATTGCACCAGAGCATCAGCGCTTCCTGCGTTTCGCCATAGGGGACGAACACCTTCAGTTCGTGGCACTGCCTTTCGGCCTGGCAACAGCCCCACGGGTCTTCTCCAAGGTTATGGCAGCAGTGGTCGCAATCCTACACTCTCAGGGACACTCGGTGATCCCTTACTTAGACGATCTACTTGTCAAGGCACCCTCTCAAGGGGCATGCCAACACAGCCTGGACATCGCTCTGGAAACTCTCCAGAGTTTCGGGTGGATCATCAATTTTCCAAAGTCAAATCTGACACCGGCCCAATCACTGACATATCTTGGCATGGAGTTTCATACTCTCTCAGCGATAGTGAAGCTTCCGCTGAACAAACAGCGTTCACTACAGACAGGGGTGCAATCTCTCCTTCAAGGTCAGTCACACCCCCTGAGGCGCCTCATGCACTTCCTAGGGAAGATGGTGGCAGCAATGGAGGCAGTTCCTTTTGCGCAGTTTCATCTGCGCCCACTTCAATGGGACATTCTCCGCAAATGGGACAGGAAGTCGACGTCCCTCGACAGGAACGTCTCCCTTTCTCGGGCAGCCAAAGCTTCCCTTCAGTGGTGGCTTCTCCCCACTTCTCTGTCGAAGGGGAAATCCTTCCTGCCCCCATCCTGGGCGGTGGTCACGACGGACGCGAGCCTGTCAGGGTGGGGAGCGGTCTTTCTCCACCACAGGGCTCAGGGTACTTGGACTCAGACAGAGTCCTCCCTTCAGATCAATGTTCTGGAGATAAGGGCAGTGTATCTTGCCCTAAAGGCGTTCCAGCCGTGGCTCGAAGGCAAACGGATCCGAATTCAGTCGGACAACTCCACAGCGGTGGCATACATCAACCACCAAGGCGGGACACGCAGTCGGCAAGCCTTCCAGGAAGTCCGGCGGATTCTGCTGTGGGTGGAAGCCACAGCCTCCACCATATCCGCAGTTCACATCCCGGGCGTAGAAAACTGGGAAGCAGACTTTCTCAGTCGCCAGGGCATGGACGCAGGGGAATGGTCCCTTCACCCGGACGTGTTTCAGGAAATCTGTTGCCGCTGGGGCATGCCGGACGTCGACCTAATGGCGTCCCGACACAACAAGGTCCCGACATTCATGGCACGGTCTCAAGATCACAGAGCTCTGGCGGCAGACGCCTTAGTTCAGGATTGGTCGCAGTTTCAACTCCCTTATGTGTTTCCTCCTCTGGCACTGTTGCCCAGAGTGTTACGCAAGATCAGGGCCGACTGCCGCCGCGCCATCCTCGTCGCTCCAGACTGGCCGAGGAGGTCGTGGTACCCGGATCTGTGGCATCTCACGGTTGGCCAACCGTGGGCACTACCAGACCGACCAGACTTGCTGTCTCAAGGGCCGTTTTTCCATCTGAATTCTGCGGCCCTCAACCTGACTGTGTGGCCATTGAGTCCTGGATCTTAGCGTCTTCAGGATTATCTCAAGAGGTCATTGCCACTATGAGACAGGCTAGGAAACCAACGTCCGCCAAGATCTACCACAGGACGTGGAAAATATTCCTTTCGTGGTGCTCTGCTCAGGGTTTTTCTCCCTGGCCATTTGCCTTGCCCACTTTTCTGTCCTTTCTTCAATCCGGATTGGAAAAGGGTTTGTCGCTCGGCTCCCTTAAGGGACAAGTCTCTGCGCTCTGTGTTTTTTCAGAAGCGCCTAGCCAGACTTCCACAGGTACGCACGTTCCTGCAGGGGGTTTGTCACATCGTCCCTCCTTACAAGCGTTCGTTAGATCCCTGGGATCTGAACAGGGTGCTGATGGCTCTTCAGAAACCACCGTTCGAGCCAATGAGGGATATTTCTCTCTCACGCCTTTCGCAGAAAGTGGTTTTCCTAGTAGCAGTCACTTCACTTCGGAGAGTGTCTGAGCTAGCAGCGTTGTCATGCAAAGCCCCTTTCCTGGTGTTTCACCAGGACAAGGTGGTTCTGCGTCCGGTTCCGGAATTTCTCCCTAAGGTGGTATCCCCCTTTCATCTCAATCAGGATATCTCCTTACCCTCTTTTTGTCCTCATCCAGTTCACCAATGTGAAAAGGATTTGCACTTGTTAGATCTGGTGAGAGCACTCAGATTCTACATTTCTCGTACGGCGCCCCTGCGCCGCTCGGATGCACTCTTTGTCCTTGTCGCTGGCCAGCGTAAAGGGACACAAGCTTCCAAATCAACCCTGGCCCGGTGGATCAAGGAACCAATTCTCGAAGCTTATCGTTCCTCGGGGCTTCCGGTTCCCTCAGGGCTGAAGGCCCATTCTACCAGGGCCGTGGGAGCGTCCTGGGCCTTGCGGCACCAGGCTACGGCTCAGCAGGTGTGTCAGGCAGCTACCTGGTCGAGCCTGCACACTTTCACGAAACACTATCAGGTGCATACCTATGCTTCGGCAGATGCCAGGAAAGGTAGGCGAGTCCTTCAGGCGGCGGTTGCCCACCTGTAGGACGGAGCCGTTACGGCTCTATTATGAGGTATTATTTACCCACCCAGGGACTGCTTTTGGACGTCCCAATTGTCTGGGTCTCCCAATGGAGCGACAAAGAAGGGAATTTTGTTTACTTACCGTAAATTCCTTTTCTTCTAGCTCCAATTCGGAGACCCAGCACCCGCCCCTGTTTTTTGTGTACACATGTTGTTCATGTTGAATGGTTTCAGTTCTCCGATATTCCTTCGGATTGAATTTACTTTAAACCAGTTTATAATTCTTTTCCTCCTTCTTGCTTTTGCACCAAAACTGAGGAGCCCGTGAGAGCACTGGGGGTGTATAGGCAGAAGGGGAGGGGCTTTACACTTTTAGTGTAATGCTTTGTGTGGCCTCCGGAGGCATAGCTATACACCCAATTGTCTGGGTCTCCCAATAGGAGCTAGAAGAAAAGGAATTTACGGTAAGTAAACAAAATTCCCTTCTTTTTTCAGTTGGTCTTATATAATATTATTCTAATTTTCTGAGATGACTTTTGGGTTTTCATTTTCTGTAAGTCATCATCATCAACATTAACAGAAATAAATACATGAAATAGAGCCCTCTGTGTGTAATGACTAAATAATATATAGGAATAGATCCCTCTGTGTAATGACTATATAATATGTAGGAATAGAGCCCCCTGTGTGTAATTACTTTATATAATATATAGGAATAGATCCCTCTGTGTGTAATGACTCTATATAATATATAGGAATAGATCCCTCTGTGTATAATGACTCTATATAATATGTAGGAATAGAGCCCCCTGTGTGTAATGACTATATAATATATAGGAATAGATCCCTCTGTGTGTAATGTCTCTATATAATATATAGGAATAGAGCCCTCTGTGTGTAATTACTTTTATATAATATATAGGTATTGATCCCTCTGTGTGTAATGACTCTAATATATAGGAATAGAGCCCTCTGTGTGTAATGACTATATAATATATAGGAATAGATCCCTCTGTGTGTAATTACTATATAATATATAGGAATAGATCCCTGTGTGTAATGACTATATAATATATAGGAATAGAGCCCTGTGTGTAATGACTATATAATATATAGGAATAGATCCTTCTGTGTGTAATGACTATATAATATATAGGAATAGATCCCTGTTTGTAATGACTATATAATATATAGGAATAGATCCCTCTGTGTGTAATGACTATATAATATATAGGAATAGAGCCCTCTGTGTGTAATGTCTCTATATAATATATATGAAGGGGAAGAGAAAGTACTGCATAACTGGCAAGCACACCCAACTATCATATAAATAATTAGAATTTTATTGAATTGCATAAAGAATTAAAACATACTTAAAAACATATACCCACACCAGGGTCTCTCCATAATTTACAGCAGTATTATAAATGGAATGTTCGCTGTGGTCAATAAGCATGCAAAATCATCATAGTTTACAAACATTCCATACAATCCACTATAAATAGAGTAAGAGCAATCAGCATATCTGTTGGAGCCAGCCAGAACCCATAACCTCCTAAGGTAAAAGGATCTCAAGCATAGAAGGAGGTTGAAAATACAAAGTGGCCCCAACCAAACATAGACCAGTAGTAACCTGTCTACATGTATCAGCTGCAAGCTGTAGAGACCCTGGGATACGCCCCACGCGTATCGCCAGTAGGCTTCATCAGGGACAAAAAGTGACACTTTTTGTCCCTAATGAAGCCTACTGGCGATACGCGTGGGGCGTATCCCAGGGTCTCTACAGCTTGCAGCTGATACATGTAGACAGGTTACTACTGGTCTGTATGTTTGGTTGGGGCCACTTTGTATTTTCAACCTCCTTCTATGCTTGAGATCCTTTTACCTTAGGAGGTTATGGGTTGTGGCTGGCTCCAACAGATATGCTGATTGCTCTTACTCTATTTATAGTGGATTGTATGGAATGTTGTAAACTATGATGATTTTGCATGCTTATTGAACACAGCGAACATTCCATTTATAATACTGCTGTAAATTATGGAGAGACCCTGGTGTGGGTATATGTTTTTAAGTATGTTTTATTTGTTTATGCAATTCAATAAAATTCTATTTTTTCTTTGTCGCTCCATTGGGAGACCCAGACAATTGGGGTGTATAGCTTCTGCCTCCGGAGGCCACACAAAGTATTACACTTTAAAAAGTGTAACCCCCTCCCCTCTGCCTATACACCCTCCCGTGCATCACGGGGCTCCTCAGTTTTATGCTTTGTGTGGAAGGAGGCACACATCCACTCATGCATTCTCAGATTAGTTATATCGGTTGGAAGAAAAGAGGACCCCCACGGGGTCCCCGGCATGTTTCCCTTCTCACCCCCACTATGTCGGCGGTGCTGTTAAGGTTGAGGTACCCATTGCGCTTACAAAGGCCGGAGCCTCATGCCGTTTTCCTTCACCATCCCTTAGTGGCTCTGGGAGAAGTGGGATCCTGACCGGTCAATCCATTCACTGGGACCGGGCTCCCTCCGCAGCCCCTGGGGAATCTGCCGGACAGGAGTCTATTCATCCTCAGGGATCGGGCCCTGCATCTATAAGGTACTCTGTGTCCCCATGGGGGACTGTGCATGGAGCGCCTTATTCCCGGACGCTGCAGCAGCTGCTGATTTCTGAAGACCGGCGGACTTCCGCGCCTGCTTGTCGGCCGCTGTCTTAAATTTAGTCCCCGGCTTCATCGCGGCCTAGTAGCAAAAATCCCGCCCCCGGGCCTGCCTGTCAGGGGTAAGGGCGGGACGGCCGGCTTGATGTCGGCTGTGAGGGCCGGAGCATCCTGTATGTTTCCTCCCCCCCTCACTGATCACTGTGGGGACCCCAGATTCCCGCACTTTTCTAGCACCGCCCACGGCTCCACTCCTCCCCTGAGAGCTCCGGCAGCCATGTTTTTGGCATTCTGCCGGTGGAGGATTATCAGAGAAGGGCTCTGCAGCTCTGGGAGACCTAAGGCAGGGAATCTGGAGGACACACACTCCGCTTTTTAGCGGTCGGTAAGCCACACCGGTCACCCGGTGCTGGTTCCCCCCCAGGGTGCCGGAATAGATACGTATTTATTTACATATTTCTGTTCGGTCGGGCTGTATACCCCTTCCCATATACCCTCAGTGATCACTCTCCTAGGAGGCAACAGCATGTCATCCACAAGGAGCAAAGGGGCTAAGGCACAGAGGGGTTTTTTTTTGCGACCTGTACCTCTTGTGCGGCTATGTTGCCTGCGGGTTCCTCCTACCCTCACTGTGAGCAATGCTCGACCCCTGTTTCGCTTGCTCAGCCTGAGCCTCGGTCTCTAGTGGGCCCCTCGGCTCATGTAGACCCCCCTGCTCCCCCTGTCCAGGCGGCAGGGACAGAGTTTGCTGCGTTTGCTGAGAAAATCTGAGTCACTTTCACAATCCATGGCTCAGTCTATGGACAAATGGTCTGCCAAGCTGCTAGAAGCTTTGCAGTCCAGACTGTTCCTTACACAGGCCCCGGTCCCCGTTAGCTCGTCGCCTCCAGGCCCCTCTCGGTCCGCGCCGCAGCGCGCTCCCAGGTTGGGCCCTAGGTCCCACGCGGAGGACTCCTGCCCGGATCTCAGTCCCAGACCGACTAAGCGGGCTCGCTGGGAATCTTCCCCGTCTTCTTCACGCTGTTCGGGTTCCCAGCCCGAGGACTCTCTGGAGGACGAGGCGGACGTCGCAGCTCAGGGCTCTGAACCTGACGTTGCCCTCAATCTTGATACACCTGAAGGGGACGCCTTAGTTAATGATCTTATCTCGTCCATTAACCAGGTGTTAGATCTGTCTCCCCCGCCTCCACCTGTAGAGGAGTCGGCTTCTCAGCAGGAGAAACGCCAGTTTCGGTTCCCCAAACGTACACTGAGTGCTTTTTTTCGATCACTCTAACTTCAGAGATGCTGTCCAGAAGCCCAGAGCGGTTCCGGACAAGCGCTTTACTAAGCGCCTTACTGACACACACGTTACCCCTTCCCCTCTGACGTAGTTAAGGGTTGGGCTCAATGTCCCCAAGGTGGATCCTCCAGTCTCTAGATTGGCGGCTAGATCTGTGGTATCGGTGGCAGATGGCTCATCGCTGAAGGATGCCACGGACAAGATAGAGCTCCTGGTGAAATCCATCTTTGAAGCCACGGGCGCGTCTTTTGCCCCGGCCTTTGCAGCCGTGTGGGCACTACAAGCTATCTCAGCTTGTCTGGCTGAGATTAATGCAGTCACACGTAATTCTGCTCCGCAGGTTGCGTCTGACTTCTCAAGCGACAGCTTTTTCTTCCTACGCCATGAACGCAGTCCTAGACTCTGCTAGCCGTACAGCTGTAGCATCCTAACTCTGTGGCAGTCCGCAGGGCCATGTGGCTGCGCGAATGGAAGGCAGACTCGGCCTACAAGAGGTTCTTAACCGGTTTGCCGTTTTCTGGCGACCGCTTGTTTGGCGAACGATTGATGAGATTATTAAGGAATCCAAGGGAAAGGACTCCTCCTTACCCCAGTCCAAACCTAAGAGACCTCAGCAACGGAAAATTCAATCGAGGTTTCGGTCCTTTCGTCCCTCCGCCAAGCCCCAGTCCTCTTCGTCCAACAGGCCGGAGAAAGGCCAGAGGAACTCCTATGCGTGGCGGTCTAAGTCACGCCCCCAAAAGGCCGCCGGAGGCGCTGGCTCCAAGGCGGCCTCCTCATGACTCTCGGCATCCCCGAACCGCATCATCGGTCGGTGGCAGGCTCTCCCGCTTTTGCGACGCCTGGTGGCCACATGTTCAAGACCGATGGGTGAGAGACATTCTGTCTCACGTTTACAGGATAGAGTTCAGCTCTCGTCCTCCGACTCGTTTCTTCAGAACCTCTCCGCCCCCCGCTCGGGCCGACGCACTTTTTCAGGCAGTGGCCACTCTGAAGACAGAGGGAGTTGTGATCCCTGTTCCTCCTCAGGAACATGGTCGCGGCTTTTACTCCAACTTGTTCGTGGTGCCAAAGAAGGACGGATCATTCCGTCCCGTTCTGGACCTCAAACTGCTCAACAGACATGTGAGCACCAGACGGTTTCGGATGGAATCTCTCCGCTCGGTCATCGCCTCGATGTCACAAGGAGACTTCCTAGCATCGATCGACATCAAGGATGCTTATCTCCATGTGCCGATCGCACCCGAACATCAACGCTTCTTGCGTTTCGCCATCGGGAACGAGCACCTTCAGTTCGTGGCATTGCCTTTCGGCCTGGCGACAGCCCCACGGGTCTTCACCAAAGTCATGGCATCCGTAGTGGCGGTCCTACACTCTCAGGGCCACTCGGTGATTCCCTACTTAGACGATCTCCTAGTCAGGGCACCTTCTCGGTTGGCGTGTCAACACAGCCTTACAGTCGCTCTGGCGACTCTCCAGCAGTTCGGGTGGATAATCAACTTCCCAAAATCCCAGTTGACACCGACCCAATCACTGACTTACCTCGGGATGGAGTTTCATACACAGTCAGCGGTAGTCAAGCTACCGCTGGACAAACAGCTGTCCCTGCAGGCAGGGGTACAATCTCTTCTTCGGGGTCAGTCATACCCCTTGAGGCGCCTCATGCACTTCCTGGGGAAGATGGTGGCAGCGATGGAGGCAGTGCCGTTCGCGTAATTCCATCTGCGGCCACTCCAATGGGACATTCTCCGCAAATGGGACAGGAGGTCGACTTCCCTCGACAGGAACGTCTCTGTCCCTTGCAACCAAGACGTCTCTTCAGTGGTGGCTCCGTCCCAATTCTCTATCGCAAGTAAGATCCTTCCTACCCCCAACCTGGGCTGTGGTCACCACGGACGCGAGCCTGTCAGGGTGGGGAGCGGTTTTCCTCCACCACAGGGCTCAGGGAACCTGGACTCCGGTAGAGTCCTCCCTTCAGATCAATGTTCTGGAGATAAGGGCGGTGTATCTAGCCTTATTGGCCTTCCATCGGTGGCTGGAGGGCAGACAGATCCGTATCCAGTCGGACAACGCCACTGCCGTCGCATACATCAACCATCAGGGAGGCACGCGCAGTCGTCAGGCCTTCCAGGAAGTCAGGCGGATTCTGCAGTGGGTGGAAGCCACAGCCTCCACGATCTCCGCAGTTTACATCCCGGGCGTAGAAAACTGGGAAGCAGATTTCCTCAGTCGTCAGGGCATGGACGCGGGGGAATGGTCTCTTCACCCAGACGTGTTTCGAGAGATCTGTCGCCGCTGGGGAACGCCGGACGTCGACCTCATGGCGTCACGACTCAACAACAAGGTCCCGGCCTTCATGGCACGGTCTCAGGATCACAGAGCTCTGGCGGCGGACGCATTAGTTCAGGATTGGTCGCAGTTTCGACTGCCTTATGTATTTCCTCCTCTGGTGATGCTGCCCAGAGTGTTACGCAAGATCAGGTCCGACTGTCGTCGCGCCATTCTCGTCGCTCCAGATTGGCCGAGGCGATCGTGGTACCCGGATCTGTGGCATCTCACGGTGGGTCAACCGTGGGCTCTTCCAGACCGCCCAGACTTGCTGTCACAAGGGCCGTTTTTCCATCTGAGTTCTGTGGCCCTCACCTTGACTGTGTGGCCATTGAGTCCTTGCTCCTAGCGTCTTCAGGATTATCTCAGGATGTCATTGCCACTATGAGACAGGCCAGGAAACCAACGTCCGCCAAGATCTATTACAGATCTTGGCGGATCTTCTTATCCTGGTGCTCTGATAATGGGTTTACTCCCTGGCCGTTTGCCTTACCCACTTTTCTTTCATTCCTTCAATCCGGAATGGACAAGGGTTTGTCACTCGGCTCTCTCAAGGGACAAGTATCGGCGCTCTCCGTATTTTTTCAAAAGCGCCTGGCCAGGCTTCCGCAGGTCCGCACGTTCCTGCAGGGAGTTTGCCACATAGTCCCACCTTACAAGCGTCCGCTGGAACCCTGGGACCTTAACAGGGTGCTAACGGCTCTTCAGAAACCACCTTTCGAGCTGCTGCGGGATGTTTCTTTATCGCGTCTTTCGCAGAAGGTGGCATTTCTAGTGGCAGTTACATCACTCCGAAGAGTGTCGGAGCTTGCAGCGCTGTCATGCAAAGCCCCCTTCCTGGTCTTTCACCAGGATAAGGTGGTTCTGCGTCCTGTCCCGGAATTTCTCCCTAAGGTGGTATCCCCTTTTCATCTCAATCAGGATATCTCCTTGCCTTCATTTTGCCCTAATCCAAGTCACAAATATGAAAAGGATTTGCACTCATTAGATCTAGTGAGGGCACTCCGGTTCTACGTGTCTCGTACGGCACCCCTGCGCCGTTCAGATGCGCTCTTTGTCCTTGTCGCTGGCCAGCGTAAGGGTTCGCAGGCTTCCAAGTCAACCTTGGCTCGGTGGATCAAGGAACCGATTTCTTGAAGCCTACCGTTCTTCTGGGCTTCCGATTCCTTCAGGGCTGAAAGCCCATTCTACCAGAGCCGTAGGTGCATCCTGGGTATTGCGGCACCGGGCTACGGCTCAGCAGGTGTCAGGCAGCTACCTGGTCTAGTCTGCACACTTTCACGAAACACTATCAGGTGCATACCTATGCTTCGGCAGACGCCAGTCTAGGTAGGCGAGTCCTTCAGGCGGCGGTTGCCCACCTGTAAGAGGGGGCCGTTTTTCGGCTCTTTTTATCGAGGTATTCTTTTACCCACCCAGGGACTGCTTTTGGACGTCCCAATTGTCTGGGTCTCCCAATGGAGCGACAAAGAAGGGAATTTTGTTTACTTACCGTAAATTCCTTTTCTTCTAGCTCCTATTGGGAGACCCAGCACCCGCCCCTGTTCCCTTCGGGCTGGTTGTTCTTTTGTGTACACATGTTGTTCATGTTGAATTGTTCTTTTGGTTCATGGTTTTCAGTTCTCAGAACATCCTTCGGATTGAATTTATCTTAGACCAATTTATAAGTTTCCTCCTTCCTGCTTTTGCACCAAAACTGAGGAGCCCGTGATGCACGGGAGGGTGTATAGGCAGAGGGGAGGGGTTACACTTTTAAAGTGTAAGGCTATGTGCGCACTAGAGCTTTTTACCCGCGGATTTACCCGCGGAAATTTCTTGAGAAATGTCTGCAATCTTTGTGCAGACATTTCCCAGCAAATTCTATGGTAAAAAAAATAGCTGTGCGCACTGGTGCGGATTTTTCTCAAGAAATTTCCTTGAGAAGAATTTCTCGAGAAACTTTCTTGAGAAAATGAACATGTCCATTATTTCCGCAGGTACCCTGCGGATTTCGGCAGTACAGCCTGCAAAAATCCGCAGGGAACCACCCGCGGGAAAATCTCGGCAAATCCGCATGCGGATTTGGTGCGGATTTTTTCCGGAGGTCCGGAAATCTTTCACTCCCAGAAGTTTCTCAAGAAATTTTCTTGAGAAACTTCACATTTCTAGTGCGCACATAGCCTAATACTTTGTGTGGCCTCCGGAGGCAGAAGCTATACACCCCAATTGTCTGGGTCTCCCAATAGGAGCTAGAAGAAAAGGAATTTACGGTAAGTAAACAAAATTCCCTTCATTTATATGATAGTTGGGTGTGCTTCCCAGTTATGCAGTACTTTTTCTCTTCCCCTTCAGATGTTGTTAATACTGCTTGTGACAGCACCCCATTAATACTATAAGTTTATATAATATTGCTGTGCACCCAAACTCCTTAGTTCTATATAATATATAGGAATAGATCCCTCTGTGTAACGACTATATAATATCTAGGAATAGATCCCTCTGTGTGTAATGACTATATAATATATAGGAATAGATCCCTGTGTGTGTAATGACTATATAATATATAGGAATAGAGCCCTCTGTGTGTAATGTCTCTATATAATATGTAGGAATAGAGCCCCCTGTGTGTAATGACTTTATATAATATAATATATAGGAATAGATCCCTCTGTGTGTAATGACACTATAGAATATATAGGAATAGAGCCCTCTGTGTGTAATGTCTCTATATAATATGTAGGAATAGAGCCCCCTGTGTGTAATGACTTTATATAATATGTAGGAATAGATCCCTGTGTGTAATGACTATATAATATATAGGAATAGAGCCCTCTGTGTGTAATGACTATATAATATATAGGAATAGATCCCTCTGTGTGTAATGACTCTATATAATATATAGGAATACATCCCTCTGTGTGTAATGACTATATAATATATAGGAATAGAGCCCTCTGTGTGTAATGACTTTATATAATATATAGGAATAGATCCCTCTGTGTAATGTCTCTATATAATATATAGGAATAGAGCCCTCTGTGTGTAATGACTTTATATAATATATAGGAATAGATCCCTCTGTGTGTAATGACTTTATATAATATATAGGAATAGATCCCTCTGTGTGTAATGACTTTATATAATATATAGGAATAGATCCCTCTGTGTGTAATGACTCTATATAATATATAGGAATAGATCCCTCTGTGTGTAATGACTATATAATATATAGGAATAGAGCCCTCTGTGTGTAATGACTCTATATAATATATAGGAATAGATCCCTCTGTGTGTAATGACTCTATATAATTTGTGTTTCCCATTTCTTTGTCGCTCCATTGGGAGACCCAGACAATTGGGTGTATAGCTTCTGCCTCCGGAGGCCACACAAAGTATTACACTTAAAAGTGTAAACCCCTCCCCTCTGCCTATACACCCCCCCGTGCATCACGGGCTCCTCAGTTTTTATGCTTTGTGCGAAGGAGGCACACATGCACGCAAGCTCCACAATTTAGTCAGCAGCAGCTGCTGACTATATCGGATGGAAGAAAAGAGGGCCCATAACAGGGCCCCCGGCATGCTCCCTTCTCACCCCACTCTGGTCGGCGGTGCTGTTAAGGTTGAGGTACCCATTGCGGGTACATAGGCAGGAGCGACATGCTGTTTTCCTTCCCCATCCCTTAGGGGCTCTGGGTGAAGTGGGATCCTAATCGGTCACCATGCACTGGGACCGTGCTCCCTCCGCAGCCCCTGGGGGAATCTGCTGGACAGGAGACCGGGTATCGTCAGGGACAAGGCCCTGCTCCTCTGAGGTACTCTGTGTCCCCTTGGGGACGGCGCATAGAGCGCCTGTGTTATGGACGCTGCAGCAGCTGCTGGGTGTGTTGGTGCGCCGGGACTACCGCGCTGACCGCGCTTGTTTGCCGGCCGCGCTTATAACTTTACTCCCCGGCTTTTGCGGCCTAGTACCGCATACTCCCGCCCCCGGGCCTGCCAGTCAGGGGTAAGGGCGGGACGCTGCACTGGACGTCAGCGCTGAGGGCTGGATCATACTTAGTATCCTCCTCCCCCCCTCACTGAGCACCGTGGGGCACCAGGTTCCCGCACTTTCTGAGGCACGCCCACGGCTCCCTCCTCCTCTCAGGACGCTGGCAGCCATTCCTATCAGCGCTTCTGACGCTGGAGAACTTCAGGGAGACAACCGAGCTCCACAGCTCTGGGAGGCCCAGGCAGGGAATCTGGTGGTCACACAACCGCTGCAGGCGGTCGGTAAGCCTCACCTGTCACTAGGTGCTGGCCCCCCTGGGTGCCGAAGTGTATATTTATATGATTATATTGTATACATTTACTCTGTACGGCCGCACTGTTGCTTTGGCTATATACCCTCTCTGATTGCTCTAAGAGGAGACAACAGCATGTCGTCCGCAAAAAGCAAGGGTGCCAAGGCACAGGCTTACTTTGCAACCTGTACCTCATGTGCGGCTATGCTACCTGCAGGTTCCACCTACCCTCATTGTGTGCAATGTTCGGCCCCTGTGACACTCACTCAGCCGGAGCCTCTGCCACTGGTGGGACCTCCGGCCCAGGTGGAACCACCTGCTGCCACTGTCCAGGTGACAGGGACAGAGTTTGCAGTATTCGCTGACAAACTGTCTGAGTCTATGGATAAATGGTCTGCTAAGATACTAGAAGCTTTGCAGTCCAGACCGGTAACACAGGCCCTGGGCACAGTTGAATGATTGACCCCAGGCCCCCCTCGGTTGGAGCAGCAAAGTGCTCCTGGGGCGACTCATAGGTCCCACGGTGAGGAATCCGACATGGACCGCAGTCCCAGACCGGCTAAGCGGGCTCGCTGGGAGCTTCCCTCGACTTCATCACACTGTTCAGGGTCTCAGCATGAGGACTCTCTGGAGGATGAAGCGGATGGGGCAGATCAGGGCTCTGATCCTGACACCGCTCTCAACCTTGATACACCTGAAGGGGACGCCATAGTAAACGACCTTATAGCGTCCATCAATCAGGTGTTGGATCTTTCTCCTCCAGCTCCTCCGAGTGAGGAGTCAGCTTCTCAGCAGGAGAAATTCCGTTTTAGGTTTCCCAAACGTACACGGAGTGGGTTTCTTGATCACTCCGACTTCAGAGATACAGTCCAGAAACACCGAGCTTTCTTCAGCGCTCTATTGGGAGACCCAGACGATTGGGGTATAGCTACTGCCCTCTGGAGGCCACACAAAGCACTACACTAAAAGTGCAAGGCCCCTCCCTCTCTGGCTATACCCCCCCGTGGTATCACGGGTACTCCAGTTTTAGCTTTGTGTGCGAAGGAGGTCAGACATTCCATGCATAGCTCCACAGATTTTAGTCAGCAGTAGCTGCTGACTAGTTCGGATGGAAGAAAAGAGGACACATATAGTGTTCCCAGCATGCTCCCTTCTCACCCCTGGATGGTGTTGTAAGGTTGAGGTACCTATTGCTGGTACAGGGCTGGAGCCTGACATGCTGTTTTTCCTTCCACATCCCCTTGGGGGTTCTGTGGAAGTGGGATCCTGCCGGCCTCAAAGCTCTGTCGCCGGGCTCCATCCACAGACCCATCAGAACCTGATGGATACGGAGCAGGAGTACCATCAGGGACCGGGCCCGGGCGGCGCTGCTGTGACTTGTGGTGCGCCGGGGATACGCCGACCGCGCTTTTACGGCGGCGGCGTTTATAACTCTAGTCCCCGGCTTTTGGGCCTAGGACGCCGGCAGCTCCGATCGTTCCCGCCCCCACCCTGTCAATCAGGGTAGGGGAGAGACGCTGTTTCACGGCAGCGAGGAGGGCTGGAGCCTGATTTACATGCTCCAGCCCTCACACTAGGCACAGAGGGAGCAGGCTTCCCGCTCTTGGTCAGGAACGCCCAGGGCCCGCCCCCCTTCTTCCCTCAGGACGCCGGCAGCCATTACATGCATGGCTGGCTGGAAGAAGGACGCAAGGCTCTGGGAGACCTAGACTGAGGGGCTTTGGAAGACCACACACCCGCTCTTTAGCGGGCGGTAAGCGGCTTTTCAGCTGGCCCCTCTAGTGCCTCAGTGTATGTTAGTGTATTGTGTCACTGGACATAGAGATTTATTGATTTCTTGCACTGTGAGGTCGCTTCCTGGCTGAATACCCCAGATCGCTCTGAGGAAGCAGCAGCATGTCATCCACAAGACGCAAAGCTGCCAAGGCTAGGGCTGTGTGCACTGTGTGTGCTGCTTGTGGGACTGCTCTACCAGCAGGTTCCAAAGACCCCCATTGTGTGCAATGCTCAGATCCGGTGCTGCTTCGCCAGCCGGAGTCAGGAGAGATAGTGACCCAGGCTGAGACGCCTGTAAGTCCTGCCCCGGTGTCAGGGTCAGACTTTGCAGTTTTTGCGGTTAATATGTCGGTGACTATGGCAAAAATCCTGGAAACTTTGCAATCCATGCCTGGGGCTCAGTCTATGGACACGGCGAGGTCTATGTCCTCTAACCCTCCGCAGTTGGATTTAATCCAGACTGCAAGGGGGTCCCCGGCCTCTCAGGATGAGTATGATGACTCAGATGATTGCCCCAGCCACCCCAAGCGGGCTCGCTGGGAAAGACCCTCAACGTCATCACACTGCTCAGGGTCTCAGCGCAATCAGTCTCCCTGTGATGTGTCTGAAGAGAGTGATCAGGAGTCTAATCCTGGAACCCCTCTCAATCTGGATACCCCGGATGGGGACGCCATGGTAAACGATCTTATCTCAGCCATCAATAGGCTGTTAGATATTTCTCCCCCAACCCCTTCAGCAGAAGAGGCAGCGGCAGAGCAGGAGAAATTTCGTTTCCTCTATCCCAAGCGTAAATTAAGTGCTCTGTTGGATCACTCTGACTTCAGAGAATCAATCCAGAAACACGATGCTCATCCAGAAAAGCGTTTCTCTAAACGTTCTAAGGATACACGTTATCCTTTCCCCCCTGAGGTGGTCAAGCGCTGGACCCAGTGTCCAAAGGTGGATCCCCCGATTTCCAAACTTGCAGCTAGATCCATAGTTGCAGTGGAGGATGGCGCTTCACTTAAGGATGCCAATGACAGACAGATGGACCTTTGGTTAAAATCTGTCTATGAAGCTATCGGCGCGTCGTTTGCTCCAGCATTCGCAGCCGTATGGGCGCTACAAGCTATTTCAGCTGGTTTAGCGAAAGTGGATGCTATCTTACATCCAGCGGTGCCGCAAGTGGCGTCCCTTACCTCGCAGATGTCCGCGTTTGCGTCTTACGCTATCAATGCGGTCCTAGAATCTACCAGCCGCACCTCAATGGCGTCTGCCAATTCGGTAGTTTTGCGCAGGGCATTGTGGTTAAAGGACTGGAAAGCAGATGCTGGTTCCAAAAAATGTTTAACCAGCTTGCCTTTGTCTAGAGAAAGACTGTTTGGCGAGCCATTGGCTGACATCATTAAACAGTCCAAGGGTAAAGACTCCTCTTTACCCCAGCCCAGATCAAGCAAACCTCAGCAGAGAAAGTGGCAGCAGAAGTTTCAGTCCTTTCGAGGTTCGGGCAAAACACAATTCTCCTCGTCCAAAGGGACTCAGAGGACGCAAAGAAACTCAGATTCCTGGAGGGCTCATTCACGCCCCAAGAAAGCAAATGGAGGAACCGCTTCCAAAGCGGCTACCTCATGACTTCCAGTCCCCTCCCTCCGCATCTCCGGTCGGGGGCAGGCTCTCCCGCTTTTACGACACTTGGATGTCACAGGTCAAAGACCGGTGGGTGACGGACATTTTGTCGCGCGGGTACAGAATCGAGTTCAGTTCTCGTCCTCCAGCTCGGTTCTTCAGAACCTCCCCACACCCAGACCGTGTAGATGTCCTGCGGCAGGCGGTGGACTCCCTAAGAGCGGAGGGAGTAGTGGTTCCTGTACCGTTTCAGGAACAAGGGAGAGGGTTTTACTCCAATCTCTTTGTGGTGCCAAAAAAGGACGGCTCATTCCGTCCTGTTCTGGACCTAAAACTGCTCAACAAACATGTGCACGCCAGGAGGTTCCGGATGGAAACCCTCCGTTCTGTCATTGCCTCAATGTCTCAAGGAGACTTCCTTGCCTCAATAGACATCAAGGATGCTTATCTCCACGTGCCAATTGCTACAGAACATCAACGTTTTCTACGTTTTGTGATAGGAGACGACCATTTTCAGTTCGTAGCTCTGCCATTTGGTCTGGCGACAGCCCCACGGGTCTTCACCAAGGTCATGGCGGCGGTGGTAGCAGTCTTGCACTCTCAGGGACACTCGGTGATCCCTTACCTAGACGATCTACTTGTCAAGGCACCCTCTCAAGAGGCATGCCAGCTCAGTCTACAGGCTACGCTGGAGACTCTCCAGACTTTTGGATGGATCATCAACTTTCCAAAGTCAAATCTGTCACCGACACAGTCACTAACGTATCTTGGCATGGAGTTTCATACTCGAGCAGCGAGAGTGAAGCTTCCGCTAAACAAGCAGCGGTCCCTACAGACAGGGGTGCAATCGCTCCTTCAGGGCCAGTCGCACCCCTTACGGCGCCTCATGCACTTCCTAGGGAAGATGGTGGCAGCCATGGAAGCAGTTCCCTTTGCGCAGTTCCATCTGCGTCCACTTCAATGGGACATTCTCCGCCAATGGGACGGGAAGACGACTTCCCTAGACAGGAAAGTCTCTCTTTCCCAGACGGCCAAGGACTCTCTGCAATGGTGGCTCCTTCCCACCTCATTGTCTCAGGGAAGATCCTTCCTGCCCCCATCCTGGGCAGTAGTCACGACAGATGCGAGCCTGTCGGGGTGGGGAGCAGTGTTTCTACACCACAGGGCTCAGGGGACGTGGACTCAGCAGGAGTCCACCCTTCAGATCAATGTTCTGGAAATCAGGGCAGTGTATCTTGCCCTACTGGCCTTCCAACAGTGGCTGGAAGGAAAGCAGATCCGAATCCAATCGGACAACTCCACAGCGGTGGCATACATCAACCACCAAGGAGGGACGCGCAGCCGGCAAGCCTTTCAGGAAGTCCGGCGCATTCTGAATTGGGTGGAGGACACAGCATCCACCATATCCGCGGTTCACATCCCGGGCGTAGAAAACTGGGAAGCAGACTTCCTCAGTCGCCAGGGCATGGACGCAGGGGAATGGTCCCTTCACCCGGACGTGTTTCAGGAAATCTGTCGCCGATGGGGAGTGCCGGACGTCGACCTAATGGCGTCTCGGCACAACAACAAGGTCCCGGCATTCATGGCGCGGTCGCGAGATCAAAGAGCGCTGGCGGCAGACGCCTTGGTGCAAGATTGGTCGCACTTCCGCCTCCCATATGTATTCCCGCCTCTGGCACTCTTGCCCAGAGTACTACGCAAGATCAGATCCGATTGCAGCCGCATCATACTCGTCGCCCCAGACTGGCCGAGGAGATCGTGGTATCCGGATCTGTGGCATCTCACGGTCGGCCGACCGTGGTCGCTTCCAGACCGTCCAGACCTGCTGTCTCAAGGGCCGTTTTTCCATCAGAATTCTGCGGCCCTGAACCTGACTGTGTGGCCATTGAGTCCTGGATCCTATCGTCAACAGGATTATCCCAGGGAGTGGTAGCCACAATGAGACAAGCTAGGAAGTCAACTTCTGCTAAGATCTACCACAGAACGTGGAAGATTTTCTTAACCTGGTGCTCTGCTCAGGGAGTGTCTCCCTGGCCATTTGCATTGCCCACTTTTCTATCTTTCCTGCAATCAGGGTTGGAAAAGGGCTTGTCGCTCGGCTCCCTTAAAGGGCAAGTCTCGGCACTATCCGTGTTTTTTCAGAAGCGTCTAGCACGTCTTCCTAAGGTGCGCACGTTCCTGCAGGGGGTCTGTCATATTGTGCCCCCGTACAAGCGGCCGTTGGATCCATGGGATCTGAACAGGGTACTAGTGGCTCTCCAGAAGCCGCCCTTCGAGCCTCTCAAAGAAGTTTCTCTTTCTCGCCTGTCACAGAAAGTGGCGTTTCTTGTTGCGATCACATCGCTTCGGCGAGTGTCTGAGCTGGCTGCTCTGTCATCCAAGGCTCCCTTCTTGGTGTTCCACCAGGACAAGGTTGTGCTGCGCCCCATTCCGGAGTTTCTCCCTAAGGTCGTATCCTCGTTTCATCTTAATCAGGATATATCATTGCCTTCCTTTTATCCTCATCCGGTTCACCGGTATGAAAGGGACTTGCGTTTGCTAGATCTGGTGAGAGCACTCAGGATCTACATTTCCCGCACGGCGCCCATGCGCCGTTCCGATGCACTTTTTGTCCTTGTCGCCGGTCCGCGCAAGGGGTTGCAGGCTTCTAAAGCCACCTTGGCTCGATGGATCAAAGAACCAATTATAGAGGCCTACCGTTCTGCTGGGCTTCCGGTTCCTTCAGGGCTAAAAGCCCACTCAACCAGAGCCGTAGGTGCGTCCTGGGCATTACGGCACCAGGCTTCGGCTCAACAGGTGTGTCAGGCGGCTACCTGGTCGAGTCTGCACACGTTCACCAAGCATTATCAGGTGCATACCTATGCTTCGGCGGATGCCAGCTTAGGTAGAAGAGTCCTGCAGGCGGCAGTGACATCCCCGTAGGGGGGGGCTGTTTTGCAGCTCTAACATGAGGTATTTCTTTACCCACCCAGGGACAGCTTTTGGACGTCCCAATCGTCTGGGTCTCCCAATAGAGCGCTGAAGAAGAAGGGAATTTTGTTACTTACCGTAAATTCCTTTTCTTCTAGCTCTTATTGGGAGACCCAGCACCCGCCCTGTTGTCCTTCGGGATTGTTTTTTGCTGTTTGCGGGTACACATGTTGTTCATGTTGAACGGTTTTTCAGTTCTCCGATGTTACTCGGAGTTAATTTGTTTAAACCAGTTGTTGGCTTCCTCCTTCTTGCTTTGGCACTAAAACTGGAGTACCCGTGATACCACGGGGGGGTATAGCCAGAGAGGGAGGGGCCTTGCACTTTTAGTGTAGTGCTTTGTGTGGCCTCCAGAGGGCAGTAGCTATACCCCAATCGTCTGGGTCTCCCAATAAGAGCTAGAAGAAAAGGAATTTACGGTAAGTAACAAAATTCCCTTCTTTCCGGACAAGCGCTTTACCAAGCGCCTTAATGACACACGTTATCCCTTCCCCCCTGACGTAGTCAAGGGTTGGGCTCAGTGTCCCAAGGTGGATCCTCCAGTCTCTAGACTGGCGGCTAGATCCATAGTTGCAGTGGCAGATGGTGCATCACTCAAGGATGCCACGGACAGGCAGATAGAGCTCCTGATGAAATCCATCTATGAAGCTATTGGCGCGTCCTTTGCTCCGGCATTCGCAGCCGTATGGGCACTACAAGCTATCTCAGCTTGCCAGTCTGAGATTAATGCAGTCACACGCGCCTCTACCCCGCAGGTTGTGTCCTTAACCTCTCAGGCGTCGGCGTTTGCGTCCTACGCCATGAATGCTGTCCTGGACTCTGCGAGCCGTACGGCGGTAGCATCCGCCAATTCGGTGGCAGTCCGCAGGGCCATGTGGCTACGTGAATGGAAGGCAGACTCTGCTTCCAAAAAGTTCTTAACCGGGTTGCCATTTTCTGGCGACCGCCTGTTTGGCGAGCGATTGGACGAAATCATTAAACAATCCAAGGGAAAGGACTCGTCCTTACCCCAGTCCAAACCAAACAGACCTCCACAACGGAAGGTACAATCGAGGTTTCGGTCCTTTCGGCCCTCAGCCAGATCTCAATTCTCCTCGTCCAACAGGCCACAGAAGGGTCAGAGGAACTCCGATTCATGGCGGTCTAAGTCACGTCCTAAGAAGACCGCCGGAGGAACCGCTCCCAAAGCGGCCTCCTCATGACTCTCGGCCTCCCCAAACCGCATCCTCGGTCGGTGGCAGGCTCGCCCGCTTTTGCGACGCCTGGTTGCCACATGTCCAAGACCGATGGGTGAGAGACATTCTGTCTCACGGTTACAGGATAGAGTTCAGCTCTCGTCCTCCGACTCGTTTCTTCAGAACATCTCCACCCCCCGAGCGAGCCGATGCTCTTCTTCAGGCAGTGAGCACTCTGAAGGCAGAAGGAGTGGTGATCCCTGTTCCCCTTCAGCAATGGGGCCACGGTTTTTACTCCAACTTGTTTGTGGTACCAAAAAAGGACGGATCTTTCCGTCCCGTTCTGGACCTCAAACTGCTCAACAGACACGTGAAAACCAGGCGGTTCCGGATGGAATCTCTCCGCTCCGTCATCGCCTCAATGTCCCAAGGAGACTTCCTAGCATCAATCGACATCAGGGATGCTTATCTCCACGTGCCGATTGCACCAGAGCATCAGCGCTTCCTGCGTTTCGCCATCGGGAACGAACACCTTCAGTTCGTGGCATTGCCTTTCGGCCTGGCGACAGCCCCACGGGTCTTCACCAAGGTCATGGCAACAGTGGTAGCAGTCCTACACTCTCAGGGACACTCGGTGATCCCTTACTTAGACGATCTGCTTGTCAAGGCCCCCTCTCGGGTGGCATGCCAACACAGCCTGAACATTGCTCTGGAGACTCTCCAGAGATTCGGGTGGATCATCAATTTCCCAAAGTCAAAATTGACACCGGCCCAATCACTGACATATCTCGGCATGGAGTTTCATACTCTCTCAGCGATAGTGAAGCTTCCGCTGGACAAACAGCGTTCACTACAAACAGGGGTGCAATCTCTCCTTCGAGCCCAGTCGCATCCCTTGAGGCGCCTCATGCACTTCCTAGGGAAGATGGTGGCAGCAATGGAGGCAGTTCCTTTTGCGCAGTTTCATCTGCGTCCACTTCAATGGGACATTCTCCGCAAATGGGACAGGAAGTCGACGTCCCTCGACAGGAACGTCTCCCTCTCTCGGGCAGCCAAGGCCTCCCTTCAATGGTGGCTTCTTCCCATTTCTTTGTCGAAGGGGAAATCCTTCCTGCCCCCATCCTGGGCTGTGGTCACGACGGACGCGAGTCTGTCACGGTGGGGAGCGGTCTTTCTCCACCACAGGGCTCAGGGTACCTGGACTCCGACAGAGTCCTCCCTTCAGATCAATGTTCTGGAGATAAGGGCAGTGTATCTAGCCCTAAAGGCGTTCCAGTCGTGGCTGCAAGGCAGGCAGATCCGAATTCAGTCGGACAACGCCACGGCGGTGGCATACATCAACCACCAAGGCGGCACACGCAGTCGCCAAGCCTTCCAGGAAGTCCGGCGGATTCTGCTGTGGGTGGAAGCCACAGCCTCCACCATCTCCGCAGTTCACATCCCGGGCGTAGAAAACTGGGAAGCAGACTTTCTCAGTCGCCAGGGCATGGACGCAGGGGAATGGTCTCTTCACCTGGACGTGTTTCAAGAGATCTGTTGCCGCTGGGGAACGCCGGACGTCGATCTCATGGCGTCTCGGCACAACAACAAAGTCCCGGTATTCATGGCACGGTCTCAAGATCACAGAGCTCTGGCGGCGGACGCCTTAGTTCAGGATTGGTCGCAGTTTCGACTACCTTATGTGTTTCCTCCTCTGGCAATGCTGCCCAGAGTGTTACGCAAGATCAGGTCCGACTGCCGCCGCGCCATCCTCGTCGCTCCAGACTGGCCGAGGAGGTCGTGGTACCCGGACCTGTGGCATCTCACGGTGGGCCAACCGTGGGCACTACCAGACCGACCAGACTTGCTGTCTCAAGGGCCATTTTTCCATCTGAATTCTGCGGCCCTCAACCTGACTGTGTGGCCATTGAGTCCTGGCTCCTAGCGTCTTCAGGGTTATCTCAAGAGGTCATTGCCACTATGAGACAGGCCAGGAAACCAACGTCCGCCAAGATCTACCACAGAGCGTGGAGAATCTTCTTATCCTGGTGCTCTGATCAGGGTTTTCCTCCCTGGCCGTTTGCCTTGCCCACTTTTCTGTCCTTCCTTCAATCCGGACTGGAGAAGGGTGTGTCTCTCGGCTCCCTTAAGGGACAAGTCTCGGCGCTCTGTGTTTTTTCAAAAGCGTCTAGCCAGGCTTCCACAGGTACGCACTTTCCTGCAGGGGGTTTGCCACATAGTCCCTCCTTACAAGCGTCCGCTAGAACCCTGGGATCTGAACAGGGTGCTAATGGCTCTTCAGAAACCACCCTTCGAGCCAATGAGGGATATTTCTCTCTCACGCCTTTCACAGAAGGTGGTCTTCCTAGTGGCAGTCACTTCACTTCGGAGAGTGTCTGAGCTAGCAGCGCTGTCATGCAAAGCCCTCTTCCTGGTGTTTCACCAGGACAAGGTGGTTCTGCGTCCGGTTCCGGAATTTCTCCCGAAGGTGGTATCCCCTTTTCATCTCAATCAGGATATCTCCTTACCTTCTTTTTGTCCTCATCCAGTTCACCAATGTGAAAAGGATTTGCATTTGTTAGATCTTGTGAGAGCACTCAGACTCTACATTTCTCGTACGGCGCCCCTGCGCCGCTCGGATGCGCTCTTTGTCCTTGTCGCTGGCCAGCGTAAAGGGTCGCAGGCTTCTAAGTCAACCTTGGCTCGGTGGATCAAAGAACCAATTCTGGAAGCCTACCGCTCTTCTGGGCTTCCGGTTCCTTCAGGGCTGAAGGCCCATTCTACCAGAGCCGTGGGTGCGTCCTGGGCTTTGCGGCACCAGGCTACGGCTCAGCAGGTGTGTCAGGCGGCTACCTGGTCGAGTCTGCACACTTTCACGAAACACTATCAAGTGCATACCTACGCTTCGGCAGATGCCAGCCTAGGTAGGCGAGTCCTTCAGGCGGCGGTTGCCCACCTGTAGGAAGGGGCCGTTTTACGGCTCTTTTACCGAGGTATTCTTTTACCCACCCAGGGACTGCTTTTGGACGTCCCAATTGTCTGGGTCTCCCAATGCAGCGACAAAGAAGAAGGGAATTTTGTTTACTTACCGTAAATTCCTTTTCTTCTAGCTCCAATTGGGAGACCCAGCACCCGCCCCTGTTCCCTTCGGGCTGTTGTTTTTTTGTGTACACATGTTGTTCATGTTGAATTGTTCTTTTGGTTCATGGTTTCAGTTCTCCGAACATCCTTCGGATTGAATTTACCTTAGACCAATTTATAAGTTTCCTCCTTCCTGCTTTTGCACCAAAACTGAGGAGCCCGTGATGCACGGGGGGGTGTATAGGCAGAGGGGAGGGGTTTACACTTTTTAAAGTGTAATACTTTGTGTGGCCTCCGGAGGCAGAAGCTATACACCCAATTGTCTGGGTCTCCCAATTGGAGCTAGAAGAAAAGGAATTTACGGTAAGTAAACAAAATTCCCTTCTTTCTATTGAATTACTGAAATTATTTTTTTGATAATCTAATATATTGAGCTGCACTTGTATGTCCAATCCAGTACGTGCTCAGGAGCTGAGCCCGCTGTTTTCCTTCCATATGCTCCTAACTGCTGCAACCATAGCCAGCTCAGATCACTGTTGTTTAACCATTTAAATGCCGCTATCAATCCCTGCCACCCCTCATTATTTTTTGCATTGCTTGTTTTAGATGGCTGCTCCTTGCTTTGATGAACCAGCAGTATGTAAGGAATTGTACGAGCTGGCAGCATCTTTGCTGCATTTGTTTGATGACATGGAAAAGGAGGAGCAGAGGTGAGGGTCCCGAGGAGAGAACGACTTATTTGAACAAAACTGTGTAATTAGACATGACCGGTGAAAGGGGCTGTCCAGTACCTCTTCAATATTGATGTTGTATCTGTCATCGGTATCAGATTGGTGGGGTCCTGCATTCACCAGCCATTGTGGCTGCTAGAAGTAACCAGTCTATATGGCCAGGACAACACGTCTCCGTACAATGGGGCCGAGCTCAGATCACATGATCGGTGGGAGTGCCGGGTGGTGGACCACCGTTGACTATCCCAAAATTAGGACACCGATGTGCTGGACAACTCCTTTCACAAAAGGCAGAAATGCATGCAAAAGAAATCTAGAAGATCGTCCATGATTTTAGTTTTCTTCCTGCTGCATCCTCAACAAGCGTCTGGTTATAAAATGGTTTGATACTCTGCTTTTTCTTCCCTGATTTCTTATTTCTTTAGTTTTCAGCCTTTTGCATATCTTGTATGTATTTTTAGTCTGGTATCAGATGTAGCATTAGGCTGTGAGCAGTTGGAGGTTGCGGGTCACAGTGCAGCAGCTGTATGTGGATATGTGGAGTGGCAGATCGGCTGCTTCACATCCAGCGCTTGTTATTTCTAATATTAAACCACTAGAAAAAAAAATAAATAAAAAAAAAAGCCCTCGTTCTCCAGAAATCCTTCTGCCGCGTATTTCTAACATTACATAACGCACACGTGTCCCTGTCTGCTGGACTCGCAGGTCGGCGTCGCTGTCCTTTTCTGAGGGATTAACACTTATAAAATGCTTCGTCCTTTCGTAAATTATCATATATATTTTTTTATTTTTTCAAGAAGGGAAGTGATTGGGGATAATGAGTTATTCTCGGCAATGAGTACAGTAATGTGTGTGGACACGCTGCTAGATTCTGCAGCCTGGGAGTCATCCGGTGACAACACAATGACTGTTGTCAGGAGGCATGTATTCAGACGGAGCGGGGCCACACCCCCACCCCCTCTGTACCCAGTAACACAGCCCTTATATTTACATATCTTGTGTGCCCCCTTCACAATGCACCTAGAGTAGCATATCTGGACCCATACTAAACTTATTGACATTTAATATGGAATCGGCCCCTGCGCAGCTATAACGGACCGCACTCTTCTGAGAAGGATTTCTACAAGATTTTGGAGGGGTTTGTTAGAATTTTTTACTCATTAAATAAAAAAACGCATTTGAGGTCAGACACAGAGGTTGGGGAGAGATCAAGCTCACAACCTCCGTTCTAGTTCATCCCAAAGTTATAGGATGGGGTTGAGTTTCAGGCTGTGAGCAGAAAGTCCTCTTTCCACAAAGCTCTCTCCCCAACCATATCTGTATGGATTTCTTCAGCGCTCTATTGGGAGACCCAGACGATTGATTGACGATTGGGGTATAGCTACTGCCCTCCGGAGGCCACACAAAGCACTACACTAAAAAGTGCAAGGCCCCTCCCCTTCTGGCTATACCCCCCCGTGGTATCACGGGTACTCCAGTTTTCAAGCTTTGTGCGAAGGAGGTCAGACATTCCATGCATAGCTCCACAGATTTTAGTCAGCAGTAGCTGCTGACTATTTCGGATGGAAGAAAAGAGGGCCCATATAGGGTTCCCAGCATGCTCCCTTCTCACCCGTGGATGGTGTTGTAAGGTTGAGGTACCTATTGCTGGTACAGGGGCTGGAGCCCCACATGCTGTTTTCCTTCCACATCCCCTTGTAGGGCTCTGTGGAAGTGGGATCCTGCCGGCCTCTAAGCTCTGACGCCGGGCTCCATCCACAGACCCATAGCACCTGGTGGATGCCGAGCAGGAGTACCATCAGGGACAAGGCCCTGCATCATACAGGTACTCTGTGTCCCCGGCAGGCACAGACACACTCCGGGCTGGCTGGGTGTTGTAGTGCGCCGGGGACCGTAACGCTAGAGCTAGTGTTCCTACAGTTTACTGGGGGACTTTTTTCTGTGTTGTGGGAACGCAGCGCCGACCCCCGCTGGACCGGCGGCGCTGCTGTGACTTTTAGTTCGCCGGGGACACGCCGACCGCGCTTTTACGGCGGTGGCGTTTATAAATCTAGTCCCCGGCTTTTGCGGCCTAGGACGCCGGCAGCTCCGATTCGTTCCCGCCCCCACCCTGTCAATCAGGGTAGGGGAGAGACGCTGTTTCACGGCAGCGACGAGGGCTGGAGCCTGATTTACATGCTCCAGCCCTCTCACTAGGCACAGAGGGAAGCAGGCTTCCCGCTCTTAGTCAGGAACGCCCAGGGCCCGCCCCCCCTCCTCTCTCAGGACGCCGGCAGCCATTACATGCATGTCTGGCTGGAGGAAGGACGCAAGGCTCTGGGAGACCTGGACTAGGGGGCTTTGGAGATCACACACCCGCTCTTAAGCGGGCGGTAAGCGGCTTTTCAGCTGGCCCCTCTAGTGCCTCAGTGTGTATTAGTGTACTGTGTCACTGGACATATATATATTTCCTTATTGCTTGCACTGTGAGGTCGCTTCCTGGCTGTATACCCAAGTCGCTCTGAGGAGGCAGCAACATGTCATCCACAAAACGCAAGGCTGCCAAGGCTAGGGCTGTGTACACTGCGTGTGCTGCATGTGGGGCTGCTCTACCAGCAGGCTCCAAGGACCCCCATTGTGTGCAATGCTCAGATCCGGTGCTGCTTCGCCAGCCGGAGTCAGGAGAGATAGTGACCCAGGCTGAGACGCCTGTAAGTCCTGCCCCGGTGTCAGGGACAGACTTTGCAGTTTTTGCTGATAATATGTCTGTGACTATGGCAAAAATCCTTGAAACTTTGCAATCCATGCCTGGGGCTCAGTCTATGGACACGGCGAGGTCTCTGTCCTCTAATCCCCCTCAGTTGGAATTAGTCCAGACTGCAAGGGGGTCCCCGGCTTCACAGGCTGAGTATTATGACTCAGATGATAGCCCCAGCCACCCTAAGCGAGCTCGCTGGGAAAGACCCTCAACGTCATCACACTGCTCAGGGTCTCAGCGCAATCAGTCGTTCTGTGATGCGTCTGATGAGAGTGATCAGGAGTCTTATCCTGGAACCCCTCTCAATCTGGATACCCCGGATGGGGACGCCATGGTAAACGATCTTATCTCAGCCATCAATAGACTGTTAGATATTTCTCCCCCAGCTCCTTCAGCAGAGGAGGCAGCTGCAGAGCAGGAGAAGTTTCGTTTTCTCTATCCCAAGCGTAAATTAAGTGCTTTCTTGGATCACTCTGACTTCAGAGAGTCAATCCAGAAACACGACGCTCATCCAGAAAGGCGTTTCTCTAAACGTTCTAAGGATACACGTTTTCCTTTCCCCCCTGATGTGGTCAAGCGCTGGACCCAGTGTCCAAAAGTTGACCCCCCGATTTCCAAACTTGCAGCTAGATCCATAGTTGCAGTGGAGGATGGCGCTTCACTTAAGGATGCCAATGACAGACAGATGGACCTCTGGTTAAAATCTGTCTATGAAGCTATCGGCGCGTCGTTTGCTCCAGCATTCGCAGCCGTATGGGCACTCCAAGCTATTTCAGCAGGGTTAGCAAAAGTGGATGCTATCTTACATCCAGCGGTGCCGCAAGTGGCGTCCCTTACCTCGCAGATGTCCGCGTTTGCGTCTTACGCTATCAATGCAGTCCTAGAATCTACCAGCCGCACCTCAATGGCGTCCGCCAATTCGGTAGTTTTGCGCAGAGCCTTGTGGTTAAAGGACTGGAAAGCAGATGCTGGTTCCAAAAAATGTTTAACCAGCCTGCCTTTATCTAGAGATAGACTGTTTGGCGAGCCATTGGCTGACATCATTAAACAGTCCAAGGGTAAAGACTCTTCTTTGCCCCAGCCCAGATCAAGCAAACCTCAGCAGAAAAGATGGCAGCAGAAGTTTCAGTCCTTTCGAGGTTCGGGCAAGACACAATTCTCCTCGTCCAAAGGGACTCAGAGGACGCAAAGAAGCGCAGATTCCTGGCGGGCTCACGCACGCCCCAAGAAAACAAATGGAGGAACCGCTTCCAAAGCGGCTACCTCATGACTTCCAGCTCCCCCCCTCCGCATCTCCGGTCGGGGGCAGGCTCTCCCGCTTTTCCGTCATTTGGATGTCACAGGTCAAAGACCGGTGGGTGACAGACATTTTGTCTCGCGGGTACAGAATCGAGTTCAGTTCTCGTCCTCCAGCTCGGTTCTTCAGAACCTCCCCACATCCAGACCGAGCAGATGCCCTGCTGCAGGCGGTGGACTCCCTAAGAGCGGAAGGAGTAGTGGTTCCTGTACCGCCTCAGGAACAAGGGAGAGGGTTTTACTCCAATCTCTTTGTGGTTCCAAAAAAGGACGGCTCGTTCCGTCCTGTTCTGGATCTAAAGCTGCTCAACAAACATGTGCACGCCAGGCGGTTCCGGATGGAAACCCTCCGCTCTGTCGTGGCCTCAATGTCTCAAGGAGACTTCCTTGCCTCAATAGACATCAAGGATGCTTATCTCCACGTACCAATTGCTACAGAACATCAACGTTTTCTACGTTTTGTGATAGGAAACGAACATCTTCAGTTCGTAGCTATGCCATTCGGTCTGGCGACAGCCCCACGGGTTTTCACCAAGGTCATGGCGGCAGTGGTAGCGGTCTTGCACTCTCAGGGACACTCGGTGATCCCTTACCTAGACGATCTACTTGTCAAGGCACCCTCTCTAGAGGCATGCCAACTCAGTCTACATGCTACACTGCAGACTCTACAGACGTTCGGATGGATCATCAACTTTCCAAAGTCGAATCTGTCTCCGACACAGTCACTAACGTATCTTGGCATGGAGTTCCATACTCGAGCAGCGAGAGTGAAGCTTCCGCTGAACAAGCAGCGGTCACTACAGACAGGGGTGCAATCCCTCCTTCAGGGCCAGTCGCACCCCTTACGGCGCCTCATGCACTTCCTCGGGAAGATGGTGGCAGCCATGGAAGCAGTTCCCTTTGCGCAGTTTCATCTGCGTCCACTTCAATGGGACATTCTCCGCCAATGGGACGGGAAGTCAACGTCCCTGGACAGGAAAGTCTCTCTTTCCCAGACGGCCAAGGACTCTCTACAATGGTGGCTCCTTCCCACCTCATTGTCTCAGGGAAGATCCTTCCTGCCCCCATCCTGGGCAGTGGTCACGACAGATGCGAGTCTGTCAGGGTGGGGAGCAGTGTTTCTCCACCACAGGGCTCAGGGGACGTGGACTCCGCAGGAGTCCACCCTTCAGATCAATGTTCTGGAAATCAGAGCAGTGTATCTTGCCCTACTAGCCTTCCAGCAGTGGCTGGAAGGAAGGCAGATCCGAATTCAGTCGGACAACTCCACAGCGGTGGCATACATCAACCACCAAGGGGGGACACGCAGTCGGCAAGCCTTCCAGGAAGTCCGGCGGATTCTGATGTGGGTGGAAGCCACGGCCTCCACCATATCCGCAGTTCACATCTCCGGCGTAGAAAACTGGGAAGCAGACTTCCTCAGTCGCCAGGGCATGGACGCAGGGGAATGGTCCCTTCACCCGGACGTGTTTCAGGAAATCTGTCGCCGATGGGGAGTGCCGGACGTCGACCTAATGGCGTCCCGGCACAACAACAAGGTCCCGGCATTCATGGCGAGGTCGCGCGATCAAAGAGCTCTGGCGGCAGACGCATTGGTTCAAGATTGGTCGCAGTTCCGGCTCCCATACGTCTTTCCACCTCTGGCACTCTTGCCCAGAGTGTTACGCAAGATCAGATCCGATTGCAGCCGCGTCATACTCGTCGCCCCAGACTGGCCGAGGAGATCGTGGTATCCGGATCTGTGGCATCTCACGGTCGGTCGACCGTGGTCACTGCCAGACCGACCAGACTTACTGTCCCAAGGGCCGTTTTTCCATCAGAATTCTGCGGCCCTGAACCTGACTGTGTGGCCATTGAGTCCTGGATCCTAGCGTCTGCAGGATTATCTCAAGGAGTCGTAGCCACAATGAGACAAGCTAGGAAGTCAACGTCTGCTAAGATCTACCACAGAACGTGGAAGATTTTCTTATCTTGGTGCTCTGCACAGAGAGTATCCCCTTGGCCATTTGCATTGCCCACCTTTCTTTCCTTCCTGCAATCGGGGTTGGAAAAGGGCTTGTCGCTCAGCTCCCTTAAAGGGCAAGTCTCGGCACTGTCGGTGTTTTTTCAGAAGCGTCTAGCACGTCTTCCTAAGGTGCGCACGTTCCTACAGGGGGTCTGTCATATTGTGCCCCCGTACAAGCGGCCGTTAGATCCATGGGATCTGAACAGAGTACTTGTTGCTCTGCAAAAGCCGCCCTTCGAGCCTCTAAAGGACGTTTCCTTTTCTCGCCTGTCACAGAAAGTGGCGTTTCTTGTCGCGATCACATCGCTTCGGCGAGTGTCTGAGCTGGCAGCTTTGTCATCCAAGGCTCCTTTCCTGGTGTTCCACCAGGACAAGGTAGTGCTGCGCCCCATTCCGGAGTTTCTCCCTAAGGTCGTATCCTCGTTTCATCTTAATCAGGATATATCCTTGCCTTCCTTTTACCCTCATCCGGTTCACCGGTATGAAAAGGACTTACGTTTGCTAGATCTGGTGAGAGCACTCAGAATCTACATTTCCCGAACGGCGCCCATGCGCCGTTCCGATGCTCTTTTTGTCCTTGTCGCTGGTCCGCGCAAGGGATTGCAGGCTTCTAAAGCCACCCTGGCTCGATGGATCAAAGAACCAATTCTAGAGGCCTACCGCTCTGCGGGGCTTCCGGTTCCTTCAGGGCTAAAAGCCCACTCAACCAGAGCCGTGGGTGCGTCCTGGGCATTACGACACCAGGCTTCGGCTCAACAGGTGTGCCAGGCAGCTACCTGGTCGAGTCTGCACACTTTCACCAAGCATTATCAGGTGCATACCTATGCTTCGGCGGATGCCAGCTTAGGTAGAAGAGTCCTGCAGGCGGCAGTGACATCCCCGTAGGGGAGGGCTGTTTTTTTGCAGCTCTAACATGAGGTATTTCTTTACCCACCCAGGGACAGCTTTTGGACGTCCCAATCGTCTGGGTCTCCCAATAGAGCGCTGAAGAAGAAGGGAATTTTGTTACTTACCGTAAATTCCTTTTCTTCTAGCTCTTATTGGGAGACCCAGCACCCGCCCTGTTGTCCTTCGGGATTTTTTTGTTGTTTGCGGGTACACATGTTGTTCATGTTGAACGGTTTTTTCGGTTCTCCGATGTTTCTCGGAGTTAATTTGTTTAAACCAGTTATTGGCTTCCTCCTTCTTGCTTTGGCACTAAAACTGGAGTACCCGTGATACCACGGGGGGGTATAGCCAGAAGGGGAGGGGCCTTGCACTTTTTAGTGTAGTGCTTTGTGTGGCCTCCGGAGGGCAGTAGCTATACCCCAATCGTCAATCAATCGTCTGGGTCTCCCAATAAGAGCTAGAAGAAAAGGAATTTACGGTAAGTAACAAAATTCCCTTCTTTGTGCACTGTCATCACGGCCTTCCCCAAACTTTAGAAAACAACCCTGTAAAGTTCAGTTCATGGTCTTGTGTTGAATTACGGTTTCTCTATATTAGAACGTAAATGTCGAGGCCAACCCAATAACCAGGCCATTGCAAGATCCCTCCTCCACCAATGAGGTTGTCCACCAGGTGGGGGGGGCCAAGGGCCGCAGGTTGTCCACCAGGTGGGGGGGGGGCCAAGGGCCGCAGGTTGTCCACCAGGTGGGGGGGGCCAAGGGCCGCAGGTTGTCCACCAGGTGGGGGGTCAAGGGCCGCAGGTTGTCCACCAGGTGGGGGCCAAGTAAAACCACTTTTTCTTTTGCACAATTGTTGCAGTGCCACCATTTTGATGGTAAAAAAAAAGTAAAAAAAAAAAAAGCATTACATTTTCCCTTTCTTGTAACTAATAGTGTTACAATTATCACTATATAGAAATTTTGGCCAACATCTTTTAGTTATGCTCCCCATCTTGTTGTCATGTGCCCCATCCTAGTCCTCATCCTTCAGTAATGTGCTCATCCTTGTCCCCATCCTATAGTAATGTCCCCAACCTTATCCCTATCCTATAGTAATGTTTCCCATCCTTGTCCCCTTGTAGTAATGTCCCTATCCTGTAGTACTGTGCCCACCTTGTCCCCATCCTATAGTAATGACCCCAGCCTTGTCCCTATTATTTAGTAATGTCCCCATCCAATAGTATTGTGCCCATCCTTGTAATGTCCCCAGCCTTGTCCCCATCCTATAGTCCTGTGCCCACCTTGTTCCTATTCTATAGTAATGTAGTGGCGACGGCTGAAAGGAGGCAGTGGCTATAACTTACCGATCGCTCCCCTCAGCTTCCACAGACGCTGGAGTAAAGCTGGGGGGGCGGTCTCCGGCCCCAGATCCACAGTGATTGGAGAGATCAGTCACAAGGCCGATCTCTCCAATCAGAGCTGGGGGCGGGTGAAACAAAGGTCACGCAGCTCCAGACAATTATCAGGGCTACAGCTGCACTGATCATGGCTGGATTTCAATGTTTCAGCCATTTTCACTGGCTGAAACATTACAGTGGCTGTGATTGGCTGAGCGTCGTTTGTCAGCCAATTACAGCCTCCGTAGGTCCGGCGAGGAGACACCACCCCTTCTGAGATCAGGCAGAGGTCCCCTCCTGCCCGAATCTAAGGTATTTGCAAAGAGATTGCAGCTACCGGGGCTCTGGGGCCGCAATTTTGCCATGACGTACTGGGTACGTCATAGGTCCTTAAGTACCAGGGAGCCATGACGTACCCAGTACGTCATAGGTCGCTAAGGGGTTAATATGCCATCCTTCACATACACACAACAAAAAAAAAAAACATTCTTCTCACCTGTCCCGCGTTCCCTCGGCTGCCTCAATTCTGCTTCCTGCAGTCTGCAGGCCCCTGCCCCTGGTGATTATCGCGGCCGGTGCAGGGGCCGCAGCTCCCGTCAGTGATTTATGTCAGATGATTGTTTTGCCGCAGAGCGCTTGACTCCGAGAGTGCAGCGCTGGCAAAACATTCATCTGACACAAAGCACAGACAGTGGCTGCGGCCCCTGCACCTGCCGCGATAGTCACCGGGGGCACGGGCCTGGGGGATGCACGAAGCAGCCTTAGGGGCCGTATGCGGGCCACGTGTTTGAGACCTCTGGATTAGTGTTACGTTGGCATATATATATTAATATAATATATCATTTTTTTTTTCTTTTATATATGATGGTACAAACATTAACATCTGTACAATTAAACAATTTTATGTTTTCTATTCTCAGGCAAAAGCAGGCCTCCCCTAGGACCGCAGCCGAGCCAAACAGTGTGTTGGTGTTCCTCCCAGGTAAGAGCAATGGAGTCACCAACTCACTTGGTCATCGCTGTAAGACAAGATGACTGATGAATTGCTTTATTACTTCTCCTTTTTGGCTTTTGTTTTAATAGTTTGTATGGTAAAATAAATTATAGTATTAAAAACAAAACCTCCTGTAAAACTAAGAGTCCCCATAAGGCTATGGCAACCTGGAAAAAATAAAACTTAATTGTCCGCATCTCCTAGTAATTAAATTGTTTAAATTTTTTTAAATATAATTTTCTAGAATTTTGCTCAGCGTTTTGATATGTAGAAAGACAGCTGAGCCCTTGGGCAAATGATTCCTAAATGTAGTTGCACAATTTCTGGCGTCCGTGCAGTGATGGAGCCTGAGGGTGTTCGGCAGGCGACGCTTGTTTGTCATTTCCACAAGCCCCCCAGTACTTTATTTTTTATTTTTTTCTTATTTTTAATTTGTTTTCCTCATTCCAAGTTTTGCACGATGGGTTCATGGTCTTTATCCCTGACAAACTAATACTGTCGTATATTATTATTTAAACATTTTATCCCCTAAAACTGATCTAATTGATAGAATTACCATCATTTATAGCGAGATACGAAAAAAAGACTAACGCCTCGTTGGAGTGTAAAACTGACATTTTCCCTCAGTTAGCCACTCGTCAGATGGCGGTAAAGCCTTGGAGGAAGAGCAGGGTTCCTGACCAGTTTTATTGGGCGTGTTTGCCGGTGCATTGAGCCGTGGTCTCATCGGACATTATTCAGGACACTGAGCAGGCTTTTAGGTGAAGTTGTAGAGGGTAATGATTCGGCTGAGGCAAGAACCACGTAAAGTAGAGCGCTGGAGTGCGCACGCTGAGAGTCGCGTGTATCGCCCGCAGTGCATTGCAAAATGTCCTTCCTGTCAGTCATTTAATTTATCTGGGCCTCTCAGCCTTGGGATCCTACATGTCACAATCAATTTGTGGCAGAGGATGTAAATAACATGTAATTATTCAATTTCCCGCTCTCTTCTTCGCTGCTGTTTCCACAAGGCTTTTCTGCTCCATATTAATTTGGACACTATCTTTCTCTCGTCTTTGCGGGATTTCATACAGGAGCTCGGACGTCTTTTGCATTAACCTTTTTAGCAGAGACTCTGCTTATATTGTTTAATTGTGCTCTTTCTGTGTATATCCTTTTTGATTTATATAACCTCAGCTTATTAACCCTCCCTAAACTAATATCCCTTTTTAAAGCCGACGTTAAAGGGCCTTATCATAGAGCAGTGTAATAATATGATGCCCTAATATCCTGTGCCTATTTGAGGCGCGTTCTTTGCTGTCTTAAAAACTGAGGTTCTAGTCTCAAGACCTAGATCGGAGGAACCCCTAATCCCTGATGTTCAACCGCTGCATCCTTCAGTCGGATCACAATGGTTTCCATAGTGAAGCCTTGGGCTGTCTGCAAATTAAAGGCCCCTCATACACGTTTGTGCTGGATTGGACGACTATCTGATATACCATATATTCCGGATTGCAAGATGCACTTTTCCACCTCCCCCAAAACTAGGGGGAAAATGGGGGTGCGTCTTATAATCTGGAGGGCTCTGAGGAAGGGCTGTCTCTACAGTGGAGTAGCTCAGGAGGGTCAGGGGACGGAGGCTCATTGATACCACAGGCTCAGGAATGTAACAGCGGTGGGCACCATTGATCTGCAGCAGGCTCCATTGAACCGCCTGTGTTTGACGCGATGGACCTCAAGAAAATGGCTGCTGCAGAGGCCAGTCTGCACACACTGCCATTTTCTTGAAGTCCATCGTGTCAATGGCGCCCGCCGCCGTGACACCCCACGAGCCTGCAGTATCGCCAACCCTCCGCAAACTGACCTTCTTGAGCTGCGACACCCCCTCCTCTGAGCCTGCAGCATCGCTGCCCCCCCCCCCCCCCCAGCCTGCAGCATCGCAGAAACAAAAAAGGGGGGAGTAACTGTGATCTGTCTCCTACAACATGCACCAAAAGGTAACCAGCAGGCCAGCAGAAATTAACTCCTGCTAGTCCGACCACTAATGAGCACACAGCTGGTCGACGCCAGAGCCTGCCTGTGCAACTTGAAGGACGCAGGAGTGTCAGTCTGTTTTATGAACAGGGTCTGATGCCGCCACTCGGTGAGTTTATAGCCAAACACCGTGTGACACAGAGCTGATAACAGCTGAGTGTATGATTGCCACCAATGTGATAATAAAGACTTATCCTAAGCTAGGATTTAAAACGAGCTTGCTGACCTATGCAATAACTGCTCAGTGCATACAGGCACAACAAAATGCTATACTGCTTGGCTACTAGGAATGTTGAAATAATTCTCTTAACATGTAGGTGTGTGTTCATGACCATAACGTTGCCCTGCCCCAGTGTTTGCATGCAGCTTCATCCTGTCTCCCCCCTCATCCTGCTTGTGATGGGTTTCTCCCTGTCAGCTCCAACAAGCAGAAGGCAGGGACAGCAAAATAACATTTCATCTCCTAGGCATACACTTGCACATTTTGGTGGTTTTATCCCATCCCTGGCTAGCTCAGACAATGGTTTGTAAAGTGGCCTGGGGGTGTTCAAGTGTACCCATCAAATTGGTCATACGTTATGCCTCAGGGGTGGCGTAAATTACCACAGAAATTTACTCCAGTCCCGTGGGGTTGTGCAACTGAGCTGGGATAAAACCCCATATACACAGCTAGGATATTGCTAGTGGTTAAATCCATTTCTGGCGTGTTCCTTTAAGCTGACACTAAGTGCAGATCTGATACCAGACAAGTCCCGTATTAGAACAAGCTAATAATTAGCGCCTCGCTTCTTACGTCTTGGTGAGCTGTACATGATGGAATAATTATTGGTTGTCATTACACTTTTTCCCATGGACTGAAATTTCTCTTGTTTATAGTTACAAGATAACTTGTATCCATGTCTGTTTTGGGATGCAAGTAAACTTTTAGGAAATCTATATTACAGAATGTGAAATATTGACTCACTGACCGTTCCTCTGCGTCTTCACAGGCTTGTTTGAAATCAACTGTATGCACGAGCTGTTCACAGGCATGGTTCATAAAAGGTAAATGTCCAGCAGATCTGTGCGCCCTGCTTTTGCCCTACGGCAAGTGTAGGATAAATTATAGCGTGAGGGCGTGTGTGGCACCAGTTAGCAGAATGGGGCACTTTAGGATGGAGCATCAATGCACATGCTTGACCGTCAGTGGGGCTGCCAAATTTTTCCCCCAGCCCCATAGAGAATGAATGGAGCAATGGTTTAGCTTCTGACCCAACACACCACTTTGCAAAGGGGTGAAATTGCCCTCTGGAGGATAAAAATTCCCTAACGATTGGTGCGGCACCCACCGATCAGTAAGTTGTCACCTATTATATGGATTGCTGATAACTTGTTTTCACCAGACAATCCCATACACATCAGATTAAAATTAGGAATAACCTGCTGATCTCAGTGGGATTTTATAATCTGATGTGAACGCAGGACTCACAAGTTGGGCCGGTGTAAATATAATTTGCAGAAACTGGATGGGATGATTACAAGCCGCAATCAGAGATGACTCACTGCAATCTACGCTGTACTCCCTGGCATATGTGTAAGGGGGAATTGTTTGGCTTGTTGTTTTATGTGTATGAGCACATTTAGCCACGTGTTACTCCCAAATGAAATGCACCTTGGTTGGAGAACATGGATTTTCCCCAATTCTCAATAATTTTTTGTGTCTTTTAGATTACACGTGTACCCGTTACATTCAAGCATCACTCTTGATGAACAGAATATGGTCTTCATGACTCCTGTGTTGGGGTATAGAAAGGTAATTGTGATTTAAATAAAGCTGCCTCCATATATGTATGTGTTGTAGGTGACTATTGTATTCTGGAAGCAGATCTAATTGCTCTACATTCGCTATTTGTGGGGTGAGGTCCAAAAGGTAAAATCTGTAATGAATCTACAGCTCAAATGATTTAAACAGGGACGATGCCAAAGCAACTTGTGTCTCTAGTTGTTAAAGTGAGGCTTTTGCTATATAATGTAAGGACATCATGCTGTAGGGGTTAAAACACAGATTTCAGTGATGGGTCTCTTATCCAGCTCTGTGCTGTTCACTTGCAATGATTGCTTTAGCACAAAGAGTCCTCATTGCCTGAACTAAATCAGCTAGTCTCACCATGCCCCCTACTGTGATTAGCAGGTCACTGTCTATAGACCATGTACACAGAGAGCTTGATGTGGGCGAGGTCAGCTTTCTCAGCTATGCTGCATTGCTAAATTTAAAAACAGATTGTGTCAAAACAACTGCACCCATTAAACTAAAAGATACATCGTTGGAGTCGGGGTCTCTTTGCTGTCAAATGAGGTAGCAAAACCAGCTGACTGTTTGTCCCCCCCCCCCCATTTTTCTAAAAGAAAAAAAAAAAAAGTTGTGATCAGAAAATGACCTATTTTAGATGAGTAGTTTTTTTTCCCTCAGTGGTTTATTTGTTCTTTTTTCTCATAGATAATTCTGTCCACAAATATTGCGGAGAGTTCCATAACTGTGCCAGATGTTAAGTATGGTACGTAGCGGTTATTCATCGGCCTCACTTGTGTTGACGAGATCACATTTTCTCATTTGCTTCTTCAAGCGCCATAAACTGTCTGTCTGTATTATCACAGAGGGACTAAGCTGCCATGTGTAATAAAAGGGATAAATGGCTGTTGGAGTGATAGACGTGATATTAAAGGGGTTCTTTGCAGGAGCGTAACTAATGATCAGAGGGCCCCATAGCAAAGTCAGAAATGGGTCCCCTTCATCAGTTTAATTATATTAAACTGAGGCGACGGCAGTGTCGTATCGCAGATCGTAACAAGGGCCTATGTAGTACAGACACATTTTTTTTTTTTTCCTTCTCCCTTTTAAACAATAGGAACAGTTTTCTTGTTTCTATGACCGGAGTCCCATAACTGCTCCTGTATAGAATTGTATTGTGCTGTCCTCATTTGGTCCCAAGTGAAGAATGCTAGTCCATATAAAAAGACGATTCCCAACCTTCTGACTTTGGGGTGCCGCTACAAATTTATTTATATATATTTTTTTTTTTTTTTTTTTAAATCTGCAGGTTACATTTACTATATTCCAAAAATTGTATATTATGTTCCTTAAATAGATGTATAAATGTACTCAATGCCTCCTGGCTCTAGATGTAGTGTACACTGGGCCCCCCCCCCCTCTAGGTGTAGTGTACACTGGGGGCCCCCCTCCCATCACTCTAGGTGTAGTGTACACTGTGGGCCCCCCCCATCACTCTAGGTGTAGTGTACACTGGGCCCCCCCCCCTCTAGGTGTAGTGTACACTGGCCCCCCCCCCCCCTCTAGGTGTAGTGTACACTGGGCCCCCCCCCTCTAGGTGTAGTGTACACTGGGCCCCCCCCCCCTCTAGGTGTAGTGTACACTGGCCCCCCCCCCCCCCCTCTAGGTGTAGTGTACACTGTGGGCCCCCCCATCACTCTAGGTGTAGTGTACACTGGCCCCCCCCCCCTCTAGGTGTAGTGTACACTGGCCCCCCCCCCCCTCTAGGTGTAGTGTACACTGGCCCCCCCCCCCCTAGGTGTAGTGTACACTGGGCGCCCCCCCTCTAGGTGTAGTGTACACTGGGCGCCCCCCTCCTAGGTGTAGTGTACACTGGGCCCCCCCCCTCTAGGTGTAGTGTACACTGGGCCCCCCCCTCTAGGTGTAGTGTACACTGCCCCCCCCCCTCTAGGTGTAGTGTACACTGGCCCCCCCCCCTCTAGGTGTAGTGTACACTGGGCCCCCCCCCTAGGTGTAGTGTACACTGGGCGCCCCCCCCTCTAGGTGTAGTGTACACTGGGCCCCCCCACTCTAGGTGTAGTGTACACTGGCCCCCCCCTCTAGGTGTAGTGTACACTGGCCCCCCCCCCTCTAGGTGTAGTGTACACTGGGCCCCCCCTCTAGGTGTAGTGTACGCTGGGCCCCCCCTCTAGGTGTAGTGTACACTGGGCCCCCCCTCTAGGTGTAGTGTACACTTTGCCCCCCCCCCTCTAGGTGTAGTGTACACTTTGCCCCCCCCCCTCTAGGTGTAGTGTACACTGGGCCCCCCCCTCTAGGTGTAGTGTACACTGGGCCCCCCCCCTCTAGGTGTAGTGTACACTGTGGGCCCCCCCCATCACTCTAGGTGTAGTGTACACTGGGCCCCCCCCCTCTAGGTGTAGTGTACACCGCCCCCCCCCCTCTAGGTGTAGTGTACACTGGGCCCCCCCCTCTAGGTGTAGTGTACACTGGGCCGCCCCCCCCCTCTAGGTGTAGTGTACACTGGGCCGCCCCCCCCCTAGGTGTAGTGTACACTGGGCGCCCCCCCTAGGTGTAGTGTACACTGCCCCCCCCCCCCCCCTCTAGGTGTAGTGTACACTGCCCCCCCCCCCTCTAGGTGTAGTGTACACTGGCCCCCCCCCCCCCTCTAGGTGTAGTGTACACTGGGCCCCCCCCTCTAGGTGTAGTGTACACTGCCCCCCCCCCTTCTAGGTGTAGTGTACACTCCCCCCCCCCCTCTAGGTGTAGTGTACACTGGGCCCCCCCCCCTCTAGGTGTAGTGTACACTGCCCCCCCCCCCTCTAGGTGTAGTGTACACTGCCCCCCCCCCCCCTCCCTCTAGGTGTAGTGTACACTGGGCCCCCCCCCCTCTAGGTGTAGTGTACACTGGGCCCCCCCACTCTAGGTGTAGTGTACACTGGGCCCCCCCCCCCCTCTAGGTGTAGTGTACACTGGGCCCCCCCCCCCCTTCTAGGTGTAGTGTACACTGGGCCCCCCCCCTCTAGGTGTAGTGTACACTGGGCCCCCCCCCCCCCCTAGGAGTAGTGTGCACTGGGCGGCCCCCATAATTTTAGGTGTAGTGTACACTGGGGCCCCCCCTCCCTCTACGACTTGGTGTCTGCTAACAATTCCAGACAGTTTAGCATTCAAAAGTCAAATAGCGCTTTTACCCTTCTGAGCCCTGCCATGCACTAAATAGTAGTGTTCCACCACATATGAGGTATCAATGTCCTCAGCAAAAATTGCACAGCAAATTCTTTAGAGTATTTTCTCCTATTACCCTTGTAAATATGCTAAATTTGGGTCTAAAGTAACATTTTTGTGGGAAAGTCAACTTTTCATTTCACCATTCCAGATTTCTTTAGTTCCTGTGAAGCACCGGAAGAGTTAAACTTCTTAGATGTGGTTTTGAGCACTTTGAGGGGTGACTTTTTTTTAGAATGGGGTCACTTCAAATGTGATGTCGTCTCTAAAGAAAGTCAGGATTTTTTTTTTTTTTAATTTTTGTCCCTTTTCCCAGGGCACTTTTTCTTCTGATTTTTCTGTTAAATCTCCAGTTATAGACTTTTGCTTGACCAAAACCCTTGTATGTGACGAAGAGACCAACTACCAGAGCCTGAGATTGAGCTGGGCGTCCAAGACCAACTGTGATCAGAGGAAAGGTAGTACTCTATAGTATCTCCGCCATAGATCAGAGCCGTATTTGTGGGTGGTGGATGCTCATGTGCTTACGTTTCCTTTAAGGCCGAGCTGGACGCGTTTCGAAAGGTTATTGCTACAGACTCGTGCTCAAAGACTTCTGGAGGGACGTCATACCCGAAAACGTGGTCCCAGAGATGCTGGTTTGTTGCCCATTTCAGCAGATTTTTTTTTTTTTTCTTCCTTTTTATAAATCTGAGTCCCTTATTTGATACTTTCTCTTATATTCTTCAGAGAAGCCCTTTGGGGAATACCATCTTGAAGGTGAAGCTCCTTGACATGGGCGAGCCGAGGGCATTGCTGGCCACGGCTCTCTCTCCTCCTAATGTTTCTGACATTGAACGCACCATACTTTTTCTCAAGGAGGTAAGAGTCTGATTATTTTAGAAGGGTAAGACTTCCGTTCCAAGCCTGACAGTAACACTGCAAAGTAAATTTTTTTTTTTTTTTTTTTTTTTTTTTTTTCTGCTGCTAATTTCTGATTTTTCTTTTGTAGCTGATTTATTTCAATAAACTGAACATATAAAGTCATGATATTTTGTTCATATCCCCCCTAATGTGGTACATGGACAAGGGGTTGTCTCGATGGGACATGTACCATAGCCGGTTTGTAAGACATACTTTTGTTCCCCAGAAAATGGGGGTGCGTCTTACAAACCGCTTATGGCTTACTGGAGTGGCAGTGGTGGCGCAGGGTCAGCGATTCGGAGGGAGTGTCGCAGCAGTGGAGCAGCTCGGCAGGGGAGGGTCGGCTATACTGTGAGCTCGTGGGGTGTCACAGTGGCGGGTGCCATTGATCTGCCGGCAGACTTTGAATCGCTGGTAGTTGACGCGATGGACCTCAAGTAAATGGCCACGGAGGCAGCGTGCTCGTACATTTTCTTGAAGTCCATTGCGTTAACCGCAGCTGATTGAATGGAGCCTGAAGTCCGCTGGCAGATCAATGGCACCCGCTGCTGTGACCTCCCACGAGCCTGCAGTATTACCGACCCTCTACACATTGACCTTCCTGAGTCGCGACACCCTCTCCTCCAAGCCCGCAGCATCGCTGATCCTCCCGAATCGCGATACCCCTTCCTCCGAGCCCACAGCATCGCTGACCCTGCCTCCTTTGATCCTCCTGAGCTGTGAGCTAATATAAGAGGCACAAGGATTATAAGACGGACCCTCATTTCTTTGTCGCTCTATTGGGAGACTCAGACAATTGGGTGTATAGGCTATGCCTCCGGAGGCCGCACAAAGTATTACACTCAAAAGTGTTAAGCCCCTCCCCTTCTGCCTATACACCCCCGTGCTCCCACGGGCTCCTCAGTTTTTTGCTTTGTGCGAAGGAGGTCAGACGCACGCACAGCTCCACAGATTGGTCAGCAGCAGCTGCTGACCATGTCGGATGGAAGAAAAGTGGGCCCATATAGGGCCCCCAGCATGCTCCCTTCTCACCCCACTCTTGTCGGCGGTGTTGTAAGGTTGAGGTATCCATTGCGGGTACGGAGGCTGGAGCCCACATGCTGTTTTCCTTCCCCATCCCCCTCAGGGCTCTGGTGGAAGTGGGATCCTATCGGTCTCCAGGCACTGAGACCGTGCTTCATCCACAACTCCTGTGGAGCCTGCTGGATAGGAGCCGGGTATCGTTCAGGGACATGGCCCTGCTACTTGGAGGTACTCTGTGTCCCCGTGGGGACCGCGCACAGCAACACTCCAGCTTTGCTGGGTGTGCTAGTGCACCGGGGACCGCGGCGCTGACCGGGTTAATATGTGCCATTACACACTCAGCGTTGCGGAGTGTGTTTATGTATAGGGACTGCCGCACTGACCGCCGCTGCCATGGAAACACTGCGGCGCGGCTGGGACTTGTAGTGCGCCGGGGACTTCCACGCTGGCCGCGCTTTTACGGCGGCCGCGTTTATTACTAGAGTCCCCGGCTTTTTGGCGGCCTAGTTTCCTTTCCTCCCGCCCATAGCCCTGACAGGCAGGGGAAGGGCGGGACGCTGCACAGAACGAGCAGCACTGAGGGCTGGAGCATGCTTTGCATACTCCACTCCCCTCACTGTGCACAGTGCAGGCACCAGTTCCCGCTCTTTCTGGGTCACGCCCACGGCTCCCTCCTCTCCTCAGGACGCATTCCTGTCAACTCCTCGGACGCTGCAGAGGGGGACAAAATCTGGGAGACCCAGGCAGGGACTCTGGTGGCCTCACAACCGCTTTAAGCGGGTGGTAAGCAGCACCTGTGGTGCTAGCCCCATTGTGCAGTAGTGTAACATTATATGTTTATTTTACACTGTATAGTGCACAGTTGATTTCTGGCTATATACCCTATTGTGTTGCTCAGGGAAGATAATAGCATGGCGCCCACGAAAGGCAGGGGTGCCAAAACACAGGCTTATTATGTTGCCTGCGCCGCATGTACGACCCCGCTACCGGCAGGTTCCACTGACCCTCATTGTGTGCACTGTTCGGCCCCTGTGGCACTTACTCAGCCAGAGCCTCTGCTAGGGGGGGCCCAGGGGGAGCCACCTGCTAACACTGTTCAGGTGACAGGGACGGAGTTTGCAAAACTCTCTGAGACTATGGCTAAGATACTGGAAGCCTTGCAGTCCAGACCGGTATCTCAGCACAGGGACTCTGTTGGTCCAGCTGAGGTGGGCCAGGGAACAAAGAATCAACAATGTCCTCCCGGGGTAGCTCATGGATCCCAAGCTGAGGGTTCTGACACAGACCCCAGCCCCAGACCGACTAAGCGAGCTCGCTTAGATTTTCCCTCGACATCATCATATTGTTCAGGGTCTCAGCGAGGGGAATCGCTGGTTGATGACGCGGAAGTAGCTGATCAGGATTCTGATCCTGAGGCCGCTCTCAATCTTGATACTCCGGACGGGGACGCCATAGTGAACGACCTTATTGCGTCCATCAATCGTATGTTGGATATTTCTCCCTCAGCTCCTCCGGCAGAGGAGTCGGCTTCCCAGCAGGAGAAATTCCGTTTCAGGTTTCCCAAGCGTACACAGAGTATGTTTCTGGACCACTCTGATTTCAGAAAGGCAGTCCAGAATCACCATGCTTGTCCAGATAAGCGTTTTTCTAAGCGCCTTAAGGATACACGTTATCCCTTTCCCCCTGACGTGGTCAAGGGTTGGACTCAGTGTCCCAAAGTGGATCCTCCAATCTCCAGACTGGCAGCAAGATCCATACTTGCAGTGGAAGATGGGGCTTCACTCAAAGATGCCACTGACAGGCAGATGGAGCTCTGGTTGAAATCCATCTATGAAGCTATCGGCGCTTCTTTTGCCCCAGCATTCGCAGCCGTATGGGCGCTACAAGCTATCTCAGCAGGTCAAGCGCAAATTGACGCAGCCACACGCACGTCCGCGCCACAGGTGGCGTCCATAACCACTCAGACGTCGGCATTTGCGTCTTACGCTATTAATGCTGTTCTGGACTCTGCGAGCCGTACGGCGGTTGCAGCCGCCAATTCGGTGGTACTCCGCAGGGCCTTGTGGCTACGGGACTGGAAAGCAGATTCTGTTTCCAAAAAGCGCTTAACCAGTTTGCCAATTTCTGGCGAACGATTGTTTGGCGAGCGTTTGGATGAAATCATCAAACAATCCAAGGGAAAGGATACATCCTTACCCCAGCCCAAACCGAACATACCCCAACAGAGGAAGGGGCAGTCGAGGTTTCGGTCCTTTCGGGGCGCGGGCAGGTCCCAATTCTCCTCGTCCAAAAGGCCTCAGAAAGATCAAAGGAACTCTGATGCATGGCGGTCTAAGTCACGTCCTAAACAGACCACCGGAGGTGCCGCTACCAAAGCGGCTTCCTCATGACTGTCGGCATCCTCACTCCGCATCCTCGGTCGGTGGCAGGCTCTCCCGCTTTTGCGACACCTGGCTGCCACGGGTAAAAGACCGTTGGGTGAGAGACATTCTGTCTCACGGTTACAAGATAGAGTTCACCTCTCGTCCCCCGACTCGATTCTTCAGGTCATCCCCGCCTCCCGAGCGAGCCGAGGCTCTTCTGCAGGCGCTGGGCATTCTGAAGGCAGAAGGGGTGGTGGTCCCTGTTCCTCTTTAGCAACAGGGCCACGGTTTTTACTCCAACTTGTTTGTGGTCCCAAAGAAAGACGGGTCTTTCCGACCTGTCCTGGACCTGAAACTTCTCAACAAACACGTAAAGACCAGGCGGTTCCGGATGGAATCCCTCCGCTCCGTCATCGCCTCAATGTCCCAGGGAGATTTCCTTGCATCGATCGATATCAAAGATGCTTATCTCCACGTACCGATTGCTCCAGAGCACCAGCGCTTCTTGCGCTTCGCCATAGGGAACGAACACCTGCAGTTCGTGGCACTGCCATTCGGCCTGGCAACAGCCCCACGGGTTTTCACCAAGGTTATGGCTACTGTCGTAGCGGTCCTCCACTCTCAGGGTCACTCGGTGATCCCGTACTTGGACGATCTGTTGATCAAGGCACCCTCTCTAGAGGCATGCCAACACAGCCTCGACGCTACCCTGGAGACTCTCCAGAGTTTCGGGTGGATCATCAATTTTCCAAAGTCAAATCTGACACCGGCCCAATCGCTGACATACCTTGGCATGGAGCTTCATACCCTCTCAGCGATAGTGAAGCTTCCGCTGATCAAGCAGCGGTCACTACAGACAGGGGTACAATCTCTCCTTCAAGGCCAGTCACACCCCTTGAGGCGCCTCATGCACTTCCTGGGGAAGATGGTGGCAGCAATGGAGGCAGTTCCTTTCGCGCAGTTTCACCTGCGTCCTCTTCAATGGGACATCCTACGCAAATGGGACAGGAAGCCGACGTCCCTCGACAGGAACGTCTCCCTCTCGCAGGCGACCAAAGCTTCCCTTCGGTGGTGGCTTCTTCCCACTTCATTATCGAAAGGGAAATCCTTCCTACCCCCATCCTGGGAGGTGGTCACGACGGACGCGAGTCTGTCAGGGTGGGGAGCGGTTTTTTCTCCACCACAGGGCTCAGGGTACGTGGACCCAGCAAGAGTCCTCGCTTCAGATCAATGTTCTGGAAATACGGGCAGTGTATCTTGCCCTGAAAGCGTTCCAGCAGTGGCTGGAAGGCAAGCAGATCAGAATTCAGTCAGACAATTCCACAGCGGTGGCATACATCAACCACCAAGGCGGCACACGCAGTCGGCAAGCCTTCCAGGAAGTCCGGCGGATTCTGCTGTGGGTGGAAGCCACAGCCTCCACCATCTCCGCAGTTCACATTCCAGGCGTGGAAAACTGGGAAGCAGATTATCTCAGTCGCCAGGGCATGGACGCAGGGGAATGGTCCCTTCACCCGGACGTGTTTCAGGAGATCTGTTGCCGCTGGGGGGTGCCGGACGTCGACCTCATGGCGTCCCGGCACAACAACAAGGTACCGGCGTTCATGGCACGGTCTCAAGATCCCAGAGCTCTGGCGGCAGACGCCTTAGTTCAGGATTGGTCGCAGTTTCAGCTCCCTTATGTGTTTCCTCCGCTGGCACTGTTGCCCAGAGTGTTACGCAAGATCAGGGCCGACTGCCGCCGCGTCATCCTCGTCGCTCCAGACTGGCCGAGGCGGTCGTGGTACCCGGATCTGTGGCATCTCACGGTCGGCCAACCGTGGGCACTACCAGACCGACCAGACTTGCTATCTCAAGGGCCGTTTTTCCATCTGAATTCTGCGGCTCTCAACCTGACTGTGTGGCCATTGAGTCCTGGATCCTAGCGTCTTCAGGGTTATCTCAAGACGTCATTGCCACTATGAGACAAGCTAGGAAACCAACGTCCGCCAAGATCTACCACAGGACGTGGAAAATTTTCCTGTCGTGGTGCTCTGCTCAGGGTATTTCTCCCTGGCCTTTTGCCTTGCCCACTTTTCTGTCCTTCCTTCAATCTGGACTGGAAAAGGGTTTGTCGCTCGGCTCCCTTAAGGGACAAGTTTCAGCGCTCTGTGTTTTTTTCCAGAAGCGCCTAGCCAGACTTCCACAGGTACGCACGTTCCTGCAGGGGGTTTGTCACATCGTCCCTCCTTACAAGCGGCCGTTAGAACCCTGGGATCTGAACAGGGTGCTGATGGTTCTTCAGAAACCACCATTCGAGCCAATGAGGGATATTTCTCTCTCACGCCTTTCGCAGAAAGTGGTTTTCTTCGGCGCTCTATTGGGAGATCCAGACGATTGGGTGTATAGCACTGCCTCCGGAGGCCACACAAAGCAATTACACTAAAAAGTGTAAGGCCCCTCCCCTTCTGGCTATACACCCCCAGTGGGATCACTGGCTCACCAGTTTTCTGCTTTGTGCGAAGGAGGTCAGACATCCACGCATAGCTCCACTGTTTGTAGTCAGCAGTAGCTGCTGGCTCTATCGGATGGAAGAAAAGAGGGCCCATATGGGGCCCCCAGCATGCTCCCTGCTCACCCGCGGTTGGTGCTTGTAAGGTTGAGGTACCTATTGCTGGTACAGAGGCTGGAGCCCACATGCTGTTTTCCTTCCACATCCCCTTAGGGCTCTGTGGAAGTGGGATCTTGCCGGCCCCCAAGCCCTGGGGCCGGGCTCCATCCACAGACCCATAGAACCTGCTGGATTGGGAGCGGGAGTGCCGTTCAGGGACAAGGCCCTGCAACTTTCAGGTACTCTGTGTCCCCGGCAGGCACGGACACTCTCAGGGCTTGCTGAGCGTTGTAGTGCGCCGGGGACAGTGGCGCTGTACGCTGGGGGTTAGGTCACTGCAGCTTTGCTGAGTGACGTTGTGTGTTGGGAACTACTGCGCCGACCGCTCCTGGAGCGGCGGCGCAGCTGCGACTTGTGGTGCGCCGGGGGCTTGGCGCCGACCGCGCTTTTACGGCGGCGGCGCTTCTAACTTTAGCCCCCGGCTTCTGCGGCCTAGCGCCGCTTCGTTCCCGCCCCCACCCTGTCAATCAGGGTAGGGGAGAGACACGCTGCTCAATGGCAGCGCCGAGGGCTGGAGCTTTATTTACATGCTCCAGCCCTCTCACTAGGCACAAGGGGAAGCAGACTTCCCGCTCTTCGTCGGTGTACGCCCAGGGCCCGCCCCCCCTCTCCACAAGGACGCCGGCAGCCATTACACATGTGATCTGGCTGGGGAAAGGCAGCAGGCTCTGGGAGACCCAGACTAGAGGGATTTCTGGCGACCACACACCGCTCCTAAGCGGGCGGTAAGCTGCACAGTAGTGCTGGCCCCACTAGTGCCTCAGTGATATATTAGTGTACTTTTTTCTTGGTACCATATATATTTATATAGTGCACTGTAAGGTCGCTTCTTGGCTGGACACCCTGTACTGCTCTGAGGAGGCAGCAACATGTCATCCGCAAAACGCAAGGCTGCCAAGGCACGGGCTGTGTACACTGTTTGTACTGCATGTGGGGCTGATCTACCGGCAGGCTCCAATGATTCACATTGTGTGCAATGTTCAGTCCCAGTGGCACTTCGTCAGCCAGAGCCTATTGTGGTGGTAGCCCAGACAGAGACGCCTGTGAACCCTGCCCCGGTGACTGGGACAGACTTTACAGTGTTTGCTGATAAAATGTCTGAGGCTATGACAAAAATCCTGGAGACCTTGCAGGCCAGGCCAGTTCCTCAGACCATGGACACTGCTGTGGCTATGCTCTCTAGTCCCCCTCAGTTGGAACTAATCCGTACTTCAAGGGGGTCTCAAGCATCACAAGCTGAAGTCTCTGACTCAGTTGACAGTCCCAGGCAGCCTAAGCGAGCTCGCTGGGAAAGACCCTCGACGTCATCACACTGCTCAGGGTCTCAGCGAGAAGAATCTCTCTGTGATGAGACTGAGGACGGTGATCAGGATTCTAATCCTGAGGCCCCTCTCAATCTGGATGCCCCTGATGGTGACGCCATGGTTAATGACCTTATATCGGCGATTAATAGACTGTTGGATATTTCTCCCCCAGCTCCTTCAGCAGAGGAGGCAGCTGCACAGCAGGAGAAGTTCCATTTCCTGTATCCCAAGCGTAAATTAAGTGCTTTTTTGGACCACTCTGACTTCAGAGAATCAATCCAGAAGCACGACGCTCATCCAGACAAGCGTTTCTCTAAGCGTTCTAAGGATACCCGTTATCCTTTCTTCAGCGCTCTATTGGGAGACCCAGACGATTGGGGTATAGCTACTGCCCTCTGGAGGCCACACAAAGCACTACACTAAAAGTGCAAGGCCCCTCCCTCTCTGGCTATACCCCCCCGTGGTATCACGGGTACTCCAGTTTTAGCTTTGTGTGCGAAGGAGGTCAGACATTCCATGCATAGCTCCACAGATTTTAGTCAGCAGTAGCTGCTGACTAGTTCGGATGGAAGAAAAGAGGACACATATAGTGTTCCCAGCATGCTCCCTTCTCACCCCTGGATGGTGTTGTAAGGTTGAGGTACCTATTGCTGGTACAGGGCTGGAGCCTGACATGCTGTTTTTCCTTCCACATCCCCTTGGGGGTTCTGTGGAAGTGGGATCCTGCCGGCCTCAAAGCTCTGTCGCCGGGCTCCATCCACAGACCCATCAGAACCTGATGGATACGGAGCAGGAGTACCATCAGGGACCGGGCCCGGGCGGCGCTGCTGTGACTTGTGGTGCGCCGGGGATACGCCGACCGCGCTTTTACGGCGGCGGCGTTTATAACTCTAGTCCCCGGCTTTTGGGCCTAGGACGCCGGCAGCTCCGATCGTTCCCGCCCCCACCCTGTCAATCAGGGTAGGGGAGAGACGCTGTTTCACGGCAGCGAGGAGGGCTGGAGCCTGATTTACATGCTCCAGCCCTCACACTAGGCACAGAGGGAGCAGGCTTCCCGCTCTTGGTCAGGAACGCCCAGGGCCCGCCCCCCTTCTTCCCTCAGGACGCCGGCAGCCATTACATGCATGGCTGGCTGGAAGAAGGACGCAAGGCTCTGGGAGACCTAGACTGAGGGGCTTTGGAAGACCACACACCCGCTCTTTAGCGGGCGGTAAGCGGCTTTTCAGCTGGCCCCTCTAGTGCCTCAGTGTATGTTAGTGTATTGTGTCACTGGACATAGAGATTTATTGATTTCTTGCACTGTGAGGTCGCTTCCTGGCTGAATACCCCAGATCGCTCTGAGGAAGCAGCAGCATGTCATCCACAAGACGCAAAGCTGCCAAGGCTAGGGCTGTGTGCACTGTGTGTGCTGCTTGTGGGACTGCTCTACCAGCAGGTTCCAAAGACCCCCATTGTGTGCAATGCTCAGATCCGGTGCTGCTTCGCCAGCCGGAGTCAGGAGAGATAGTGACCCAGGCTGAGACGCCTGTAAGTCCTGCCCCGGTGTCAGGGTCAGACTTTGCAGTTTTTGCGGTTAATATGTCGGTGACTATGGCAAAAATCCTGGAAACTTTGCAATCCATGCCTGGGGCTCAGTCTATGGACACGGCGAGGTCTATGTCCTCTAACCCTCCGCAGTTGGATTTAATCCAGACTGCAAGGGGGTCCCCGGCCTCTCAGGATGAGTATGATGACTCAGATGATTGCCCCAGCCACCCCAAGCGGGCTCGCTGGGAAAGACCCTCAACGTCATCACACTGCTCAGGGTCTCAGCGCAATCAGTCTCCCTGTGATGTGTCTGAAGAGAGTGATCAGGAGTCTAATCCTGGAACCCCTCTCAATCTGGATACCCCGGATGGGGACGCCATGGTAAACGATCTTATCTCAGCCATCAATAGGCTGTTAGATATTTCTCCCCCAACCCCTTCAGCAGAAGAGGCAGCGGCAGAGCAGGAGAAATTTCGTTTCCTCTATCCCAAGCGTAAATTAAGTGCTCTGTTGGATCACTCTGACTTCAGAGAATCAATCCAGAAACACGATGCTCATCCAGAAAAGCGTTTCTCTAAACGTTCTAAGGATACACGTTATCCTTTCCCCCCTGAGGTGGTCAAGCGCTGGACCCAGTGTCCAAAGGTGGATCCCCTGATTTCCAAACTTGCAGCTAGATCCATAGTTGCAGTGGAGGATGGCGCTTCACTTAAGGATGCCAATGACAGACAGATGGACCTTTGGTTAAAATCTGTCTATGAAGCTATCGGCGCGTCGTTTGCTCCAGCATTCGCAGCCGTATGGGCGCTACAAGCTATTTCAGCTGGTTTAGCGAAAGTGGATGCTATCTTACATCCAGCGGTGCCGCAAGTGGCGTCCCTTACCTCGCAGATGTCCGCGTTTGCGTCTTACGCTATCAATGCGGTCCTAGAATCTACCAGCCGCACCTCAATGGCGTCTGCCAATTCGGTAGTTTTGCGCAGGGCATTGTGGTTAAAGGACTGGAAAGCAGATGCTGGTTCCAAAAAATGTTTAACCAGCTTGCCTTTGTCTAGAGAAAGACTGTTTGGCGAGCCATTGGCTGACATCATTAAACAGTCCAAGGGTAAAGACTCCTCTTTACCCCAGCCCAGATCAAGCAAACCTCAGCAGAGAAAGTGGCAGCAGAAGTTTCAGTCCTTTCGAGGTTCGGGCAAAACACAATTCTCCTCGTCCAAAGGGACTCAGAGGACGCAAAGAAACTCAGATTCCTGGAGGGCTCATTCACGCCCCAAGAAAGCAAATGGAGGAACCGCTTCCAAAGCGGCTACCTCATGACTTCCAGTCCCCTCCCTCCGCATCTCCGGTCGGGGGCAGGCTCTCCCGCTTTTACGACACTTGGATGTCACAGGTCAAAGACCGGTGGGTGACGGACATTTTGTCGCGCGGGTACAGAATCGAGTTCAGTTCTCGTCCTCCAGCTCGGTTCTTCAGAACCTCCCCACACCCAGACCGTGTAGATGTCCTGCGGCAGGCGGTGGACTCCCTAAGAGCGGAGGGAGTAGTGGTTCCTGTACCGTTTCAGGAACAAGGGAGAGGGTTTTACTCCAATCTCTTTGTGGTGCCAAAAAAGGACGGCTCATTCCGTCCTGTTCTGGACCTAAAACTGCTCAACAAACATGTGCACGCCAGGAGGTTCCGGATGGAAACCCTCCGTTCTGTCATTGCCTCAATGTCTCAAGGAGACTTCCTTGCCTCAATAGACATCAAGGATGCTTATCTCCACGTGCCAATTGCTACAGAACATCAACGTTTTCTACGTTTTGTGATAGGAGACGACCATTTTCAGTTCGTAGCTCTGCCATTTGGTCTGGCGACAGCCCCACGGGTCTTCACCAAGGTCATGGCGGCGGTGGTAGCAGTCTTGCACTCTCAGGGACACTCGGTGATCCCTTACCTAGACGATCTACTTGTCAAGGCACCCTCTCAAGAGGCATGCCAGCTCAGTCTACAGGCTACGCTGGAGACTCTCCAGACTTTTGGATGGATCATCAACTTTCCAAAGTCAAATCTGTCACCGACACAGTCACTAACGTATCTTGGCATGGAGTTTCATACTCGAGCAGCGAGAGTGAAGCTTCCGCTAAACAAGCAGCGGTCCCTACAGACAGGGGTGCAATCGCTCCTTCAGGGCCAGTCGCACCCCTTACGGCGCCTCATGCACTTCCTAGGGAAGATGGTGGCAGCCATGGAAGCAGTTCCCTTTGCGCAGTTCCATCTGCGTCCACTTCAATGGGACATTCTCCGCCAATGGGACGGGAAGACGACTTCCCTAGACAGGAAAGTCTCTCTTTCCCAGACGGCCAAGGACTCTCTGCAATGGTGGCTCCTTCCCACCTCATTGTCTCAGGGAAGATCCTTCCTGCCCCCATCCTGGGCAGTAGTCACGACAGATGCGAGCCTGTCGGGGTGGGGAGCAGTGTTTCTACACCACAGGGCTCAGGGGACGTGGACTCAGCAGGAGTCCACCCTTCAGATCAATGTTCTGGAAATCAGGGCAGTGTATCTTGCCCTACTGGCCTTCCAACAGTGGCTGGAAGGAAAGCAGATCCGAATCCAATCGGACAACTCCACAGCGGTGGCATACATCAACCACCAAGGAGGGACGCGCAGCCGGCAAGCCTTTCAGGAAGTCCGGCGCATTCTGAATTGGGTGGAGGACACAGCATCCACCATATCCGCGGTTCACATCCCGGGCGTAGAAAACTGGGAAGCAGACTTCCTCAGTCGCCAGGGCATGGACGCAGGGGAATGGTCCCTTCACCCGGACGTGTTTCAGGAAATCTGTCGCCGATGGGGAGTGCCGGACGTCGACCTAATGGCGTCTCGGCACAACAACAAGGTCCCGGCATTCATGGCGCGGTCGCGAGATCAAAGAGCGCTGGCGGCAGACGCCTTGGTGCAAGATTGGTCGCACTTCCGCCTCCCATATGTATTCCCGCCTCTGGCACTCTTGCCCAGAGTACTACGCAAGATCAGATCCGATTGCAGCCGCATCATACTCGTCGCCCCAGACTGGCCGAGGAGATCGTGGTATCCGGATCTGTGGCATCTCACGGTCGGGCCGACCGTGGTCGCTTCCAGACCGTCCAGACCTGCTGTCTCAAGGGCCGTTTTTTCCATCAGAATTCTGCGGCCCTGAACCTGACTGTGTGGCCATTGAGTCCTGGATCCTATCGTCAACAGGATTATCCCAGGGAGTGGTAGCCACAATGAGACAAGCTAGGAAGTCAACTTCTGCTAAGATCTACCACAGAACGTGGAAGATTTTCTTAACCTGGTGCTCTGCTCAGGGAGTGTCTCCCTGGCCATTTGCATTGCCCACTTTTCTATCTTTCCTGCAATCAGGGTTGGAAAAGGGCTTGTCGCTCGGCTCCCTTAAAGGGGCAAGTCTCGGCACTATCCGTGTTTTTTCAGAAGCGTCTAGCACGTCTTCCTAAGGTGCGCACGTTCCTGCAGGGGGGTCTGTCATATTTGTGCCCCCGTACAAGCGGCCGTTGGATCCATGGGATCTGAACAGGGTACTAGTGGCTCTCCAGAAGCCGCCCTTCGAGCCTCTCAAAGAAGTTTCTCTTTCTCGCCTGTCACAGAAAGGTGCGTTTCTTGTTGCGATCACATCGCTTCGGCGAGTGTCTGAGCTGGCTGCTCTGTCATCCAAGGCTCCCTTCTTGGTGTTCCACCAGGACAAGGTTGTGCTGCGCCCCATTTCCGGAGTTTCTCCCTAAGGTCGTATCCTCGTTTCATCTTAATCAGGATATATCATTGCCTTCCTTTTATCCATCATCCGGTTCACCGGTATGAAAGGGACTTGCGTTTGCTAGATCTGGTGAGAGCACTCAGGATCTACATTTCCCGCACGGCGCCCATGCGCCGTTCCGATGCACTTTTTGTCCTTGTCGCCGGTCCGCGCAAGGGGTTGCAGGCTTCTAAGCCACCTTGGCTCGATGGATCAAAGAACCAATTATAGAGGCCTACCGTTCTGCTGGGCTTCCGGTTCCTTCAGGGCTAAAAGCCCACTCAACCAGAGGCCGTAGGTGGGCATTACGGCACCAGGCTTCGGCTCAACAGGTGTGTCAGGCGGCTACCTGGTCGAGTCTGCACACGTTCACCAAGCATTATCAGGTGCATACCTATGCTTCGGCGGATGCCAGCTTAGGTAGAAGAGTCCTGCAGGCGGCAGTGACATCCCCGTAGGGGGGGGGCTGTTTTGCAGCTCTAACATGAGGTATTTCTTTACCCACCCAGGGACAGCTTTTGGACGTCCCAATCGTCTGGGTCTCCCAATAGAGCGCTGAAGAAGAAGGGAATTTTGTTACTTACCGTAAATTCCTTTTCTTCTAGCTCTTATTGGGAGACCCAGCACCCGCCCTGTTGTCCTTCGGGATTGTTTTTTGCTGTTTGCGGGTACACATGTTGTTCATGTTGAACGGTTTTTCAGTTCTCCGATGTTACTCGGAGTTAATTTGTTTAAACCAGTTGTTGGCTTCCTCCTTCTTGCTTTGGCACTAAAACTGGAGTACCCGTGATACCACGGGGGGGTATAGCCAGAGAGGGAGGGGCCTTGCACTTTTAGTGTAGTGCTTTGTGTGGCCTCCAGAGGGCAGTAGCTATACCCCAATCGTCTGGGTCTCCCAATAAGAGCTAGAAGAAAAGGAATTTACGGTAAGTAACAAAATTCCCTTCTTTTCCCGCTGAAGTGGCCAAACGCTGGACCCAGTGCCCAAAGGTGGATCCCCCAATTTCCAAGCTTGCGGCTAGATCCATAGTCGCAGTAGAGGATGGCGCTTCACTTAAAGATGCCAACGACAGACAGATGGACCTTTGGTTGAAATCTGTCTATGAAGCTATCGGCGCGTCGTTTGCTCCAGCATTCGCGGCCGTGTGGGCACTACAAGCTATTTCAGCTGGTTTAGCACAGGTGGATGCTATCATGCATCCAGCAGTGCCACAGGTGGCGTCCCTAACTTCGCAAATGTCTGCGTTTGCGACCTATGCTATCAATGCTGTCCTAGAATCTACGAGACAGACTGTTTGGTGAGCCATTGGCTGAAATCATAAAACAGTCCAAGGGTAAGGACTCTTCCTTGCCACAGCCCAGAGCAAGTAAACCTCAACAGAAAAAGTGGCAGTCGAGGTTTCGGTCCTTTCGAGGCTCGGGCAAGTCCCAATTCTCCTCGTCCAAAGGGACTCAGAAAGGACAAGGGAGCTCAGATTCCTGGCGGGCTCACTCACGCCCCAGGAAAGCAAATGGAGGAACTGCTTCCAAGGCGGCTACCTCATGACTTTCGGCCTCCTCCCTCCGCATCCTCGGTCGGTGGCAGGCTCTCCCGCTTTTGCGACATTTGGCTGTCACAGGTCAAAGACCGGTGGGTAACAGACATTTTGTCTCGCGGGTACAGAATCGAGTTCAGTTCTCGGCCTCCACTTCGGTTCTTCAGAACCTCCCCACACCCCAACCGAGCAGATGCCCTGCTGCAGGCGGTGGACTCTCTAAGAGCAGAAGGAGTCGTGATCCCTGTCCCCCCTCTGGAACGGGGGCGAGGATTTTACTCCAATCTCTTTGTGGTTCCAAAAAAGGACGGCTCCTTCCGTCCTGTTCTGGACCTAAAACTGCTCAACAAGCATGTGAACGCCAGGCGGTTCCGGATGGAATCCCTCCGCTCAGTCATTGCCTCAATGTCCCCAATGTCCCAAGGAGATTTCCTAGCATCAATAGACATCAAAGATGCTTATCTCCACGTGCCGATTGCTACGGCGCACCAACGCTTTCTGCGCTTCGTGATAGGAGACGAACATCTTCAGTTCGTGGCTCTGCCATTTGGTCTGGCGACAGCCCCCCGGGTGTTCACCAAGATCATGGCAGCAGTGGTAGCAGTCTTGCACTCTCACGGACACTCTGTGATCCCTTACTTGGACGATCTACTGGTCAAGGCACCCTCTCAGGAGGCATGCCAACTCAGCCTGAATTTTGCACTGGAGACTCTCCAGGCGTTCGGGTGGATCATCAACTTCCCAAAGTCAAATTTGTCACCGACCCAATCACTAACGTATCTTGGCATGGAGTTTCATACTCTCTCAGCGATAGTGAAGCTTCCGCTGAGCAAGCAGCGGTCACTACAGACAGGGGTGCAGGCTCTCCTTCAAGGTCAGTCGCACTCCTTAAGACGCCTCATGCACTTCCTCGGGAAGATGGTGGCGGCAATAGAGGCGGTTCCGTTTGCGCAGTTTCATCTGCGTCCACTTCAATGGGACATTCTCCGCCAATGGGACGGGAAGTCGACATCCCTGGACAGGAAAGTCTCCCTTTCCCAGACGGCCAAGGACTCTCTGCAGTGGTGGCTCCTTTCCACCTCATTATCACAGGGAAGATCCTTCCTACCACCGTCCTGGGCGGTGGTCACGACAGACGCGAGTCTGTCAGGGTGGGGAGCAGTGTTTCTCCACCACAGGGCTCAGGGTACGTGGACTCAGCAGGAGTCCAGCCTTCAGATCAATGTTCTGGAAATCAGAGCAGTGTTTCTTGCCCTACTAGCCTTCCAGCAGTGGCTGGAAGGGAAGCAGATCCGAATTCAATCGGACAACTCCACAGCGGTGGCATACATCAATCACCAAGGAGGGACTCGCAGTCGGCAAGCCTTCCAGGAAGTCCGGCGCATTATGATGTGGGTGGAAGCCACGGCCTCCACCATATCCGCAGTTCTCATCCCCGGCGTAGAAAACTGGGAAGCAGACTTCCTCAGTCGCCAGGGCATGGACGCAGGGGAATGGTCCCTTCACCCGGACGTGTTTCAGGAAATCTGTCTCCGATGGGGAAGGCCGGACGTCGACCTAATGGCGTCCCGGCACAACAACAAGGTCCCAACATTCATGGCACGGTCTCGCGATCAAAGAGCTCTAGCAGCAGACGCCCTAGTGCAAGATTGGTCGCAGTTCCGGCTCCCTTATGTGTTTCCACCTCTGGCACTCTTGCCCAGAGTGCTACGCAAGATCAGATCCGACTGCAGCCGCGTCATACTCGTCGCTCCAGACTGGCCGAGGAGGGCGTGGTATCCGGATCTGTGGCATCTCACGGTCGGCCAACCGTGGGCACTACCAGACCGACCAGACTTACTGTCCCAAGGGCCGTTTTTCCATCGGAATTCTGCGGCCCTCAACCTGACTGCGTGGCCATTGAGTCCTGGATCCTAGCGTCTTCAGGATTATCCCAAGGGGTCGTTGCCACCATGAGACAGGCTAGGAAGCCCACGTCTGCTAAGATCTACCACAGAACGTGGAGGATATTCTTATCCTGGTGCTCTGCTCAGAGAGTGTCTCCCTGGCCATTTGCATTACCTACCCTTCTTTCTTTCCTCCAATCTGGGTTAGAAAAAGGTTTGTCGCTCGGCTCCCTTAAAGGGCAAGTCTCGGCGCTATCCGTCTTTTTTCAGAAGCGTCTAGCACGCCTTTCTAAGGTGCGCACGTTCCTACAGGGGGTTTGCCATATAGTTCCCCCGTACAAGCGGCCGTTAGATCCATGGGATCTGAACAGGGTACTAGTTGCCCTCCAGAAGCCGCCCTTCGAGCCTCTGAAGGAGGTTTCACTTTCTAGACTATCACAGAAAGTGGCTTTTCTGGTAGCGATCACATCTCTTCGGAGAGTGTCTGAGCTAGCAGCGTTGTCTTCCAAGGCTCCCTTCCTGGTCTTCCACCAGGACAAGGTAGTGCTGCGCCCCATTCAGGAGTTTCTCCCGAAGGTGGTATCCTCTTTTCATCTTAATCAGGATATCTTTTTGCCTTCGTTTTGTCCTCATGCAGTTCATCGGTATGAGAAGGATTTACATTTGTTAGATCTGGTGAGAGCACTCAGAATCTACATTTCCCGCACAGCGCCCCTGCGCCGTTCGGATGCACTCTTTGTCCTTGTCGCTGGTAAGCGCAAAGGGTCGCAGGCTTCTAAGGCCACCCTGGCTCGATGGATCAAAGAACCAATTCTTGAAGCCTACCGTTCTGCGGGGCTTCAGGTTCCATCAGGGCTAAAGGCCCATTCTACCAGAGCCGTGGGTGCGTCCTGGGCATTGCGACACCAGGCTACGGCTCAACAGGTGTGCCAGGCAGCTACCTGGTCGAGTCTGCACACTTTCACCAAACATTATCAGGTGCATACCTATGCTTCGGCGGACGCCAGCCTAGGTAGAAGAGTCCTGCAGGCGGCAGTTGCCTCCCCGTAGGGGAGGGCTGTCTTGCAGCTCTAACATGAGGTATTTCTTTACCCACCCAGGGACAGCTTTTGGACGTCCCAATCGTCTGGGTCTCCCAATAGAGCGCCGAAGAAGAAGGGAATTTTGTTACTTACCGTAAATTCCTTTTCTTCTAGCTCTTATTGGGAGACCCAGCACCCGCCCTGTTGTCCTTCGGGATTTTTGGTTTGTTTGCGGGTACACATGTTGTTCATGTTGAACGGTTTTCAGTTCTCCGATGTTACTCGGAGTGAATTTGTTTAAACCAGTTATTGGCTTTCCTCCTTCTTGCTTTTGCACTAAAACTGGTGAGCCAGTGATCCCACTGGGGGTGTATAGCCAGAAGGGGAGGGGCCTTACACTTTTTAGTGTAATTGCTTTGTGTGGCCTCCGGAGGCAGTGCTATACACCCAATCGTCTGGGTCTCCCAATAAGAGCTAGAAGAAAAGGAATTTACGGTAAGTAACAAAATTCCCTTCTTTCTAGTAGCAGTCACTTCACTTCGGAGAGTGTCTGAGCTAGCAGCGCTGTCATGCAAATCCCCTTTTCTGGTGTTTCACCAGGACAAGGTGGTTCTGCGTCCGGTTCCGGAATTTCTCCCTAAGGTGCTATCCCCCTTTCATCTCAATCAGGATATCTCCTTACCTTCTTTTCTTCGGCGCTCCATTGGGAGACCCAGACGATTGGTGTATAGTACTGCCTCCGGAGGCCACACAAAGCATTACACTAAAAAGTGTAAGGCCCCTCCCCTTCTGGCTATACACCCCCAGTGGGATCACTGGCTCACCAGTTTTCTGCTTTGTGCGAAGGAGGTCAGACATCCACGCATAGCTCCACTGTTTAGTCAGCAGCAACTGCTGACTGTCGGATGGAAGAAAAGAGGGCCCATACTAGGGCCCCCAGCATGCTCCCTTCTCACCCCACTTTTGTCGGGTGTTTGTTAAGGTTGAGGTACCCATTGCGGGTACGGAGGCTGGAGCCCACATGCTGTTTTCCTTCCCCATCCCCCCTCAGGGCTCTGGGTGAAGTGGGATCTTACAGGTCTCCAGGCACTGAGACCGGGCTCCATCCACAGACCCAGAGAACCTGCTGGATATGGAGCTGAGTATCGTCAGGGACAGGCCCTGCTACATTAAGGTACTCTGTGTCCCCGGGCAAGCGCGCACACACACACCAGCATTGCTGGGAGTGTTAGTGCGCCGGGGGCAACAGCGCGGAGCGCTCGTGCTATTATTCACTACAGCTTTGCTGGGTGACTTTATGTATTGGGAACTGCCGCGCCGGCCGCTGCTGGGTGTTTTTTACATTGTGGCGCGGCTGGGACTTGTGGTGCGCCGGGGACTTCCGCGCTGGCCGTGCACATGGACGGCCGCGCTTATTACTCGAGTCCCCAGCTTTGCGGCCTAGTTTTCGTTTTCGTTCCTGCCTCCAGCCCTGCCAGTCAGGGGTGAGGCGGGACGCTGTACGGACAGTCAGCGCCGAGGGCTGGAGTCTGCTTTGCATTCTCCAGCCCCCTTCACTGGACACAGTGGGACGCCAGTTTTCCCGCTCTTGTCTGGGGCACGTCCACGGCCCGCCCCTCGTCACACGAGCTGGAGAAGGACGCCGGCAGCAATTCCTGCACGCAGTCCGAGCTGGGGAACGGAGACATGCTCTGGGCAACCAGTCACAGGGCTCTGGCGACCACACACCCGCGTTATAGGCGGGCGGTAAGCAGCACCTGAAGTGCTGACCCCACTAAATACCGAAGTGTCCATTTGTATTTTATGCTTGTATGCTATACACTGCACTGTACGGTCGCTATCTTTGGCTATATGCCCTCCTAGATGGCGAGATAACAGCAGCAAAAAAGCAAGGGTGCTAAGGCACAGTTTTTCTAGGCTGCTTGTATTGCATGCGCTGAAGTGTTCATTTGTACTTATGCTTGTATGCTATACATTGCACTGTACGGTCGCTACTCTTGGCTATATTCTCCTAGAGGGCTGGACAACAGCAGCAAAAAAGCAAGGGTGCCAAGGCACAGGCTTTATAGGCTGCTTGTATTGCATGTGCTGAAGTGTTCATTTGTACTTATGCTTGTATGCTATACATTGCACTGTACGGTCGCTACTCTTGGCTATATTCTCCTAGATGGCTGGACAACAGCAGCAAAAAAGCAAGGGTGCCAAGGCACAGGCTTTCTATGCTGCTTGTATTGCATGTGCTGAAGTGTTTATGCTTGTATGCTATACATTGCATAGATGGCTAGAATACAGCAGCAAAAAAGCAACACAGGCTTTCTATGCTGCTTTTCCTGCATGTGATACTGTTCCACCGGCAGGTTCCACTGACCCCCGTTGTGTGCAATGCTTCCCTGTAGCACTTGGTCAGCCGGGGTCTCTACTAGAGGTGGCCAAAGGAACCACCTGTGAACCCTGTCCAGGGACAGGGACGGAGTTGCAGTTTCGGCTGATAGATTGTCATGGGATAGAGACTTTGCAGTCCAGACAGGCCATGGGCAATCTTGATTAATGCTCCCTGGCCACCCTCATTTGGAACATAATCAGTGCTCCGGGGGGGTCCCAGGCATTCCAGGGTGAAGGCTCTGACACGGACGGCAGTCCCAGACAGCCTAAGCTAGCTCGCTGGGTGCGGCACTCGGCTTCATCACTGGTCAAGGTCCCAGCGGGAGGACTCTCTGTATGATGAGGCAGACGCAGCTGATCAGGGCTTTGGTCCTGACACCGCTCTCAATCCGGATACACCGGATGGTGACGCCATAGTGAATGATCTTATAGCGTCCATCAATGGAATGTTGCATATTTCTCCCTCAGCTCCCCCAGTGGAGGAGTCAGCTTTACAGCAGGAGAAATCCTTTTTCAGTATCTCATGCGTATATTGAGTATTTTTCTGGCCACGCTGACTTCAGAGAAGCAGTTCAGAAACACCACGCTTACCAGATAAGCGTTTTCTCCAAACGTTTTAAGGATACACGTTATCCCTTCCCCCTGACGTGGTAAAGCGCTGGACCCAGGGTCCAAAGGTGGATCCCCCAATCTCCAGGCTTGCGGCTAGATCCATAGTTGCAGTGGAGATGGGACGTCACTTAAGGATGCCATTGACAGACAGATGGACCTCTGGTTGAAATCTGTCTGTGAAGCTATCAGCGTGTCGGTTGCTCCGGCATTCGCAGCCGTATGGGCACTCTAAGCTATTTCAGCTGGTCTTGCGCAGCTGGTCTTGAGCACATGTACATCTGTGCCGCAGGGGGTGTCCTTAACCTCGCAATGTCTGCATTGCGACTTACCCTAGTAATGCTGTCCTGGGGGGACAGTCGAGGTTTCGGTCCTTCCCAGGCTCGGGCAGGTCCCAATTGTCCTCGTCCAAAAGGGCTCAAAAGGCTCAGAGGGGCTCAATTCCGGCCGGGCTCAATCACGCCCAAGGAAGGCTGCAGGAGGAACCGCTACCAAGGCGGTCTCCTCATGACTTCAGCTCTCTCTCTCCGCATCCGCGGTTGGTGGCTCTCCCGCTTGGCGACATTTAGCTGCCGCAGGTCACAGACCGGTGGGTGAGAGACATTGTGTCTCACGTATACAGGATAGAGCTCTGTTCTCGTCCTCCGGCTCGATTCTTCAGAACTCCCCCCCCCCCCCCCCCCACCGAGCCGATGCTCTTCTGCAGGCAGAAGGAGTGGTAATCCCTGTTCCTCTTCAGGAACAAGACACGGTTTTTTCCTCCAATCTGATTGGGGTGCCAAAAAAGGGGTGGCTCTTTCCGTTCCGTTCTGGACCTAAAACTGCTCTCCAAGCACGTGAAGGCCAGGCGGTTCCGGATGTAACCCTCCGCTCCGTCATTGCCTCAATGTCTCAAGGAGATTTCCTAGCATCAATAAATATCAGGATGCTTATCTCCACGTGCCGATTGCTCCAGAGCACCAGCGTTTGCTACGTTTCGTTATTGAAGACGAGCATCTTCAGTGCGTAGCCCTGCCCTTCGGTCTGGCGACAGCCCTACGGGTTTTCACCAAGTTCAGGGCAGCAGTGGGAGCAGTCCTGCACTCTCAGGGTCACTCTGTGATCCTTACTGGGACGATCCACTTGTCAAGGCACCCTCTCAAGAGGCATGCCAACACAGCCTGAACGTGGCGCTGGAGACTCTCCAGAGTTTCGGGTGGATCATCAACTTTTCAAGGTTACATCGGGCACCGACCCAATCGCTGACATATCTGGGCATGGAGTTTCACACTCCCTCAGCGATAGTGAAGCTTCCGCTGGACAAGCAGCGTTCACTACAGACGGGGGTGCAGTCTCTCCTTCAAGGCCAGTCACACCCCTTAAGACGCCTCATACAGAGGCAGTCACTTTCGCGCAGTTTCATCTGCGTCCACTTCAATGGGACATGCTTTGCCAATGGGTTGGGGAGTCGACGTCCCTAGACAGGAACGTTTCCCTTCTCAGACGGTCAAGGACTCTCTTCAGAGGAGTCCATCCTTCAGATCAATGTTCTGGAACTCTGGGCAGTGTATCTTGCCCTGCAAGCCTTCCAGCAGTGGCTGGAAGGAAAACAGATCCGAATTCAGTCGGACAATTCCACAGCGGTGGCAGACATCGCCCACCAAGGCGGAACACGCATCGCCAAGCCTACCAGGCAATCCGGCGGATTCTGACGTGGGTGGGGGACAGAGCATCCACCATATCCGCAGTTCACATCCCGGGCGTAGAAAATTGGGAAGCAGACTTCCTCAGTCGCCTGGGCATGGACGCAGGGGAATGTTCTCTGCACCCAGAATGGTGTCAGGAAATCTGTAGCCGCTGGGGGATGCCGGACGTCGACCTAATGGCGTCTCGGCACAACAACAAGGTCCCGATTTTCATGGCGCGGTCTCACGAGCAAAGAGCTCTGGCGGCAGGCGCCCTAGTTCAGGATTGGTCGCAGTTCCAGCTACCCTATGTGTTTCCACCTCTGGCACTGTTGCCCAGAGTGCTACGCAAGCTCAGCTCCGCTTGCCGCCGCGCCATCCTCGTCGTCCCAGACGGGCCGAGGAGGTCGTGGTTCCCGGATCTGTGACATCTCACGGTCGGCCAACCGTGGGCACTCTCAGACTGGCCAGACTTACTGTCCCAAGGGCCGTTTTTTCCACTGAATTCTACGGCCCTGATCCTGACTGTATGGCCATCGAGTCCGAGATCCTAGCGTCTTCAGGATTATCTCAAGACGTCATTGCCACCATGAGACGGGCTAGGAAGCCCACGTCTGCCAAGATCTACCACTAGACGTGGAAGTTATTCTTATCTTGGTGCTCTGCTTCGGGAGTGTCTCCCTGGCCATTCGCATTGTCTCCTTTTTCCTCCCTTCCTGCATCTGGATTGGGAAAAGGTTTGTCGCTCGGCTCCCTTAGAGGACAAGTCGCAGCGCTGTCGGTATTCTTTCAGAAGCGCCTAGTACGTCTTCCTCAGGTACGCACGTTCCTGCAGGGGGGTTATCACATTGTCCCTCCGTACAAGAGGCCGTTAGACCCATGGGATCTGCACAGGGTATTAATTGCTCTCCAGGAGCCGCCCTTCGAGCCTCTGAGGGATGTTTTCACTTTCTTCAGCGCTCTATTGGGAGACCCAGACGATTGGGGTATAGCTACTGCCCTCTGGAGGCCACACAAAGCACTACATTAAAAGTGCAAGGCCCCTCCCCCTCTGGCTATACCCCCCCCGTGGTATCACGGGTTCTCCTGTTTTAGCTTTGTGTGCGAAGGAGGTCAGACATTCCATGCATAGCTCCACAGATTTTAGTCAGCAGTAGCTGCTGACTGTTTCGGATGGAAGAAAAGAGGACACATATAGTGTCCCCAGCATGCTCCCTTCTCACTCCTGGATGGTGTTAACAGAGAGCAAAAGAGAAGGGTGTTTGATACTGCGCCAAAGGATCACAGGAACAGATGTTTAGATTAATGCATCTTTATTTCATCCAGGTCTACGCGTTTCCGGAGCCACTGCCCCCTTCCTCAGGACCGTCAGGAAAGACAAAACATCAAAAATCAATCAAGATTTTGATGTTTTGTCTTTCCTGACGGTCCTGAGGAAGGGGGCAGTGGCTCCGGAAACGCGTAGACCTGGATGAAATAAAGATGCATTAATCTAAACATCTGTTCCTGTGATCCTTTGGCGCAGTATCAAACACCCTTCTCTTTTGCTCTCTGTTATCTGCCAATTGGGTGGCTGCAGCCTTGGATCAGATTCTACATACGAATACAGTTGTGACTCTCACAACGACATCTGGTGAGTAGTTTCACCCTCCTCCCACCCCTTATATACTGGGGTAAGACCCTATATGCGCTTTTCTCTCCACAGATTTCTTATCCTGGATGGTGTTGTAAGGTTGAGGTACCTATTGCTGGTACAGGGCTGGAGCCTGACATGCTGTTTTCCTTCCACATCCCCTGGTAGGGCTCTGTGGAAGTGGGATCCTGCCGGCCTCTCAGCTCTGACGCCGGGCTCCATCCACAGACCCATTAGAACCTGATGGAGACGGAGCAGGAGTACGATCAGGGACAGGCCCTGCATCATACAGGTACTCTGTGTCCCCGGCAGGCACAGACACACTCCGGGCTGGCTGGGTGTTGTAGTGCGCCGGGGACCGCAACGTTGGAGTTAGTGTCCCTACAGATTACTGGGGGATTGTTTGTGTATGGGAACGCAGCGCCGACCCCCTCTGGACCGGGCGGCGCTGCTGTGACTTGTGGTGCGCCGGGGATCCGCCGTCCGCGCTTTTACGGCGGCGGCGGTTATAAATTGAGTCCCCGGCTTTTTGGGCCTAGGACGCCGGCAGCTCCGATTCGTTCCCGCCCCCACCCTGTCATTCAGGGTAGGGGAGAGACGCTGTTCGCTAGCAGCGACGAGGGCTGGAGCCTGATTTACATGCTCCAGCCCTCACACTAGGCACAGAGGGAAGCAGGCTTCCCGCTCTTAGCCAGGAACGCCCAGGGCCCGCCCCCCTTCTCTCTCAGGACGCCGGCAGCCATTACATGCAGTCCGGCTGGAGGAAGGACGCAAGGCTCTGGGAGACCTGGACTAGGGGCTATCTGGCGACCACACACCCGCTTTTTAAGCGGGCGGTAAGCGATTTTTCTGTGCTGGTCCCTCTAGTGCCTCACGGTGTATCGGGGTACTGTGTAGGATATAGAGATATTGTATTTCTTGCACTGTGAGGTCGCTTCTGGCTGCATCTCCCAGATCACTCTGTGGAAGCAACAATATGCCATCCTCAAAACGCAAGGCTGCCAAGGCTAGGGCTGTGTATACTGCGTGTGCTGCATGTGGGGCTAATCCTCCAGCAGGCTCCGATGACCCCCATTGTGTGCAATGCTCCGACCCGGTGCTGCTTCGCCAGCCGGAGTCAAGAGGGAGAGTGACCCAGGCTGAGACGCCTGTAAGTCCTGCCCCGGTGACAGGGACAGACTTTGCAGTTTTTGCTGATAATATGTCTGTCTCTATGGCAAAAATCCTTGAAACCTTGCAATCTATGCATGGGGCTCAGTCTTTGGGCACGGCGAGGCCTCTGTCCTCAGGTCCCCCTCACTTGGAATTAATCCAGCCCACAGGGGGGTCCCCGGCTTCACAGGCCGAGGATTATGACTCAGATGATAGCCCCAGCCACCCTAAGCGAGCTCGCTGGGAAAGACCCTCGACGTCATCACACTGCTCAGGGTCTCAGCGCAATCAGTCTCCCTGTGATGTGTCTGATGAGAGTGATCAGGAATCCATTCCTGGAACCCCTCTCAACCTGGATACCCCTGATGGGGATGCCATGGTAAACGACCTTATCTCAGCCATCAATAGGCTGTTGGATATTTCTCCCCCAGCCCCTTCAGCAGAAGAGGCGGCTGCGGAGCAGGAGAAGTTTCGTTTCCTTTATCCCAAGCGTAAATTGAGTGCTTTGTTGGATCACGCTGACTTCAGAGAATCAATCCAGAAGCACGACGCTCACCCAGAAAGGCGTTTCTCTAAACGATCTAAAGATACGCGTTTCCCTTTCCCCCCTGAGGTGGTCAAGCGCTGGACACAGTGTCCAAAGGTAGACCCCCCGATTTCCAAACTCGCAGCTAGGTCCATAGTTGCAGTGGAGGATGGCGCTTCACTTAAAGATGCCAATGACAGACAGATGGACCTTTGGTTAAAATCTGTCTATGAAGCTATCGGCGCGTCGTTTGCTCCGGCATTCGCAGCCGTATGGGCACTCCAGGCTATTTCAGCTGGCTTAGCAAAAGTGGATGCTATCATACATCCAGCAGTGCCGCAAGTGGCGTCCCTTACCTCGCAGATGTCGGCGTTTGCGTCTTACGCTATCAATGCGGTCCTAGAATCTACCAGTCGCACCTCAATGGCGTCCGCCAATTCGGTAGTTTTGCGCAGAGCCTTGTGGTTAAAGGACTGGAAAGCAGATGCTGGTTCCAAAAAATGTTTAACCAGTTTGCCTTTATCTAGAGATAGACTGTTTGGCGAGCCATTGGCTGATATCATTAAGCAGTCTAAGGGTAAAGACTCCTCTTTACCACAACCCAGAACAACCAAACCTCAGCAGAAAAAGTGGCAGCAGAGGTTTCAGTCCTTTCGAGGTTCGGGCAAGACACCATTTACCTCGTCCAAAGGGACTCAGAGGACGCAAAGAAACTCAGATTCGTGGCGGGCTCACACGCGCCCCAAGAAAGCAAATGGAGGTACCGCTTCCAAAGCGGCTACCTCATGACTTCCAGCCCCCTCCCTCCGCATCGCCGGTCGGGGGCAGGCTCTCCCGCTTTTCCGGCATTTGGATGTCACAGGTCAAAGACCGGTGGGTGACGGACATTTTGTCTCGCGGGTACAGAATCGAGTTCAATTCTCGTCCTCCAGCTCGGTTCTTCAGAACCTCCCCACATCCAGACCGAGCAGATGCTCTGCTGCAGGCGGTGGGCTCCCTAAGAGCGGAAGGAGTGGTGATCCCAGTCCCTCCTCAGGAACAAGGGCAAGGGTTTTACTCCAATTTCTTTGTGGTTCCAAAAAAGGACGGCTCGTTCCGTCCTGTTCTGGACCTAAAACGGCTCAACAAACATGTGCACGCCAGGAAGTTCCGGATGGAAACCCTGCGTTCTGTCATTGCCTCAATGTCCAGAGGAGACTTCCTTGCCTCAATAGACATCAAAGATGCTTATCTCCACGTGCCAATTGCTACAGAACATCAACGTTTTCTACGTTTTGTGATAGGAGACGACCATTTTCAGTTCGTAGCTCTGCCATTTGGTCTGGCAACAGCCCCACGGGTCTTCACCAAGGTCATGGCGGCGGTGGTAGCAGTCTTGCACTCTCAGGGACACTCGGTGATCCCTTACCTAGACGATTTATTGGTCAAAGCTCCCTCTCAAGAGGCATGTCAGCACAGCCTGAATGCTACGCTAGAGACCCTACAGTCTTTCGGATGGATCATCAACTTTCCAAAGTCGATCCTATCACCGACTCAATCACTAACGTATCTTGGCATGGAGTTTCATACTCTAGCAGCGATAGTGAAGCTTCCGCTGAACAAGCAGCGGTCACTACAGACAGGGGTGCAATCTCTTCTGCAGGGCCAGTTGCATCCCTTGCGGCGCCTCATGCATTTCCTAGGGAAGATGGTGGCAGCCATGGAAGCAGTTCCCTTTGCGCAGTTTCATCTGCGCCCACTTCAATGGGACATTCTCCGCCAATGGGACGGGAAGTCAACGTCCCTGGACAGGAAAGTCTCGCTTTCCCAGACGGCCAAGGACTCCCTACAATGGTGGCTCCTTCCCACCTCATTGTCTCAGGGAAGATCCTTCCTGCCCCCATCCTGGGCAGTAGTCACGACAGATGCGAGTCTGTCAGGGTGGGGAGCAGTATTTCTCCACCACAGGGCTCAGGGGACGTGGACTCCGCAGGAGTCCACCCTTCAGATCAATGTTCTGGAGATCAGAGCAGTGTATCTTGCTCTACTGGCCTTCCAACAGTGGCTGGAAGGAAAGCAGATCCGAATCCAATCGGACAACTCCACAGCGGTGGCATACATCAACCACCAAGGAGGGACGCGCAGTCGGCAAGCCTTCCAAGAAGTCCGGCGCATTCTAATGTGGGTGGAGGACAGAGCATCCACCATATCCGCGGTTCACATCCCAGGCGTAGAAAACTGGGAAGCAGACTTCCTCAGTCGCCAGGGCATGGACGCAGGGGAATGGTCCCTTCACCCGGACGTGTTTCAGGAAATCTGTCGCCGCTGGGGAGTGCCGGACGTCGACCTAATGGCATCCCGGCACAACAACAAGGTCCCGGCATTCATGGCGAGGTCGCGCGATCAAAGAGCTCTGGCGGCAGACGCCTTGGTTCAAGATTGGTCGCAGTTTCAGCTCCCATACGTGTTTCCGCCTCTGGCGCTCTTGCCCAGAGTGCTACGCAAGATCAGATCCGAGTGCAGCCGCATCATACTCGTCGCTCCAGACTGGCCGAGGAGGTCGTGGTATCCGGATCTGTGGCATCTCACGATCGGTCGACCGTGGTCACTGCCAGACCGACCAGACTTACTGTCCCAAGGGCCGTTTTTCCATCAGAATTCTGCGGCCCTGAACCTGACTGTGTGGCCATTGAGTCCTGGATCCTAGCATCTGCAGGATTATCTCAAGGAGTCGTTGCCACAATGAGACAAGCTAGAAAGTCGAATTCGGCTAAGATCTACCACAGAACGTGGAAGATTTTCTTATCCTGGTGCTCTGCTCAGGGAGTGTCTCCCTGGCCATTTGCATTGCCCAAGTTTCTTTCCTTCCTGCAATCGGGGTTAGAAAAGGGCTTGTCGCTCAGCTCCCTTAAAGGGCAAGTTTCGGCACTATCCGTGTTTTTTCAGAAGCGTCTAGCACGTCTTTCTAAGGTGCGCACGTTCCTGCAGGGGGTCTGTCATATTGTGCCCCCGTACAAGCGGCCGTTAGATCCATGGGATCTGAACAGGGTACTAGTTGCTCTCCAGAAGCCGCCCTTCGAGCCTCTGAAGGAAGTTTCCTTTTCTCGGCTGTCACAGAAAGTGGCGTTTCTTGTTGCGATCACATCGCTTCGGCGAGTGTCTGAGCTGGCAGCTCTGTCATCCAAGGCTCCCTTCCTGGTGTTCCACCAGGACAAGGTAGTGCTGCGCCCTATTCCGGAGTTTCTCCCTAAGGTCGTATCCTCTTTTCATCTTAATCAGGATATATCCTTGCCTTCGTTTTGTCCTCATCCGGTTCACCGGTATGAAAAGGACTTACGTTTGCTAGATCTGGTGAGAGCACTCAGAATCTACATTTCCCGCACGGCGCCCATGCGCCGTTCCGATGCACTTTTTGTCCTTGTCGCTGGTCCGCGCAAGGGGTTGCAGGCTTCTAAAGCCACCCTGGCTCGATGGATCAAAGAACCAATTCTAGAGGCCTACCGTTCTGCGGGGCTTCCGGTTCCTTCAGGGCTAAAAGCCCACTCAACCAGAGCCGTGGGTGCGTCCTGGGCATTACGTCACCAGGCTTCGGCTCAACAGGTGTGCCAGGCAGCTACCTGGTCCAGTCTGCACACTTTCACCAAGCATTATCAGGTGCATACCTATGCTTCGGCGGATGCCAGCTTAGGTAGAAGAGTCCTGCAGGCGGCAGTGACACCCCCGTAGGGGAGGGCTGTTTTGCAGCTCTAACATGAGGTATTTCTTTACCCACCCAGGGACAGCTTTTGGACGTCCCAATCGTCTGGGTCTCCCAATAGAGCGCTGAAGAAGAAGGGAATTTTGTTACTTACCGTAAATTCCTTTTCTTCTAGCTCTTATTGGGAGACCCAGCACCCGCCCTGTTGTCCTTCGGGATGTTTTTTTGTTGTTTGCGGGTACACATGTTGTTCATGTTGAACGGTTTTTCAGTTCTCCGATGTTATTCGGAGTTAATTTGTTTAAACCAGTTATTGGCTTCCTCCTTCTTGCTTTGGCACTAAAACTGGAGAACCCGTGATACCACGGGGGGGGTATAGCCAGAGGGGGAGGGGCCTTGCACTTTTAATGTAGTGCTTTGTGTGGCCTCCAGAGGGCAGTAGCTATACCCCAATCGTCTGGGTCTCCCAATAAGAGCTAGAAGAAAAGGAATTTACGGTAAGTAACAAAATTCCCTTCTTTTCGACTTTCACAGAAAGTGGCCTTTCTGGTAGCGGTCACGTCTCTTCGGAGAGTGTCCGAACTTGCAGCGCGGTCATCCAAAGCTCCCTTCCTGGTGTTCACCAAGATAAGGTAGTGCTGCGTCCGATCCCAGAGTTTCTCCCTAAGGTGGTATCCCCTTTTTATCACAATCAGGATATCTCCTTACCTTCCTTTTATCCATTTCATCGATATGTAATGGCTTTGCATTGTTGGATCTGGTGTAGAGCACCCAGAATCTACATTCCCGCACGGCGCCCCTGCGCCGCTCGGATGCACTCTTTGTCCTTGTCACTGGTCAGCGCAAGGGATCGCAGGCTGCAAAATCCACCCTGGCTCGATGGATCAAGGAACCAATTCTTGAAGCCTACCGTTCTGCGGGGCTTCCGGTTCCATCAGGGCTGAAGGCCCATTCTACCAGAGCCGTGGGTGCGTCCTGGGCATTAAGACACCAGGCTACGGCTCAACAGGTGTGCCAGGCAGCTACCTGGTCGTGTCTGCACATTTTCACCAAACATTATCAGGTGCATACCTATGCTTCGGCGGACGCCAGCCTAGGTAGAAGAGTCCTGCAGGCGGCAGTTACCTCCCCGTAGGGGAGGGCTGTCTTTGCAGCTCTAACAGGAGGTATTTCTTTACCCACCCAGGGACAGCTTTTGGACGTCCCAATCGTCTGGGTCTCCCAATGGAGCGCCGAAGAAGAAGGGAATTTTGTTACTTACCGTAAATTCCTTTTCTTCTAGCTCCTATTGGGAGACCCAGCACCCGCCCTTTTGTCCTTCGGGATTTTTGGTTGTTTTTCGGGTACACATGTTGTTCATGTTGAATGGTTTTCAGTTCTCCGATGTTACTTCGGAGTGAATTTGTTTAAACCAGTTATTGGCTTTCCTCCTTCTTGCTTTTGCACTAAAACTGGTGAGCCAGTGATCCCACTGGGGGTGTATAGCCAGAAGGGGAGGGGCCTTACACTTTTTAGTGTAATGCTTTGTGTGGCCTCCGGAGGCAGTACTATACACCAATCGTCTGGGTCTCCCAATAGGAGCTAGAAGAAAAGGAATTTACGGTAAGTAACAAAATTCCCTTCTTTGTCTCACGGGTACCGGATAGAGTTCAGTTCTCGTCCTCCGCCTCGGTTCTTCAGAACCTCCCCACATCCCGACCGAACCGATGCTCTTCTGCAAGCGGTGTGCTTGCTAAGGGCAGAGGGAGTGGTGATCCCTGTTCCTCTTCAGGAACGAGGTCAAGGTTTTTACTCCAACCTGTTTGTGGTGCCAAAAAAGGACGGCTCTTTCCGTCCTGTTCTGGACCTAAAACTGCTCAACAAGCACGTGAAAACCAGGCGGTTCCGGATGGAATCCCTCCGCTCCGTCATTGCCTCGATGTCTCAAGGAGATTTCCTAGCATCAATAGACATCAAAGATGCTTATCTCCACGTGCCGATTGCTCCAGAGCACCAGCGTTTTCTACGCTTCGTTATAGGAGACGAACACCTTCAGTTCGTAGCCCTGCCATTTGGTCTGGCGACAGCCCCACGGGTTTTCACCAAGGTCATTGCAGCAGTGGTAGCAGTCTTGCACTCTCAGGGACACTCGGTGATTCCTTACTTGGACGATCTGCTTGTCAAGGCACCCTCTCAAGAGGCATGCCAACACAGCCTGAACGTTGCGCTGGAGACTCTCCAGACTTTCGGGTGGATCATCAACTTTTCAAAGTCAAATCTGTCACCGACCCAATCGCTAACATATCTTGGCATGGAGTTTCATACTCTCTCAGCGACAGTGAAGCTTCCGATGGACAAGCAGCGTTCACTACAGACAGGGGTGCACTCGCTCCTTCAAGACCAGTCGCACCCCTTAAGACGCCTCATGCACTTCCTGGGGAAGATGGTGGCAGCAATGGAGGCAGTCCCGTTTGCGCAGTTTCATCTGCGCCCACTTCAATGGGACATTCTCCGCCAATGGGACGGGAAGTCGACGTCCTTAGACAGGAAAGTCTCCCTTTCCCAGACGACCAAGGACTCTCTTCAATGGTGGCTTCTTCCCACCTCATTATCACAAGGAAGGTCCTTCCTACCCCCATCCTGGGCGGTGGTCACGACAGACGCGAGTCTGTCAGGGTGGGGAGCAGTTTTTCTCCACCACAGGGCTCAGGGTACGTGGACTCAGCAGGAGTCCACCCTTCAGATCAATGTTCTGGAAATCAGGGCAGTGTATCTTGCCCTACAAGCCTTCCAGCAGTGGCTGGAGGGAAAGCAGATCCGAATTCAGTCGGACAACTCCACAGCGGTGGCATACATCAACCACCAAGGCGGAACACGCAGTCGGCAAGCCTTCCAGGAAGTCCGGCGGATTCTGATGTGGGTGGAGGCCACGGCCTCCACCATCTCCGCAGTTCACATCCCCGGCGTAGAAAACTGGGAAGCGGACTTCCTCAGTCGCCAGGGTATGGACGCAGGGGAATGGTCCCTTCACCCGGACGTGTTTCAGGAAATCTGTCGCCGCTGGGGAAGGCCGGACGTCGACCTAATGGCGTCCCGGCACAACAACAAGGTCCCAACTTTCATGGCACGGTCTCGCGATCACAGAGCTCTGGCGGCAGACGCCTTAGTGCAAGATTGGTCGCAGTTCCAACTGCCCTATGTGTTTCCCCCTCTGGCACTCTTGCCCAGAGTGCTACGCAAGATCAGGTCCGAGTGCCGCCGCGTCCTGCTCGTCGCCCAAGACTGGCCGAGAAGGTCGTGGTATCCGGATCTGTGGCATCTCACGGTCGGCCAACCGTGGGCGCTACCAGACCGGCCAGACTTACTGTCACAAGGGCCGTTTTTCCATCTGAATTCTGCGGCCCTGAACCTGACTGTGTGGCCATTGAGTCCTGGATACTAGCGTCTTCAGGATTATCTCAAGGGGTCGTGGCCACCATGAGACAGGCTAGGAAGCCCACCTCTGCTAAGATCTACCACAGAACGTGGAAGATTTTCTTATCCTGGTGCTCGGCACAGAGAGTGTCCCCCTGGCCATTTGCATTGCCTACTTTTCTTTCCTTCCTGCAATCTGGTTTGGAAAAAGGCTTATCGCTCGGCTCCCTTAAAGGGCAAGTCTGAGCGCTATCGGTATTTTTTCAAAAGCGTCTAGCACGACTTCCTCAGGTACGCACGTTCCTGCAGGGGGTTTGTCACATCGTCCCTCCGTACAAACGGCCGTTAGATCCATGGGATCTGAACAGGGTACTAGTTACTCTCCAGAAGCCGCCCTTCGAGCCTCTGAAGGATGTTTCACTTTCTCGACTTTCACAGAAAGTGGCCTTTCTGGTAGCGGTCACGTCTCTTCGGAGGGTTTCCGAGCTGGCAGCGTTGTCATCCAAAGCTCCCTTCCTGGTTTTTCACCAGGACAAGGTAGTGCTGCGCCCGATTCAGAAGTTTCTCCCTAAGGTGGTATCCTCCTTTCATCTCAATCAGGATATCGCCTTACCTTCCTTTTGTCCTCATCCAGTTCATCGGTTTGAAAAGGATTTACATTTGTTGGATCTCGTGAGAGCACTCAGGATCTACATTTCCCGCACGGCGCCCCTGCGCCGCTCGGATGCACTTTTTGTCCTTGTCGCTGGTAAGCGCAAAGGATCGCAGGCTTCCAAATCCACCCTGGCTCGATGGATCAAGGAACCAATTCTTGAAGCCTACCGTTCTGCTGGGCTGCCGGTTCCATCAGGGCTGAAGGCCCATTCTACCAGAGCCGTGGGTGCGTCTTGGGCATTACGACACCAGGCTACGGCTCAACAGGTGTGCCAGGCAGCTACCTGGTCGAGTCTGCACACTTTCACCAAACATTATCAGGTGCATACCTACGCTTCGGCGGACGCCAGCCTAGGTAGAAGAGTCCTGCAGGCGGCGGTTGCCTCCTCGTAGGAGAGGGCTGTTTTGCAGCTCAAACTTGAGGTATTACTTTACCCACCCAGGGACTGCTTTTGGACGTCCCAATCGTCTGGGTCTCCCAATGGAGCGCCGAAGAAGAAGGGAATTTTGTTACTTACCGTAAATTCCTTTTCTTCTAGCTCCAATTGGGAGACCCAGCACCCGCCCTGTTTCCTTCGGGATTTTTGGTTTTTTCGGGTACACATGTTGTTCATGTTGAACGGTTTCAGTTCTCCGATGTTACTTCGGATTGAATTTGTTTAAACCAGTTATTGGCTTTCCTCCTTCTTGCTTTAGCACTAAAACTGAGCAGCCCGTGATCCCACGGGGGGTGTATAGCCAGAAGGGGAGGGGCCTTACACTTTTTAGTGTAGTGCTTTGTGTGGCCTCCGGAGGCAGTAGCTATACACCCAATCGTCTGGGTCTCCCAATTGGAGCTAGAAGAAAAGGAATTTACGGTAAGTAACAAAATTCCCTTCTTTGTCCTCATCCAGTTCACCAATGTGAAAAGGATTTGCACTTGTTAGATTTGGTGAGAGCACTCAGACTCTACATTTCTCGTACGGCGCCCCTGCGCCGCTCGGATGCACTCTTTGTCCTTGTCGCTGGCCAGCGTAAAGGGTCACAGGCTTCCAAATCAACCCTGGCTCGGTGGATCAAGGAGCCAATTATCGAAGCTTACCGTTCGGCTGGGCTTCCGGTTCCCTCAGGGCTGAAGGCCCATTCTACCAGAGCCGTGGGCGCGTCCTGGGCTTTGAGGCACCAGGCTACGGCTCAGCAGGTGTGTCAGGCGGCTACCTGGTCGAGCCTACACACTTTCACGAAGCACTATCAGGTGCATACCTATGCTTCGGCGGATGCCAGCCTAGGTAGACGAGTCCTTCAGGCGGCGGTTGCCCACCTGTAGGAAGAGGCCGTTTTACGGCTCTCTTACGAGGTATTATTTTACCCACCCAGGGACTGCTTTTGGACGTCCCAATTGTCTGGGTCTCCCAATAGAGCGACAAAGAAGAAGGGAATTTTGTTTACTTACCGTAAATTCCTTTTCTTCTAGCTCTAATTGGGAGACCCAGCACCCGCCCCTGTTTTTTTGTGTACACATGTTGTTCATGTTGAATGGTTTCAGTTCTCCGATATTCCTTCGGATTGAAGTTACTTTAAACCAGTTTATAATTCTTTTTCCTCCTTCTTGCTTTTGCACCAAAACTGAGGAGCCCGTGGGAGCACGGGGGGTGTATAGGCAGAAGGGGAGGGGCTTAACACTTTTAGTGTAATACTTTGTGCGGCCTCCGGAGGCATAGCCTATACACCCAATTGTCTGGGTCTCCCAATTAGAGCTAGAATAAAAGGAATTTACGGTAAGTAAACAAAATTCCCTTCTTCTTTTCGCTCCATTGGGAGACCCAGACAATTGGGTGTATAGCTTCTGCCTCCGGAGGCCACACAAAGTATTACACTTTAAAAAGTGTAACCCCTCCCCTCTGCCTATACACCCTCCCGTGCATCACGGGCCCATCAGTTTTATGCTTTGTGTTGAAGGAGGCACACATTCACGCAAGCTCCACATTTTAGTCAGCAGCAGCTGTTGATTTTATCGGATGGAAGAAAAGAGGGCCCCCGGCATGCTCCCTTCTCACCCCACTAATGTCGGCGGTGCTGTTAAGGTTGAGGTACCCATTGCGGGTACAAAGGCTGGAGCCACATGCCGTTTTCCTTCCCCATCCCTTAGAGGCTCTGGGAGAAGTGGGATCCTAACCGGTCACCATGCACTGGGACCGGGCTCCCTCCGCAGCCCCTGGGGGAATCTGACGGACAGGAGACTGGATATCATCAGGGACAGGCCCTGCTTCTAAGAGGTACTCTGTGTCCCCTTGGGGACGGCGCATGGAGCGCCTGTGTAACAGACGCTGCAGCGGCTGCTGTGTTTTTTGTGACGCCGGGACTACCGCGCCGACCGCGCCTGTTTGCCGGCCGCGTTATTAAATTTAGTCCCCGGCTTCTGCGGCCTAGTACCATAACTCCCGCCCCCGGGCCTGCCAGTCAGGGGTAAGGGCGGGACGCTCGACTGTACGTCGGCAGTGAGGGCTGGAGCATACTTAGGTATCCTCCTCCCCCGTCACTGAGCACTGTGGGGCACCAGATTCCCGCACTTTATTAGTCACGCCCACGGCTCCCTCCTCCTCTGAGAACGGTGGCAGCCATTGTTATAATCACTTCTGCCGGTGGAGGAATTCAGAACGAGCGCTGCAGCGCTGGGAGGCCCAGGCAGGGAATCTGGTGGACACCGCTTTGGGCGGTCGGTAAGCCGCACCGGTTACCAGGTGCTGGCCCACTTGGGTGCCGAAGTGTGTGTATATATGTGTATATATGTGTATATATATATATATATATATATATATATATATATATATATATATATATATATATATATATATATATATATATATATATATATATATATATATATATATATATATATATATATATATATATATATATATATATATTTATATTTATTTTTCTTCGGCGCTCCATTGGGAGACCCAGACGATTGGGTGTATAGCTACTGCCTCCGGAGGCCACACAAAGCATTACACTAAAAAGTGTAAGGCCCCTCCCCTTCTGGCTATACACCCCCAGTGGGATCACTGGCTCACCAGTTTTCTGCTTTGTGCGAAGGAGGTTAGACATCCACGCATAGCTCCACTGTTTAGTCAGCAGCAGCTGCTGACTATGTCGGATGGAAGAAAAGAGGGCCCATGTGGGGCCCCCAGCATGCTCCCTTCTTACCCCACTTGTGGTTTGTAAGGTTGAGGTACCCATTGCGGGTACAGAGGCTGGAGCCCACATGCTGTTTTCCTTCCCCATCCCCCTGAGGGGCTCTGAGGAAGTGGGATCTTACCGGCCCCCAAGCCCTGAGGCCGGGCTCCATCCACAGACCCAGTGAACCTGTTGGATACGGAGCTGGGTACCGTTCAGGGACAAGGCCCTGCAACTTTCAGGTACTCTGTGTCCCCGTACAGACAGGCACGCACACGCCAGACTTGCTGGGTGTGTTAGTGCGCCGGGGACAGTAGCGCTGCACGCTGGGGTTTGAGTCACAGCAGCTTAGCTGTGTGACTTCATGTGCTGGGAACTACCGCGCCGGCCACTCTCAGAGCGGCGGCGCGGCTGGGACTTGTAGTGCGCCGGGGACTTGGCGCCGACCGCGCTTTTACGGCGGTGGCGCTTATAAATTTAGTCCCCGGCTTTTGCGGCCTAGCTCCGCTTCGTTCCCGCCCCCTCCCTGTCAATCAGGGAATGGGACAGACGCTGTGCAATCGTCAGCGCCGAGGGCTGGAGCCTTATTTACATGCTCCAGCCCTCTCACTAGGCACAATGGGACGCAGGTTTCCCGCTTTTGGTCTGAGCACGCCCAGGGCCCGCCCCCCCCTCCACAGGACGCCGGCAGCCATTCCTGCATGCAGTCTGGCTGGAGGACGGACACAGGCTCTGGGAGACCCAGACTAGGGATTTCTGGCGACCACACACCCGCGTTTAGCGGGCGGTAAGCAGCACATTAGTGCTGGCCCCACTAGTGTCACAGTGTTGTATTGGTGTACTTTTTCCTGTACCAGATATATATATATATATATATATACTGCACTGTACGGTCGCTTCTTGGCTGTATACCCCTATATTGCTCTGAGGAGACAGCAACATGTCATCCACAAAACGCAAGGGTGCCAAGGCACGGGCTGTATACACTGCTTGTACAGCATGTGGGGCTAATCTACCAGCAGGCTCCAACGACTCTCATTGTGTGCAATGTTCAGTCCCAGTGGCACTTCGTCAGCCAGAGCCTATGGTGGTGGTAGCCCAGGCAGAGACGCCTGTGAACCCTGCCCCGGTGACGGGGACAGAATTTGCAGTCTTTGCTGATAAAATGTCTGTGACTATGACAAAAATCCTGGAGACCTTGCAGTCCAGGCCAGTTGCTCAGACCATAGACACTGCTGTGTCTATGTTCCCCGGTCCCCCTCAGTTGGAACTAATCCGTACTTCAAGGGGGTCCCAGGCATCACAGGCTGAGGGCTCTGACTCTGATGACAGTCCCAGGCCGCCTAAGCGAGCTCGCTGGGAGAGACCCTCCACGTCATCACGTGGGTCAGGGTCTCAGCGAGAAGGGTCTCTATATGATGAGACAGAGGTGGGTGATCAGGAGTCTGGTCCTGACACCGCACTCAATTTGGATACGCCAGATGGTGACGCCATGGTAAATGACCTTATAGCGGCCATCAATAGGCTGTTGGATATTTCTCCCCCAGCCCCTTCAGCAGAGGAGGCAGCTGCCCAGCAGGAGAAATTCCATTTCCTGTATCCCAAGCGTAAATTGAGTACTTTTCTGGACCACTCTGACTTCAGAGAATCAATCCAGAAACACCATGCTTATCCGGACAAGCGTTTTTCCAAACGTCTGAAGGATACACGTTATCCCTTTCCCCCTGACGTGGTCAAACGCTGGACCCAGTGTCCAAAAGTGGACCCTCCAATATCCAGGCTTGCAGCTAGATCCATAGTTGCAGTGGAGGATGGGGCTTCTCTTAAAGATGCCAATGACAGACAGATGGACCTTTGGTTGAAATCTGTCTATGAAGCTATTGGCGCGTCGTTTGCTCCAGCATTCGCGGCCGTGTGGGCGCTCCAAGCTATTTCAGCTGGTCTGGCACAGGTGGACTCTTTCTTAAGTCCAGCAGTGCCGCAAGTGGCGTCCTTAACTACGCAAATGACTGCGTTTGCGACCTACGCTATCAATGCGGTACTAGACTCTACGAGCCGTACCTCAATGGCATCCGCCAACTCTGTAGTTTTGCGCAGAGCCTTGTGGTTAAAAGAATGGAAAGCAGATTCTGCTTCTAAAAAATGTTTAACCAGCTTGCCATTATCTGGAGACAGACTGTTTGGTGAGCAATTGGCGGAAATCATTAAACAGTCCAAAGGTAAGGACTCTTCCTTACCCCAGCCCAGATCAAGCAAACCTCAACAGAGGAAGTGGCAGTCAAAGTTTCGGTCCTTTCGAGGCTCGGGCAAGCCCCAATTCTCCTCGTCCAAAGGGACTCAGAAGGAGCAAAGGAGCTCTGATTCCTGGCGGACTCACTCACGCCCCAAGAAAGCAGCCGGAGGTACCGCTTCCAAGGCGGCTGCCTCATGACTTTCGGCCGCCTCCCTCCGCATCCTCGGTCGGTGGCAGGCTCTCCCGCTTTTGCGACATTTGGCTGCCACAGGTCAAAGACCGGTGGGTTACAGACATTTTGTCTCACGGGTACAGGATAGAGTTCAGTTCTCGTCCTCCGCCTCGGTTCTTCAGAACTTCCCACATCCCGACCGAGCAGATGCCCTTCTGCAGGCGGTGCATTCTCTAAGAGCAGAAGGAGTGGTGGTCCCTGTTCCTCTTCGGGAACAAGGACAAGGTTTTTACTCCAATCTCTTTGTGGTGCCAAAAAAGGACGGCTCATTCCGTCCTGTTCTGGACCTAAAACTGCTCAACAAGCATGTGAACGCCAGGCGGTTCCGGATGGAATCCCTCCGCTCAGTCATTGCCTCAATGTCTCAAGGAGATTTCCTAGCATCAATAGACATCAAAGATGCTTATCTCCACGTGCCGATTGCTACAGAGCACCAACGCTTTCTACGCTTCGTGATAGGAGACGACCATCTTCAGTTCGTAGCTCTGCCATTTGGTCTGGCGACAGCCCCACGGGTGTTCACCAAGGTCATGGCGGCAGTGGTAGCAGTCTTGCACTCTCAGGGACACTCTGTGATCCCTTACTTGGACGATCTACTTGTCAAGGCACCCTCTCAGGAGGCATGCCAACTCAGCCTGAATGTTGCACTGGAGACTCTCCAGACGTTCGGGTGGATCATCAACTTCTCAAAGTCAACTCTGTTACCGACCCAATCACTGACGTATCTTGGCATGGAGTTTCATACTCTCTCAGCGATAGTGAAGCTTCCGCTGGACAAGCAGCGGTCACTACAGACTGGGGTGCAGGCTCTCCTTCAAAGTCAGTCGCACTCCTTAAGACGCCTCATGCACTTCCTCGGGAAGTTGGTGGCGGCAATGGAGGCGGTTCCGTTTGCGCAGTTTCATCTGCGCCCACTTCAATGGGACATTCTCCGCCAATGGGACGGGAAGTCAACATCCCTGGACAGGAAAGTCTCCCTTTCCCAGACGGCCAAGGACTCTCTGCAGTGGTGGCTTCTTCCCACCTCATTATCACAGGGAAGATCCTTCCTACCACCGTCCTGGGCGGTGGTCACGACAGACGCGAGTCTGTCAGGGTGGGGAGCAGTTTTTCTCCACCACAGGGCTCAGGGTACGTGGACCCAGCAGGAGTCCACCCTTCAGATCAATGTTCTGGAAATCAGAGCAGTGTATCTTGCCCTACTAGCCTTCCAGCAGTGGCTGGAAGGA